>NC_087480.1:56007721-56342721 GCF_036417665.1 Passer domesticus
TTATGCTTTACTTTTTTTATCTGTGCTTGTATTTGAAACATTAGATATTCCATTGTTTGTTTATCTTTCGTTTGCAGCCTGCAAGGCTGTGGTGATTAAAGAACATAAGAAAGAATAATAACATAAGAGCAAAGACTTGAAAGGAAAAAAGATTCCCAATCACTTCTTTTTTAACATGAGGATAATTCAAATATGTTGAAGATCGAATGATTTGTGTTATACATTCAATACTTCTGATTCAGCTAGAGGTGGCTGCTGTCAATACATGTCTCTTGAAACCCCAAAGAAAATCAGTAAAAATCCAATTTTACAATCCTGATATTTTCAGTGTTTAAAAAATTGGCAAAAAAATGCCCTTTCTTATACATTACAAAAAAAGCCAGTAAGGTGCATTATTGATTTTTCACAAATCATTTGTAAGTGACTGTTAAGGCTGGATGAGAAGGAGAAGATGGAGCATTAGCATGAGCTTTGTGTCTGCTTCACATGCCACATGCATGGTGCATGTTGTGGGTCTTCAAGGTGGGGATTTAAGAATCCAAGTACAAATGTGTAGAAATCACATAATTACTCTTTTTTTGTATCTCTTTCCCCATGTAGAATAAAGTAGTGCAAGCATTCAGGTGTGACTGCTGTCAGAGAAAAGGCCGTGGTTCTGATGCAAACAGGACATCGATGGTGGCTGTGCAAGCAGAGCAGGCACAACCCAATTTTAAAAAGAAGGAAAAAAAGAAAGAAAATCAAAAGTCTGGTCAGAGTTTTTTGCCAGGTTGTTATGGTCTGGTGGATTCAGAGATAAAATTAAATCTCATAAAGAAAGAAAAAGCCAAAATGCAAACCAAAGCCCAGACTGAGGCAGCAAAATTGAAGTGAATTTTAAACTATGCACACATAGTGGAGGAATCCTATAATCTTATTATTGTAACCTTGATCCATTCGTTCTCCCAGCATTTATTGCTCTCATTAGTTATGTAATATCTAAAAGCACACTGTAAATTTTTTTGGTGTCGGGACAGTATCTTTAATGTATTCTGAACATGCATAGTATAATTAGAGAGCTTTATACAAAAATAATATTACCTGCTGGGTTTTTTTCTATATTATTTCTACCCATAGGAAGAATTAAAATGCAGCAAGTCTGGAAAGGTCAAACTGAATCTCCCCTCATTCTGTGCATGATTTCAGAAATAATCAAAAAGTTATGCTGAGATAACTGATATGAAACCAGTGACACTATCATCACAAAACTTGGATCAATTTGTGCCCATGCAGGCGAAGCATCATCTCATTTCACACCTGAAAATATTTTTTTTTAATTCTATGTTTTATAGATATTTTGAACTGTTTGTTCCTAACGGTTTGTTCTCACAGATGTGCATCAATATTGTGTAATTACACAGAGACACTGTTGGCCCAAAGGAACCCAGGCTGCAAAGGACAGCTGTGCTGTAGGGAAGGTGAACAACTTGTGCCTCCAGGACATGGAAAGCTACCTTGCTTTTCCACTCTTCCGCAAGCCCTTCTGGGCTTGTAAAAGCCAGGGATCACCAAGGTGTAGAGCTCTCTCAGGTGCACGTCCTTGCTCTTTCAGTGCCCCTCTAAGCCAGGCAGGGCTGACAAGGGCTTGGCTGCCAGCGTGCACTTCTGCCCTGCGTTTGACTAGGAAAGGAAGGAAGGTCAGTGCCTGCCACCTGGGTGCAGAATGGAAAAAGAGATGTTACCCAAGGCCACGAGTAAACCCTTGCTCTTACAAAAGTGAGACTTTGAAATTCTTTTCAGGAAATAACCTTCATTTTTAAGTTCCCATCAGAAAGGTATAAACACATATGTGTGGTAAAAGCGCACTTCATCTGGGAAAGGTGAAGGGCTAAGTCAGTTCTGGGATTTGAGCATGTGGATCAAGATGGTTTAGGACTGCAAACCCAAAGAATAATGCTAATCTAGAATTCTCTGCCACTCAGAGGAGGAGCCCAAAGAACTCTTCTACACTGGAACCCTGGAATTCCTTGGAAGCCCTCAGTGGGGAAAGCACTTTCCAGGGGGTTCTAATTGTGGAGCTGCTAAACACAATCTGTAACTTGACAGGTGTTCCCAAAGGGTCCACAGGATCCTGGTCCAGTCCCAGTGGCAAAGATTACTACACCTATACTTAGAAATTAAAATATATGCTTGTGTGATGTTTTAATATACTTATTGGAAATATTTAATATCTAAGTATTAGTTTTTCATTAATATTTCAGTATTATTATGGACATTGTCCAGACTCAGTCCTGTGTCTATATTTACAGACACATTTTATGCATTGCATTTTAATCATCTATAAACTTTACAGTTCTATGCTGTCTTTTAATCCTTTTCAGTATCTAGTCTGATAAAATTCTTTTAATGTAGCCAATGAACATCTGAAAAAATGAAAGAGGTACAATGAGAACTTAATTTTGGATTAACAGTTGTTTGCTATCTTGAAACTGATTATTTGGCCCAAAAACTGAAATTTAATTCTTTAGAGAAAAGAAGAATTCATAATGAATTTAGGAACCATGTTAAAATTCCATACTTACAAAATAAATTCATGGTTTCTCAAGCTTCCAGTGGCACAGAAAAAGGAGCAGCAAATCTCTGAGACAATCACTACATGTAGCAGCTGGGAGAGAGGAGGTAAACTGAAATGGCAGGAATTTACTTGAGTCTGCAATAAGCTTATGTTCACTAACACATGGCAACTAATACACGATAAAATCCCAGTGCAGAAAGGCCATTTTTAGTTTTCACATTTGTTAGCAGATCATGGTAAACAGTTGGCTCACCCTAGTATGCACTTGTCTTCCCTAGCATTTTTTTCTCACACTAAGTGGCAAGGAACTCTCTTTTGCTCCTATCATATACAAGTCTTACAAGTACTCAGATAGGAGTGGAAGAAATCTGTGCCAATGTCAGCCACACAGATGAACAATGATGGGTTTATTCCTTTTAGGAATCCAAGGAATGAACTGAGGGGCTGCAGGCTGATTGCCTTTGGTTGCTAAGTTGTTGTGAGGGCTCAAGACTTTCAGCCCTTGAGGTCCTAGTTCACCTTCCACCTTCACTGGAACATTGCTGCACTCCCAGTTACTCCACAAGCCCTTCAGTGCCACCAAAACAAGTCCTTGCAGTGAAAAATATTATCAACATTTGCCTTTAACAGTACTACAGTAGGAAAACTCAAGCCCATAGCAGCACTCCATCAGCTTAGGAAAGGGATAAGAACACGTTAGACCCATTCTCTGTGGAATCCAGGGTACAGAGCAAAGCAAAATATGGGACTGACCGAGGCCAACATTCCCTCAAGAATACAAAAACAAGAGTTGTTCAGTGAATCTAGTCCTAAATACTACCTGATATGGCAAAATAAAGAGAACTCAAGAGAAAAAGATCATTATACCCCTAAGGAAGATGTAATTTCTGATGATGGTCCACAAGATGATCAGGGACTTGTGCTCCTGATCCAAACTGCAGCCTGACTGGTGAGATAGGCAGAGACCTGGCTTTCATGGTGCTAGAGAATCAGCACCCCAAGGCCACATTCACAGTAACATTTTAAAATCACTATTTTGGAGACATGAAACACACAGCACCTTTTCTTTAATCTCCCAATTTCGTCCAAGTAATACAAAATTCTAGATATTCCTGAACACCATGATTACCAAAATTGTTTCCCTTGTTATAATAGCAGTGCTGAGAAGTGAATATCCAGTAAAGACATAATCACACCCAATTATCTGTCCCCTACCTTGAACCTAGAGTCTGTAGAAAAAAATCACATGAACTTTTAAAGGTTTGTATCCATAATATTTTCTGCATTCTAAAGCTTCAGTGACCCTTCCAGCCTGTAAACTTTCTGCCCCTCACTGCAACCTGACCCTGTGGATGATAAAAAACTCTTCAAATTAAGATCTTAAGGAAATGAATGGGTATATATGTATCTGATCAGAATCTGCAGAAATAATTTAATGTAATTACTAACTAATCCATCTTGAAATCAAGGACAATTTAAAAATTAAGGCATTAGTATGAAATTAGAATCACTTGAAGTTTGGATGAAGGAAGCACACAGTAAAAAATGTCGTTACATTACCATGTTTATCTTCTAAATGAAGATATTTGGTGAAGCACAGATGGGCTACATTATTTTGTAATCCTCTGACCCATAAGGATTGGCACTGAGACAGTGTTCCCACTAATACATCTCTCACTCCATACTTTTTCACGTGGCATTGAAATACTACATTTGGGAACTCATTGACTCACTTAGGAGGGCGGCTGCTGTACCAGAGAAAGGAAGCTGATTTCCTTTTCATATTTTGAGCACACATAAAAGTGGTAGCAACTTAGGAATCAGCTCTTAGAAAAAGGGCCTAGAATAGAAAAGCTCTTAAAATCTTACCTGCAGAAAAAAAAATGTTCCATTATACAGGAGAAGGGAAGCTTAATACTGAGGGTCTGATTAAGGAGAGGGTACAGCACTGTCCAGGACAGCTAATCTTGACCATTCCTGAAACTGTGCCACAATTGTGATGAGGGGCAGAGCTGCTCACAAGCCAGGCACAGTATCTGCACCTTGACAATTTCTGTAGAGGAGGGCTTCCAAATAAATTCCAGCTTTGCTTAAAATTCTGTGCTGGAATCTGCAGGATTGGACGCTACAGCAATGACCCCATCAGGCACCTGAAGTTACACCCTCCTGATGGGGTCATGTGTGGCTTAGCAATCACTTAAGGATTCTGCTATAGCACAAGAAATTGATTTAGATTCTGAAGTACCAGCCTTGCCCATCAGGACCTTCCTCCCATACAGAAAGCAAGAGCTTTTAAAGGGAGCAGCTGCAGCCAGCCAGTGAGCATGAAAGTGACAGAAATGTGGGTAAAATGTCCCAGTGTGGCATGGCACTCTGACAGAGATCCACACAAGAGGCACGACTAAAGAAAACATAAGAATATATGCTATTTAATTAGAACCTTCACAGAAAAGCATTTGGTATAATTGGTTAAGGGGAAGTCTTCACTCAGGCAACATTTATTGGGATATAAACAATGTCCAGTTGCAAGCACTAATTAAACAGCAGGGCTAAGGAAACTGAGTTTTGCCTGCCTAAGATGTGAGGTTTATAATCCATGCTGTTATGGGACAACTGTGAGAACAAATAATTGCACATCCAAAAAGTCAATTATGTCTTTCTTTTTGCAATGACATGCTCCAGAGGTCAGAGAATACTTTGTCCTTAAGTAACACAGCCAGTTTTTGATAGATACTGACACTTAATTGCTGTTCTGTGTTTGTGAGGGAAGTGGCAGTGGCAAAACAAGCCTGATGGATATCCCACCCTGTCTGGTGGTGTCTTGTGTGACCAGCACCACCAAGCTCTAGGCACCCTCATGCCCTTTGGTTTCAGCAAACAAATTCTCTTGATTTTGAGCCGTGTGGCCCATAACTGTTCCACTAGGAACTCATATCATTGACCACATATTATTTCAAAATGTCCTTTCAAAGAAAGTTCACTCACAAGTTTTCACGATAGTTACATATAAAGTTTGAATTCATGCAAATTCCATGGCAGGTACACGTCCGTGTAGCTGCAAATTCATATTGCAAACCCATATTGCAGAACTTCTTCAGACCTTCTGCAATGGGTGCAGCCTGGCTTTACCTCACCCTCCCAGGCTGCCTCCAGGTTATTCACAGGCAAGTCTGGACCTTCTACAGCATCTCCAGCTTGGCAGCACAATACCTGCCATGGCAATCCCTTCAAAGACAGTCTCTATAACAAAGAAAATTCTGATTTTTTTATGTTTTTCTTGCTTATCTTCCTTGTACTGTTGGAATAACCTAATGCTGCAAATAGGAAGAAAATGAGAGGTTTAGAGGGCAATCATCCAGAACCACAGAACATCTCAAGCTGGAAGGTACCATAAGGATCATCGAGGCCAACTCCCTGCTCCTTGCATGACTCCCAATCCGTGTCATCCTCTGTGAAGAGGGAGGGATGTTTGCCCTTGAACGGCATTCTAGGCACTAACATAATCTGTGGGATTAAGAAGCACCATTTGTCACATACAATGAACAACTGAAGTAGAGAATCTGCCATGAAGAGCCCTCGTCCAAACCAGTGACACCCACAGGAGCTTTATGTCCTTGATGCAAACACCATTAAGGCTTTCTTTTTAACAATTATCATGACATAATATAGGCTACAGTGCATTTGCTGCACTTTCCCACTGTTGCCCTCAAACAATGTGAATTCTGTGAGAAGGCTGCAGGCTGAGCAGTGACAGTCAAATGCACTGACATCTTAAGTTAGTTTATAGCCTTTTAAAGTGCACATAATTTTCTCACAAACTAAACACCTGCAGCAAATGGAAAATCTAACGTTAAAAACTTGTAATTTTTTTTAAAGTTCATAGCTTCTAGCAATATATTAAAATGAGCAGAAGGTATAAAACTATATTCCAAACCTTAAATGTTTTCACAATAATTTTTACTTTTAATAATTTAATTTATTGCATTTTAGGTTTGAAAGTAGCAAGGACAATTTCAAACGAAAACTTCAAAACCAAGATATAACCAAAGACTTTTTAAGGATGAAAGAACACATGTAAGGAGGATCAAGACCCAACAGTGAGATCAGCTATTAGCTAATTAAATATGTGACTAAAATTCATCATTTTAAATAGCAGCCGTATTGATGGTGAGCAATCTGGTAAGCAAACAAATGATAGTGGATTTTTTTTTCATCTCTTCAGAGAGAAACATTTATCTTAATAAGATTCACTGTGCCATAATACACGTGGAATAAGTCAATGTCTACTAATTAAAGGACATTGTCAACCTGATTTTCTAAACAGCTAATTAAAATATGTAGCATCTAACAACAGCCTTTCTTGCAAAACATGCTGTTTAAAATACACATCCCTGGAAAAGTTACTTGTTTTTGTATTCCCTTGTGTTTGCCTTTTTAAATGGTTTTTCAAGAAAGGAGGATCTGCTGAGCTGAGGTTCTATTTCTGTACCAAGTTCCATTGATACACACCCCTGTACTAAGGCAGAAGCCCAATGATTTGTAGCTCTAAAAGGCTAGACAAGACAAAAATGACACCAATCATAAAGGTTTGGTGTTGTTCCTTTTTCGGAGATGACATGATATTCCCCTCTTTGGTTTTTGTGAGAATTTTAGATAGTCTAGATGTTACTTGAAACTATAAAATTTTCAAGAAGAAATGCAATCTTCATATTGATGAGGAATCTTTAACCTCCCATTTTATGGATTACATTAGTTCCTCAGAATTAGCAGGCTTCTCTCTTTCTTATTCTGATTCTGTAAGTAGCTTTTTCAAGAGAAAGAAGTTGTTGTAGATCTGTCAGCAAGGCTCTGGGAGTAGGAGGATGTTTGGATTTCCGGCATATTGCAACGCAGTTCTTGGCCACCAGCAAAGCTATGTGTGTGAATCTCATTTTATATCCGTTGTTTGCAATACCACATATTTTAAGAGGCATTTGAAATAGTATCTGTACTCCTAATCACAAATCATTCCCTAAAACATGCTGAGAAGGCAAAATAGAAACCTTTACTGGACTCCTGTCAAGACAGACAGTGGGTGAAATGATGCTGTCATGGAATTAAAATAAAATCAGTTATATCTTGAACAATATAGTCTGTGTTCAAAGTTCTTAGCTCATATCAGCTTATTGTTATGTTTGTTTTTCTCTCCCAATTCAGATTGTCATTTTCTATGACATACCTTTTACATTAAAACATCAGCCAGCTAATCTCATTAGCCAGTTTTTAAATCTATCTTAAAATGTATTTTTGCAGTGCAGAAACCTGAGGCAGTGGACAACGAACTCTGTGACTAATTATTTTCAAACCTGGAAGTATGCAGAGCTCATCTTCAATCCTTATTTGCATTATTTTTTCCTCTAAAGATCACCCGAGTCACCACTCCCACCATTTCCCCTTCTTTTCTAGCCTCGACCAGCACAAAGAAAACATCATTTTCCCAGCCAAGGCATATGCAGCATCCTTCAGAATGCGTCACAGCAGATCCCTCATCAGCCAGAGGAATCACTGGGTTATTATGAAGTCCCTCCTGCCCAGCAGCACAGAACAAGCTTGGGATCACCACACATTTTTTATTCTCCAGCAAAGAGGTGATTTTAGTATTGTTTTACCTAATAAATATTTTCCTTTCATGTAGCTGTGCCCTTTTGTGGGTGAGCACCCAGCTCCTCCTCTCAAATTAAGACAGCTCAGTGACTGACCAGAGGCTTTGGCAATCTTATATGGGACAATGACTTGAAACCAAACCTCTCTCTTGCAAATAATTCCAGAATAAAATGTAACTGAGGACTGTGTAAACAATGACTGAGGAGGGCAAAATACATTTTACTTTTCTATAGCTCTCTGCATTCTACAGTGTTTACAGGAGTTAAAGTCTAGTTTAGTCATTAATCAGGTATGAATCGAAGAAACTCAGGAGATGCTGTTGTTGAAAAAGCAGAATTATTTTCACACAAAGAAGCATTTTCCTCATTTTAACTTCTTCTTAATGGGTATGTATCTTTAAAAAACAAACCCATTATTTTGAATTGTATCAATAAATTTTCATCTGTAATACAGCTCAAACAAAAAATACTAAAATGCTAAAGGCAGTCTGGCTTTTTAAATACACATCTAGTATGTTCATTGCCATAATGCAATACTGTAAATGCCAAAAAAAGTGAATCACTGATATATAATTTTAAAATGCCAGTGATTTCCCAGCTGTCACTGATCTTGGAAAATTTCCCCAGTAGCATGTGGAGATCAATAATTGTTTACAGACTTTTCGTCCCAGTTTATAAGGAGGATATCACTGTGGACTATGTCAAATCTTTTAAATGTGAAGTGAAAGCCTGGTTTCACTTAAATCTATTCAAAAGCCCATCACACTAAGAAATGGAAGAATGATCCAGGGAACTACTGCTTGTCCTTTGGGACAATAATGCTGCCAAGTCTGCAGGAGGCATTCCTGAAGAAAGAAAGGTGATTAGAAGTAGTATCCAGCACGGCTTTTCCAAGGTTTGCCCAGGCTGACCTTCTGTGATGCCCTGGAAGATGTGCAGCCAAAGGCAGAGCCGTAGGTGTTGCCTACCTTGCCTTCAGCAGGGCTTTCTTTCCCCATGGTCTCCACAGCAGCCTCGTATCCAAGCTGGAATGTTACAGTGTGGATGGGCACACTGCAAAAGGAATGAACATCTCCTGCCAGGCCCAAGGGCTAACGAGTCCTACTCCCCCTGGCAGCTGCTCACCTTGGCATTCCTTGGGCATCTACCCTTAGACCTAAGCCATGGAATACCTGTCAAGTGTCCTGGAGGAGACCACAGATTATTTATCCTCTTTTTTTTTTTTTTAGGATATTTAAGCACTGAAACAGGTTGCCCAGAGAGATTGGGGAATCTTAATCCTTGCAGGTTTTCAAAACTTCTCTGCATCACATCCTCAACAAACTGATGTGATTTCAGGGTTGACCCTGATCTGAGCAGTTTGCACTAGGAAACCTCCTACACTCCATCCCAAGTGAATAATTCTGTGATTCTGACAAAGAGGCTTTTTTGCCATCCATCCTATCCTTAGGTTTTCCCTATACATGTGTAGTTCTGGGCTGATGTCAAAAGTAAGTAAATTAGCATGTCCTCCTCATCCTTGTAGCTCAGAAGGAGGTTTAAGATCAATACCCTGTGCATGCTGATCCCAAATTCCATGGCAACGTTAATGTATCCCATTAGCAGAAAATACCCTTCTCACTCACTATTTTTCTCTCCTTGCACACGTATTCATGTGAAAGTGGGTGAAGAACCTTTCTCTTCTATATCCAGATGATTTTCTATTCAATGTTTTTCAGAAAAGGTACTGAAAAATAATTTTGTCTTTGATTATGTCTCTTTACAGCTTATTCATCAATGTTTTTAGTTATGCCAGATCAATTCTTTTCTGTGCTCATCCATTTCTCTTTTGTTTCATCTAATTTTTCATCAGCTGAGTCTTTTCTTTATTTAACTGAAATGAGAGCCAAGGTTTCACACGCATCACTGTGTCCATAGCTCTAAACATTAATTGGATAAGAAACTGTGATACAAATTGGTAAAAGGGCACACTACATCCCAACACTGTAAACAAATGGGAGTTTTGCACTGTTTTTGTGAAACCCCAAATTTAATTCCATTACTCCATGTAGTGAAGTCAAACACACTGAATCTGGTGTCCCTTACAACCTTTCAGAGGTTTCATCTCTTCACAGCTACATTTGTACTGCAAACTCCCTGCTTAGCAAACCAGGCATTGTAGGCAATCCTCAAAATGAACAATAACGCTGCAATGTAGTCATTTGTTACAGACCTGCACATTCTAAATGTGACACTATTTAGCAAATAGTAGAAATGTATACTGGAAATGAACCATATATTTTCTCCCTAATTCCTTTATTAAGAGTGGTTAAACACATTAAGTTGTGCAGTTTCATATCCAAGGACTTATTTCCAGCATTATAAAACACTGCCAAAAAGTATTTAAACCTTTGTGTGTATCATCATAAAGAAAAAATCTGTATTGTAAGGAAAACTTCCAAACATATACATTTAAAGTGACAATTGGAATTCTCAAATTTGTGCAATTAAAACAACATAAAATGGAATTTCTAAGATATTATATATGTACAAAATTATTAATCATTAAAATAGCCAGAAGCCTCTCTGGGGCAACTATAGTATACATAGGTGGCTTTGCCACAAACTGAAGCCAAACCAACTTATTTTAAACCCATGAGAAATCCAACTCTTTTCCTGAAGTGCAGTACCGTGTATATCAATAGTGAAAGTAGTTTAAACATTTTCAAACAGAAAAAAAATATCTTAAAAGTCCAGAAAGATATAAACAACATAGTCTTCTTCTTTATCCTTGTTCCTTTTTTCACACCTGGCTATGAAAATTAGAAAAAAAGTAGAAGGTTGTGATAGCAGTGGAAGACTCACCAAAATACATTTCAAAACTAAGAAAAAATATTTAAATTGGTATTAAAAAAAAATCAATAGTTGTACTGACAGCTGAAGGCAGAGTGAATACGAAGTCATGTGGCTCTGAGGCCTGATCTTTTAAGCTGCTCCTAATTAAATGCAGCTTTGCTCTTACTGGATGTTAAGAGCTTTCCAGGTTACTGCCCGTATTAAAGGAAAATTAGATACTTATCTGTATGAATGTTGCAAAGTTGATTGAAAAAAGATAATGTGAGAAGACTGTGTCACAAAATAATATTGCTGATTCATTCTAATGTGCTTAGACATTCCTGAACTCTGATGGTTCATCAGTACTTCATAGTATGGGTCATAATCCTTAGCAGATAAATGCTTAATCCGAGATAAATCGTAATAAATCCAAATGAGATTAGACCTTTACCAAAATACCCAATGAGTGGTGTAAAAACATGTTTGAGTGACTATGAGACATCAGTGGGAGTCACCAACTGAATTCTTTACAGAATAGCAGAGAAGGTGCAATAATACTTAAAAGCAAAGCAGAACTGTTCTGATCAGCACCACTCGGGGGCTGGTGTTGAGCGTTCTTCACCAGCCTCCCTTCTTAACAATATTCCTCTGATCTGCGAGGCTTCATGGTTTACATCAGTGTTCTGTCAAAGTCACCTACTTTCTGAAACAAATGTTTTATTTATCTCCTCCTTCCCACTCCTACTATTGTGAATCCGAATAAAACCTGCAGGAGCCTTAAGGCTAAAACATTCAGAGGGATCCACTGGCATTTTCATCCCCTCTGTATTTGGTAGCTTATGATATCAGGTTAACTCGTTAGGTATTTACAGTAAAGGACATCTTTGCATACCATTTTAGAAAATCAAAAAGCCACAGTTACTAAAATTCATGGTGCTATGAATAAGTGCATTATGGTTAGAGATGGGCAAAAATATAAGAAGAGCTGTTTGCTGCTAAGATCTGAGATTGCTATGAAAATCTAGACTCTTTACCTGGAAGATATTTTGCTTTGCTTTACTTGTGACACGAATATAATCTCTTAACCTGCTAAAAGTAAACAAAAAGCTATTGTCTTGAATAAAAAGTACTTCAGCTACATTTTAAAGCTTTTTATTCTGTAATAATAAAACCTCCAAGAAATTTTATTCTAAAAAATTGTGTTGCCTTACATGCAGCGATTTAGAGGAAAAATCATGACAAGAGATCACTATTAAATAAATTGCAACCTGAATTAAATTACAATTGTGAATGAAGCTGCCCATGGAAGTCTAAGTTCCATTAGCATTACTGAACATACTCAGAGTCGTGATCCTGGGACGTTGACTTCATGGGAGTTTTGACTGTGGGAAGAATTAAAGTTTGTATCTGATGTCCTCAAAGCCTTTGATGTGTTTATAGCTTTTATAGGTCAGTTGCAAAGATAAGCTTTGTAATGGCTTTCTACACTTACCCTGGAAAAGCACTTACACTCTCTTTCCATTGCTTAAAATACAGAACTATTTACTTCTGACATTTGCTATTTGTTCTAAACACCGTGGTGTGCATTACCCGTGTATCGATTCACAAAGCATCCTCTGAACGGGCAATTTCCTCGCCCTGCTCTGACAGCACAGAGAAGCCCCCAGATGTTGTCACTGTCTGACTTCGGCTCCTGCTGTCATTTCATCACCAGGGGATGCGAGCACAGCTCTGCCCTCGGCGCTGTGATTTTAGCAGTGACCTGGGTAAGCGCTTCTCACCGGCAGCTCCCGCCCTCCATCCATCCCAGGTTTCCAAACTCCAGCAGATCCCGTTGTTGGTGGCTCCGAGGAGACAAAGGAACGGGGCGGGCAGTGGGAGGAGAATGGTGAGCAGGGTGCTCAGGCAGAGGCAGAGACACAGAGCAACACAGGTGAGCTCTAGCGCAGGTGCAGAATGAGCACTCATCCTCTGAGCTGAGACTTCACCTCACTTTCACTGCCTACAACACACGACTCATTTTTCTGAAGGAGAAAGTAAGTTCTTATTTTAGAAGGTGTTTTTGTTGGTGGTTTTACCATGTAACTAAGAAATGAAGTAGCATGAAAATGAACTAAATCTTTTACTTTGTGTAGTCTCTAAATCATGCATTAGCAGCATTCAGCTATAAGAAACATCCACAATTACTTCCTATTTGAGCAGATCTACCTAGAATTCTCTTTCCATAATAACTACATTGGTCTTTACACTTCTCAAGGGTACAGAAGGCTTTCCTATGACTATTTTTGGTTACATTTTTAAAGAGTTGGTAGGAATATCCTCTGAATCCAGACTTGCATCATCAAGCCAATGCCACATAATGATCATTAATTATACAACAGTGTAGACCTTTCTCTACACCTGTGGAGAAATACTTGCACTGTAACCAGATCCAGTAGGAATTATAAAATAATAGATGCACATTTTTGGAGTATTAAGTAATTTTTTTTTTTTTTTCCTGAGACCTAAAACTTCTAGGCAAATAACTGAAATCCTGATAGTGCAGCCTGGGTATGCCACAAATAAAAAAGCTGTGTAAGAGATGTCATTTTCTTGGGTATACAGAGCTCAAAGTGAAATGCTTTTAGAAAAGCTGTTGTCTAATGTGGTGATACCTTATCATTTAATGGATTGATGCCCTTTTCCTGACTGTTGTTTGCAGCTAGACTTCTCAGTTTTTAAGAATATCAATACCTCTTCAAAAGTTGTAGAGGCTGTAAGTCAGGAAGGATTTTCCATCATTCTGTCAAAATCAACACAAAGAAAATATCCAGTGCACCTAAAAGTACAGCAACACTACTTTGGGTAGGAGAGAAGCACTCTGAGACCAGGACACTGGGAAGGGGCAGATGATTTAATATAAGAGTGCTGTGAGAAAGTCAAACTTGTTCACAGGAAAACAAATAATCTTACTTTAGCTTTGCCTGGATTCCTGACAATGACATTTCATATCTCCTCTGTTTAGAATATTCATGTATTTTAGGGGTTTTCTGCACAGAGTGTATCACAGATCTTTTCCCTATGTGATAGCATGTCTCTAAAACAAGAGAATTTGGACCAAACTAATAGACAGATGAAGCCAAACAAACAAATTGCTGCTATGCTAATTTCTGAAACAGATGGCTCTGATCCAGCATTTGCTGGGAAATGCAATTCCTTGTCAATCTAACACAGAATCATGTCTGCCTTTCTGTAATCCTGTATGTATAGCATATAGGGAGGAATCTGGCTCAGGATACTCCACCCACAGCTAAATTTATACACAAAGAACTGAAAATCAAAGTGCATAAACAAGTACAAATTCTGCCGTCCATACTGGAAGCAGAGATTGGACCCTGTTTTGAAGTTTCAGGTACAGATCTTCAAAAGGCCCAAGATGTTCAGCCTTACCTCACTTTGTGGTAGAAATACCCTTGAAATTAACGCTGGTTGTATACATGGCTTGCAGCACTGAAGTAAGCCAGGCAAGCTAGAAGATTCTAATTCTTTTAGACTCCAGGTATTTTATTTAAATATCTGAGATTCTGTTACTTTCAACCAAGCTACCTGAAACAAAAATAAGTCAGTAAAAAGGTAAATAATTTCACGCCCAGGTTCCTGACCAGGGCACAGCTGAGGCTGTGGGTCTAAGTCAGTTTCCTCAGACATTCTGTCTTCACTGCTGGTGCATCTTCATCTAAATTTAGCCTAATGTTAGGAATGACCTACACAGCAAGAAAATAAACTGTTTGAAAAAATATAGGACAAAGCTTATGTCTAAGGAAAAGCTTCCCACAATGTTCTATTTGCGGCACACGATCATACATTTGTGTCACATCATCTTATCCTTTCCTTGATTGAAAAAGAGGCTTTTTAACCTACTGAAAATCCTTCCTCATACATCTTTACGGCCGAGAGTCACGGACCCGCTCAGAGCCAGCATGGTGGAGATCCGCACAAACCTCACCCTGCCCGCCGCACTTCATTAATCTCATCCCCACACCGGGACCCACCTGGGAGGCAGCGGAGCTCTGCGGACTCTCCCGGGTGCGTAACCCCGGCTCTTCCCTCCCGGCACGCCCTGTGGGCCTGCGCCACCCACACCTGCTCCCTCTCGGGGTTTGCCCCCGCACCCGGCACAGCTGCGGCGGGTTCCGTGCTCCATAAGAGCGGTCCCCGCGGCCGCCGGGCGCCCGGCTGCAGTCTCCTCACGCCGCTGCGGAGCGCCCCGGCCTGCGCGGGAGACCCCGTAGGTGCGGGCGCCACGTGCGGCCGCGCGCCCCGCTCGAGGCCGTCCCGCGGCGGCGGAAGATGCGCGGCCGGGGCGCGGGGAGCGGAGCCCGGAGCGCGGGGAGCGGAGCCCGCGGCGCGGTGAGCGGCGGGCACGGGGCGCAGGGGCCTTGCCGCGTTCTCCTTTTTCCTGTCGGCGAGCGCTCCCGGGGCGCGGAGGTTAAACTCCCCCTTTCCCGCTCCCTTTCAGGCGGTGAATCCGCCCCTGTGGCGTTGCGTGCCGCCGGGAGCGGGGCCGCGCTCGGGCCGGTTTGGGTGATGCCGCCTGCGTTCGTTCCGCTCTAAGCAAAAGGCTTCTTTCTTTTTTTGAGCAACAAAAATGCAATTTGGCGCTGTGTTTCCTAAACCAGAGGTTTTAGAATGAAAATTTATCCATCGGGGGCTTGCGGGGCGCGGCCTGCGTGCAGCGGGACCGGGCGGCCCGGCCGCTGGCCTCCCCGGTGCCCCTGGCCGGGCGCTCCCGCTGGCCGTGCCCGTGGGTGGCTTCCCCTCTGTCTGTACCTCTCCACCTTCCTTCTCATTTCTCTACCCTGCTTCCCCTCTGTCTGTACCTCTCCACCTTCCTTCTCATTTCTCTACCCTGCTTCCCCTCTGTCTGTACCTCTTCACCTTCCTTCTCATTTCTCTCCCCTGCTTCTCCCTCTGTCCCTACCTCTTTACCTTCCTTCTCCTCATTTCTCTCCCCTGTTTCTTCTCCCTCTCTACCTCTTCACCTTCCCCTGGCTGCTCCTTGTTTCTCTACCTGTGCTACTCTGTGACGCGTATGCGAGTTCCAGGCTCAGTCCCGTTTACTGTGATGAGTACAATTAAGGTGGTTTTAATTAAAGTCATTACCCATGACTGTAGTTTTAATTGCCTAATGGTTACTCTGGAAGTTAGTGCTGTTTTTATGCTGATAGCATTTTTTCTTTTCCTGCAGCAGGCTGACGGTATATAAAGCATTCCCAGGTGTTAAAAGGTTGGCATGGATAGAGTTTAGACTTCTGTTCATTTGTTATGCCATATATAAAATAAAAGTCCTAAAGCAAATTCTATCAATGAGCATTTATGTTAAAGAACATAGCTCTCCCTAAATATTTTCTCTGAGTTCTTTTTCAGTGAAGTGGCACGCTTTGAGTAAGACTCACTGGTTGTGGAGGCTGGCTGGCAGTGAGGCTGCCTACGGTGATAAATCATCCTTTAAATTTCACCAAAGCAAGAGCAGGACAGCTCATATTGCATCACTTGCTCAATTTGTTTATTGGGTCTTAAGTAGGTCTCCCACTGGCGTCATTGGAAGGTTGTTGTATCCAGTGGCACCCTCAGTGCTATTTAAGACTTTTATTATCTCCTTGTATTAATAGAGGACCACAGAATATTATTTAACAGGTATATTGGAGGTCTGGTTTTGTGCCAGCACTCGGCCTTTTCTAGTAAGAAGGGCCAGGGAGAGCAGTTGAGAATTCTTCTAATAAAAACAAAGCAATAGTTCCCCCTGTTTTTTAATTCAAAAATTCCATTGGAATCCTTAAACAAGAAAGTTCGAGTGGTTGAGAAGCAGAGCCTGCAACACATTCAAAGCAAAAATGAAATTGATAGTCTAATTTTACTATCCACACTGAGTGACATCTGAAATAGTAAGGAAGCCCAAATGATGGAAAGTAAATTAGATTTTTAAATTAGATAATGTTTGAAGATGTTAGAGTATTACTACATTTATTTCCTTGTTAATATTCTGAGATGTTTTAGGAAAAAGTAAGGAAAGATAAATCATACCAAAATAATTTAAATGACACTTTAAAAAAATCAATTACAGTGTGAGGCTTATTGCTATGCAGAGGAAGAAGCCTTTGCACAGAAATAAGCCTTTTACTTTATTCCACCTATTGAACAGAAAAGTGTAGACTAGGGAGAAAGTGCTTGTCTAGCTTTGGCAGTAGAGAAGCCTGGAAATAGTCTGAGGAAATGGAGATTGCATTCCATTTCAGCACTGCTGGTGAGTTACCTGGCACAGGCATGGGTGTTTTTATCTAAATTTTAAAGGGGTTTTAAAACGCAGTTAACTTTTTTTAGCCATATGCTGGAAGGACTTGTGATTTTTGTCTCAATATGGAGGAAACACCTGAAATTTACAAGTTTAAAATGAATGACTTTCAAGGAAGATGTGTACTGTGTCATTAGTGAAGGGAAGACTGCTTTATATGTTTTCTGGTTTTTGTGAAAGGGGAAAAAGGTGACACCCTACAGCCATAAGTCAGAAAGCGACAGGCGGGACAGTAATTGTCTGGATCTTTAAGTGTGGAATGAGAAAGGTGATGTTGTGGGCAGACAATTCTTCCTGGATTGTTTAAGGATTACCTTATTAGTGTATTTTAGGAGGCTATCGACTTCTCTTAAATGTAATAGTATATTTTTTAAAAATTGGAATTTGGCTTCTGTGTGGGTGCCGAAATAAACCTGGAAGATGGTTCCCGAGTTTGGTAATCACAAAGAGTTAACATGTATCCCAGTGGAGGGTTGGGTTTTGTGCCAACACTGTAGGGGAGAGGCAGAAGTTGTTAATTGCAACTCACTTTGCTGTTTGCATTCTGGCCTGGGGGTGGGAATTCCTTTTTTTCCCCGGTTTTATTTTGCCTAGGTATACTTGGGGTTTTTACAGCTGGGAGTCAGCAACTTTTTATTAATTTTCTGGAAATAGATGTGTAGCAAATAAGTTCTTAAATAACTCCAGGTTGTGTCAGCATTTTTCTTTGCTTGTTTCTATCAGCATTAACTGTTACTGTTCAAATCAGCCTAGTAACAGTTTTGAAGAATGGCAAAAGTAATGAGAATGGATGTATTTTCACGAAAGGGTAGTATATAAGAGCAGAGAAGTAAAACCTTAATATTGCCAGTTAGATTCCTATTATCTGTAACTGCTTTCTGGCCCTAAGGGAAGTAGATACCTCTAACAGTAAAATCTGTGTGAAACAGCATCATATTCTTATACTGGTCTAGCTGCCTGGATAAAAGGAAAACACGTGGAGTGTAGCATTATTGATGTGGCAGTTTTATCTGGATCCGTTTGTAGTAACTGTGGATTTGTTCAGGATTAATGGGGGGAGTGTATAATAATTATAATTCTGGCCCTGCAAGAATGATACTGTCTAGGCAGAGAAGAGTGTGTCTCAAAACTAATGACAAAACATGCCTGCCATACAGAGTTAAAGCTTTCTTTACTTTTGCTTAGTTTTTGAATAAATTGATGGAAGAATCCTGCATTGAAACAACAGAGGAGTTCAAACAAGGTGTAGGATTAAAGAGCAAGCTGAAAAATCATGACTAAACTCAGTAACAGTGGCAAAATAATTGTGGTCACTTCTAATTAGCCTGTTTACTTCATGGTACCAATTCAGATTTTTCTAAGAAAGTATATACACTGGTGTTTTTTTAATTAGCTCTCCTTGATTTTTCTTACATATCTTAATTAAAAGTTTGGTGGTGGTTGTTAATTATGATGTACTTGTTTAGCCTTTTGTTTAGTCTTTGTTCTGTTTATGAATGCTGCCTTCGAACAGCACTGCTCTTACTCAAACATCTTGCACGATAGTTTTCCTTGGGGGTTATGGAAATGATAATCAGCCTTATGCTTGCTCTGTTTCCAGGTGCCAGAAAGACTCTCTGGAAACAGGAGCTCAACAAACAGACATTTTGTGTTGTACCATCACCTAGTCCAGTTTGTCAAAGGTGGAATTCTAAAGTATTAGATTGGGCTATAATGATAAGCAATCTGCTAGGGGATTTTCATGTTTCTGCCTTAGTTGGACTTCAGAGTTCTGGTTTCAGTGACCTCCTTTGTTCTGTTTTGTGTGAAAAGAGGGTTGTAGTGGAGAATCTAAAAGTGTGTTGTTCTTCTAGCAGTCTTTTGTATTTTGTTGGGTTTTTTCCTCTCCAAACTCTTGCAGCAAGTGTGGCATAGAAGCACGGAAAACTCTTAACCTCTTGCAAAAAGAAATAACATGTCAAATATTACAGTATCTAACTGGATTCAGAAAGCAATTGACTTGTGAACCAGGCTTGGTGAACCATTTTATTCACAATGTCTTTTCATTACTTATTCAGATAATTGATGCAATGTTTGAAGTCCCTGAAGTGCACAGAAGCATCTGCAATTTCATTGACATAGTAAACTATTTTAGGAAAAAAAGTACTTCAGTGTCCTTACAATAGACAAAATATGCAGCCTTTGTTTCCATAAAGATTTAAAGTTAATGCATGGGAGATTGGGTTTGGGATTTCCATAAATTAAGGGGAGTTCTCACCTTTCAACAGTTGGGTTTTTAGTACTGAAAAACAAGTGTAGTTTCTCTGTGGGTTTGTGTGACTTCATTAAAAATAAGCATTCTGGTGCTTCCCCCTGGTTATAAAAACTACTAATAATAAATGGTGGTATTTGTGAAACTGCTGACACTTCAGCAGTCGAAGAACACATTGAACAGATGCCTCCTGTTGCCCTCCACTTCAGCGTGTTTACTGGTGCTTCATGCAGCCTAGGTCATATTCTTGTTTTCTGAGTGCTCCTGTAGCCTCTTCCCTCTGAATGCAGTCAGCTGCTCCCTGATTTGGTTTACATGCTCTTAGTGTCTCCCTCGGGTTCTCTCCATTCACCCGTCTTTCACAACAGGCTCTGCAAGCTTTGTTAATCAGCTCATCCATTTGCATTAGAGGGTGGGGTTTTTTTCCAACACAAGAAAAATGGTTTTCACCCCTCACTGCTTGCTGTCATTTCTTAGTTTGGGGCTTCCTAGTTTATCATCAAATTTATCGCTTGCTGTACATAGAGATAGAGCTACTTTTCTGTAGGGTTTTTTTGCATGTGTGTCCATCTATGTTACCTGGCCCCTTGCCTGCCTTTTAAAAAAAGCTTATTTTTTCTTCTTGATTGATTTCTTCCACTTGGTTCCTTTCATTTTCTTCACTGACTAGTAGTTCTATCACTTCTGGGATTTCATGCACTATTTCCAACACAGTTGACTTTATTTGAACCATTGTCCTCCATATTTTCATGCGATGTATAGCTAAAGAGTCTTTGTGTAGCTGAAGTCATTGCATCTTGCTGTTGTTAGTTTGTTTTCCTTTGGTTTTGAGGCCTTTTTTCAGTTAGGCACAGACACTTGCTGTAAAATACCTACATGGCAATGTTTTCTTTTGTCCAATATATAAACAGAGGAATTATTCAGCTTCCTGACTATCATGTCTACTATATGGCCCTTTGTATTTACTTCTTACAAATGCGTAATTCTAAATGTCTTTAAATGAGTTGTAATATTTCAATTCATGTATTTTTGACATCCTTGCCAGTTTCTTTAGTTGCAGTAGCCTATGTAAAGTCACCTTTTGCCAAGCTGTTGCTCATTGCTTATGCAGAACCCCAAATTGTCAAAGGTATATAAAAATGGATAATGTTTAAAAGAAATTACTTTTATTGGAGGAGCTTTGTATGTCAAAAGGGAAGCTTTCCTATTAAGCTGATGTGATACAAAGCTGGTCTGTTACAGACTCCTGTATCCCGGTCTGTAACTTGACAACAGTTTTAGTTGTTCTTCCTCATTCGAGTATTTCTGGTTTGGGATAGCTTTTGTCTCATTATGCTCCTGGTTTTTCAAGAGAAGTCTTTTCTCTGCCCTGCTTGTCTGTTGTTCATGTATTCCCTGCTTAATAGATTTCTAACCCACTGGCAAGTCTTCAACAGATAGCAGAAAGGTGGAATTTTCAAAGATGCTAAACTACCACAGATTTTGTGAAATCAAATGTCCAGAAAGGGTCTTAATTTGCTCTCATATCTTAGGGAATTGCACAGCAGCAAGACTGCATGCTGAAGCCTTAGAAAAGCATTGTTTCTGCAGGACAAGGTTCCTGCTAGCAGCCCTAATGTGTGGGAGATTATTTCTGCCATGCCATGATGTGAAGAGATAAAGCACTTTGTATTCCCTTACTGGCATCCTAGGTAACATCTCATAATCCAGACAATTTACTTTTGCTTGAATTGAGATGCTTGTTGATGTTCACAATACCAAGCTTTCTGTTAATGTACTTATTGCTGAATTCCACTGCTCTAAAGAAAACATCAGCTTTAATTATGTCTTGGAAGAGTTGTTCAAATTCCTGTCACTCAGGGCTGCACACTGTGGTTTGTACTGGGCTCACTGAGCTCTTCTTGGGCTCTCAGCAGCAGAGAGCATGCAATAGCACCAGGGTTGCTCTCTGCAGCTCTCCTTGGGCATGGCACCAGCCAGAGGAAGTTAATAAACACAACAGGTGAAAGCAGGGAAGGAGTCAAAGATAAAAAGATTGGTAGAGAAGGAAAAAATGCTATTTCCAAAAGTAAGCAGCACATTAAGTAGATTGGGTCTGATTGGTTTGTTTTGGGTTTTTTTCTGTTCTGAGGAGGAAGCATGATATTTGTGGGCCAGAAAAGCAGATTCTGGAAGAATGATGTGCCTAGAAAGAGAGGACTAAACCTCAGCATGCTTAAAGATGGTTTCTGCATGTTTCACTCAGGGCTGGGATGTATCCTTGCTGTCCTGTACTTCCTCTGATCTGCATCAATTTTCTGTGTAGTTGCTCCTGCAGGAGTCAGCTCAAGGATCTCAGGCTTTTGTGCAGGTTGGAAGAACCTCCAGGGATGTCCACTAGGCAGCTTGTTTTGGCAGATATGTGATAAAGAGGAAGGAGCATGAAGAAACAAATACTTGATATTTGGAATGTAATTCCATGTCATGCTGGACACTTTTCAGTCCATCAGATAATTTACACTGACTGAATAATGTCAGGAGGTTTTACTGTCTCACATGATCTGTGAAGCCTTTTTCCCAATAAGTCAGGGTCCTGTGATATCTAAACTGGACTTACCCTGTCATAGTAGGACAGCCAAATTTCCCACTTCACCAGTGGGACCCTAGGAGGAAGACCAGTTGCCACTTTGCATTTGCCACAGCTGGCAGAGTGACTGGAGAGGTGAGAAACTTCCTCTCCAGCCCAGATATCTTCCTCTGGCAGCAGTAAAGACAAACTGA
The DNA here is from genome assembly GCF_036417665.1 of Passer domesticus. Classification (NCBI taxonomy): domain Eukaryota; kingdom Metazoa; phylum Chordata; class Aves; order Passeriformes; family Passeridae; genus Passer; species Passer domesticus. The sequence continues at coordinate 56,030,074 of NC_087480.1, forward strand.
TGCCAGATTTCTCTCCACTTGTCCTCTGCTGGTATGTGGGGGAAGATATTAAGGTCAGCCCCAGGCTCCGTGTGCTGTGACAGCGTAGGTTGTTCCCTTTACACAGATGGTCTGGCTAATGAGAGTACATTGCTGAACAGTTCTGAATCAGGGTTATTAACACCCAGAACTAACTCCACTTCATGGAACCACGGAGTTAAATCATCTGTAGTACTGGGATGCTGTGTGGTGTGGGCACTCACTTCTTGTGTGCCTCTCCATGCATCTTACTGGTCTTACCCTGCAAATGTCTGACTGATGAAAATCCCAACCCGAGATACAGTATTGGAGACAAGAGCTGGAGCTATGCTGCCTATTGTCTGTTTTTCCATCCACTTTCTCTGTGGTAAAATGACCTATTAGAAACCGAAAACTCAGAGTTTTGCCCTCTGTACCCCAGCCTTGAGCTTAAATGGAGCATGTGCACTGAGGTAGTGGTGGAGGCTGCAGATGGAACCCATCAGGGTGCTCAACCCTGGGAGTACATGGCAGTGCTATGCTCCCAGCTCGTCTTCCTTGCCTGACTCCCAGAATCTCGTGTTGCTCTCTGCAGGTCACTCTACTGGAAACCTATTTGAAATTTTGCCAGGTTATGTTGCTTTTTGGAGTGTTGAACAACACATTTGGGATCTTTTTGCAGTATAGGAATGTCATTGGTCGATGTGCTATTTTTTTTTTCCCCTGTCCTATTAACCTGTCAGCTCTGATGCTCAGCAGTTGCCCTTTCACAGAATGGTCAGGCTGAGTTGGTGGGCAGGATAGGAAAATGCTGAGGAGCAAATTTGGTACACTGGAGCATCTGGCCTGTTCATCTTAATCTGAATCTTACAAGCAGTCTCTTTTGTAGAAATTGTGAGGGGTTTTTTTTCTGGATTCTTAAATAGATGAATCAAGTGAAGCCTCCATTAAGCTTGATTGCAGTGTTTTTAAAATTATTTCTATCTGGGTCTTGTGGAAGCATTTGGAGCAAGATTTCACTGTATATACTTAATGTTGTTTTTTTCCCAACATTCATTTTTAGTATCTGGTCTTATTTTGGTTTGCATAGTTGATGTGACTGTATCTGTGAGAAGTTTTTTTTCCTTCATTCATTACTTAAAAGCTTATGAAATGTGCAATAGCATCTAGTTTTGACAGATTTTTTTAATAAATTACTGTTATGATCCTAATGATACAGAAGGAGAGGTTGGCTCTGCTTTCCACATGGAACAGCAAGTGATGAAATTCAGAGAGTTCATTACTGGAGGGAATTCTGCATCTGTCAGCAGCATGTGCAGAGTGCAGTCCTCATCATGGCAGTGTTCATACCTGGCCCTGTGTATGGGGGAGTCTTGAACACACCTGACTGATGCCTGTGGAAAGAGGAAAGAAAACCTTTGTGTGTGTCAACTCATCCAGGTTGCTGAGGAATGTTCTGTGCTAGTAGAAGTCTCCTGAGCACCCAAGTCTTTGTGCCCATGTGGCAGCTGAGAGGTGACAACAGCAGGAGTGGATAGAGCCATGTCATCCTCCAGCCTGGGACAGTCTCCCAACCAGCTGCAGAGGGTGGCTTCCTGAACAGATGATTGCTCCTAAATAATTGGCTTAATTTTCTGTGTTGACAGTCTTCCAGTTAACAGTGAGGTCAGTGGGAGTAATTGGTTAATAGCTTCATTGTGTCTTAAATTTAAATAGCACCATTAACCTCAAAGGTCATGAGCTGAAATTTCCACTACCAAACCACAGAATTTTATGGTGTGCACCTATACTGCCCTGTTACTTTGGCAGAAAGCACAAAATTATGGAAGTAGTTGGGAGAAAGACATAGCACCAGTATGCTGGAGGGATTTTTGCAATTTGTTGCCAGCAGCTGAAATTTTGTCAAACGTTCTACAGCATCACTGATGTCTGGCTTTCCTTTACCCACAGAAGTAGGACCCTCTACCACAGCAGAATAAAATCTTGTCCTTTGACACCTTTAAAAAAAAGTAAATATATATATTTTTGCACACTACGTCTATGTTGGTTATCTGTGCTTGCTTGGAATATTTTAAGTGAATTTTTTTAGGCATGGCTCTATGAAAAATGTTTAAAATCTATGACTGTTTTGTTTATTACATGAGCTTAAAGTTCCTTCATTGTACGATGTCAGAAGAACAATTAAGTTTTATCTGAGCAGAGCAGGGTGTCCCTAGGTGCAGGTTACAACGCATCCAGTGATACTATTAAAAGAAAGATTGTTTGTTGTTGCATTGGGGAATCCTTATAAAACATCAGGAAAACTGCCTGGAAGAATATAAATGTGTTCAGGCAATGGAGTGAAATATTCTTAAACTGCAGGGTGATGGCCTGTAGCTGGATAGGTTTTCAGAGCAGCTGTTTTGATGTGATTGTTGCTTTTCCCAACAGTCATAAATTGGATGTACTAGAACTCTTTTTTTTCTTAAGGCTTTGCTGTTTGGAGGTCCAGAATCAAAGCTTCTCTTATGAAAGCGAGATTATCAGCCTAGAGTTCATGAAATAAACTTAGCTTTATTTTTTTCTTTTGATGAGTTGTTTACATGCTTCTAAAGATGTTAGGCTTTTTCTGTCTACAGACAAATGTAGTCTTGCAGGATTTGCTTTGTGTAGCTGTTATGGGTGTATTGAGTGTTGGCCTTGGTGTGGATCTGTGGTTTGTCTGGGCTAAACTTGCCTTGCAAGTACTTAGCTGTCCTTATGAACAGCTGTGCTGAGTTAAATAGAGGATTGCACTGTGGTGTTAAGAGACCCTAGTGTGGGCAAAGCTCGTTTAGGTGAGGGTCAGCTGGAGACCATCTGCTTTGGTGACCCGGTAAACCCATGGTGGCATTGGTCTGACCAAAGGTGGACTTTGTGCTGGAGCAAGGCTCCCCTAGTGATCATTGGAGACCTCCTTAGTGTGCAGCCAGTGACAAAGAACATGATTTATCATCTTCTGAGACTTGTAGAGCAGGACAGATGAACTGTGCCTTGGAAGTGCCCGTTTCCTAGAGCCTCCTGTACAAAGGGCTGGAGAGAGTCGCTGCCCAGCAGACAGGTAACTTTGGGTGAGGTAGATTTATCCACACTGGCTTCTAGGACTGGTAAAGCCCATCCTCTCACATGCAGCTTTTCTCCAGACACTGGAGAAACCACAAGCAGCTTGGCTCCTGCCTCAACTTTTACCTGCCTATTCAATGAAAAAAACAATTCAGCTGTGGAAGAGGCAGTTCAGCACAGAAGTGAACTCACTGTTGGGTGCCAACCTGCCAGCTTCTCCAGCTGGGCTGCACAAATCCCTTGAAGCCCAAGCACCATATATCTATTGCTAGGTAACTAAAACATAGTTATTTATTAGGAAGGTTAGGCTGCAGAACATCTCCTAGTATATTTTTAATTTGTTTTAAAAAGGACAGTATTAAAAATACCTGTTGTCCATATGCCCTACTTTAAAGGAAGCTAAAAATCATCTGCTAAGGTATGTCACACTTTGCAAAAACAAGTTTAAAGAAAACCATAGGACTGCATGAAAATCTGAGAACTGGGTAGGAAAGCTAGAGTCATCCTGATCCCGAGAGATGAGCTCCAGGAGCTCTAGAGGGCAAAAAGAGGATGTGCAGATGATTTCTTTCAGTTGTCTTTCTTTAGCCTCTCCCTGCTTTTGTGTCAGTATGGAAAGTTCAGTGCTGGCTGGTAGTTTTTCTCTTAAATACTGCATCAATTCTAGTTTTTATACCCATTACCTTCTCTGTATTTTACTTTGTTTTTCCTGTTATAAAATTGTAATCTAAATTATACACTGAAGACTTGTGTGAGCCATATTCACAAGGGAGCTGTTTATCCCTGAGATTTGGGTACCTTATTTAGGCAGCTTACCTAACCTTTATTTCTTAAGGGGTAAAATAAAACAGATGTACACAGGAAGCTTCTTGACAGTCTTGGCACTTTTACATACAGGTGTGAGCTTTGGAGCATGAGGTAAGCTTGGTTTCTGTAGTAAAACCATTTTAAACTTTTTCTCTTTTCCAGCATCCTTGGTTTGAGGATAAGTTGCATGAAAGGGTTTACCTGTAAATTACTGAGGATGGGATTTTTTTAATGTATGAAATTGTAATACTTATTTACCTTCTGCCTGCTGCTACTAAAATACTCTGTGTAAGTGCCAGCTGCTCTAACAAGTAATTTGGACAATTAATAGCTCTTGACGCTTTTTGTTGTCTTCATTCTCTTTTGTATCTTCCCTGCTTCTGCATCCTTCCTGTGTAATTGCAAGTTGCAGGAGACATAACCCTTCTGCATGCTGCTCACAGGTCTCCTTTGATTCCTCCTGTACCTCTGTTCTGATCCAGCCACCTTGCACTCGTCCCCAGATCTCTTTCTGATCACTGTCTCAAAGCTTGGAAACATCAGCACATTAATCCCCTTTCAGGTTTTTATCTTTGTTCTTGTTATTGATATTATTTGGCCTGAGTGCAAGGTGGATAGCACACTGTATTACAGATGGGCTTAAAGCAAATCCATCAGCTGTTCTAAAATTAGGCAATGCTGGTTGAAAGACCCTGTTCACATTTTTTATGAACGTTTTTGTGCTTATACATAGGCACATTAAAAATGGCTGAACTCATGTAAATCTCCCTGGTAAGTCTGGAGTTCTTCAGTGTCTAGGTCCTTTCATTATTTACAAGTAAATACATTTTAAAAATGCAGTCATAAATCTTTGAAAACATCTTCATTTGTGCTCAGTTGAAACTTTGCTAACTGTATTATACAAAATTGACAGCAATGTAGAAATGTTTTAACTCTCCCTGTAGGTAGGATTGAGTTCTGCTTGTAGTGATAGGAAAGCAAGCTGTAGGATTTAGTATGTCTGTCGCATGCAACTTTTACTATCTCTGAATTTAAAAGGAGGAAAACAAAATCAGGGGACTGAAGGCATTAAAATCTCTATTTCTGAGCCAAAAGTAAAAGAACTGGAAAGGGGAGAAACAAAAATTACTGCTATCTTGCTGCTGTGTTAACATGTTTACCTGCAGTGTATGCTGCCTTTTGCTATTCAGTCTTGCGGTGCTGGCAGTGGGTTCTTTAAAATGTGCTGAAAATTGGCCAGGCAGGACATAGTGGGACTGAGTAGATGTTCTGTGTTGCAGAGCAGCAGTTCAGAGCTGGGAGAGGAGTGTGGGGCCAAGGACATTGCTGGCCTTCAGACTTGCTGGGAAGGTGCTGAATCATCTTCCCCAAACCCTTCTTGCACTGCAGCAGAGCTGCTGGCCCCCTTCCCTGGCTGGCCTGTGCCCTGACAGTCACAGGAATCCTTTGCTGAGGTTATTCACTGGCACACATGCGTGCCTCAATCTGTGTGGCTGCCCAGCTGCCAGTTGTGGCACTGAGGATGTTCCTATCATACTAAGGCTTCTCTCACCATCAGAGCTATTTACATCTATTCATTTTGTTACCTCTGTGCTCTTCTCTGCCCTGGAGAGTTTTGTTCCAGTCTCCTGGCGTTCAAACATAAGTATCCACAGTGGGGTTTGCAAATACACACATCTTTGGAAAATTGGCATGTGATACTTAGAGCAGCTATGCAGCATCCAAATTACACATCTCATAAGGCATGAAAAAGAAAGTGGGCAAGCAACATTAAATAGCATATTTGTGCAAAAGCAGCTGAAGTGTGATTTCTGTGGGAACTGTGACTACTTGCCTAAGCTTTGTGCATCTAAATTCCTCATTTAGGGTTGTAAGTATTTAGGAAGGCTTTCTGTCTTGTTTTATATCTAGTGTCTAGCTCTTTAAGGAGCTAGAGTTCTGACTACTCTTGATTCTTCTTCTGTGTTGGTTGGGGTTTTTTTTCCTTCCTCTCTCTTCTGGGTTCAGATCCAAAAGGTGATAGTTTTTCCAGGTAGCTGTGTGTTGTATTTCATCTCCTCGGCATCAGGAGGAATTTCATTGCACCACACTAGAACATTGCATCGGCAGCAGAGCTTGTACAGCTTGTCAGTGGGTTCCACAGCAGGGGCAGGGTAGGAGGCAGGGACAGGTTCCTGTGTTTCTGAGTGGATCATCAAATAAAAGAAACTAATAAAAGCTCAGGACCATGTCAGTCATCTTTTTCAACTAGTGTTTTCTCAGAAATTTTATGGTGTTTCTTTTTTATATGGCTAGAGTTTTGTTATCACAACTTAGATATTTTTCAGTGAATCCTTAAAAATTTGACTCTGTTTCATGAAATACATTCATTCAGTAGCCTTTAAGAGCCTGAAAAACATTTTCAATGTCATGCAAGGTTAGTCTCAATCATCCACTCCTGCTTGATTTCCACAGGGCAGTTGGTAAGGTGTTTTATTTTGCTGGTTCTTTTTTAAATTACTCAGTAGATAAACAAATTATGTACATATACACTTAATTGTAAACTGTTCAAGTAACAGTGGAAAAAAACCCCTTGTTGTGTGAGTAAATAACCTGTTTAGCCATTGTTTTTCCCTCTACCCCTAGTCCCTGCCACCTCCTGCACACGTGTGTTGCAAAGGGCAGTCAGCTTAATTGGGCTGGTTTCTTTTTTTCTTTCCCGTTCTCTTTGCTGAAATCTGGCTTTGGGTTAGAGGCCATGAACAATTCAGCTCTAGCTTTCTTGTCTGAGTTTGTGACTGTCAGCATCACATGAATTACATGATTAGCTTTTCAGTTTCTTGTAATTTCACAGAGGGTTTTAAATTAGTTAATTTCTTCTCTCTGTATATATTTAAAGGGGTTTGCACACCTTCATGTTCCTGTTTTCTCCTAGTACACTTTTTTAGTTAGTCATGCAGTGCATTTGCATGGGGTTATAGGTGATGGAAGATATTTTAAATTATTATGAGATCTTCTGATGAAAACACTGTGTGAGCTCAGTGTTGCTGAAGACAGTGTTGATGTGGTATCTTGAACTGGAGGCTGTTTCCACAGAGGTTCTTGAATTACTGCACAGGACAAACCCGGGTGCTTGCATTGTGTAATGTCCTTTCCCTGCCCGTTATCTTTATTAAATCATTTTGTACACGAGATCCATCTCTTGCTCACACATGCCTCTCCTTGGTTCCTCATCCACCTGCACCCTCCCATCTGTCAAACAACAAAATAACTCTTTGGTAAGAATTAAATATTAATTTTATGGGAGGAATGTCTTGGAAAAGAGTAAAATTGTTCCAGAGATAAATGCTTAGTTCTCCAGAAGAGTAGAAAATGAGGTGATGGAAAATGCCAGGTTGTAGTTCACAGACAGCAGCATTTAAATGGTTTGCTATAATCATATTAGGATAGAATTAAATTGAGTTCTTTATTTTGTGCTGCAGTGGAATAGGACTGTTACTGATCATTTTCTCCTCCCTCTTGCTTTGATGATGAGTGTGAAAACTCAAACAGCAAAAATTACAGGAGTTCTGCAGCAGTGCAGGGAGACAGTGTGAGGAGGTCTGACTTGGAGTGTTGCGTCCTTGCACATGAGAGCTCTGGTGCTTCTCTAATAGACTGAAAATGAGACCACTGCTGCTTTATAAGAGGTCTGTTCCAGCCACATTGCTCTACAGCTTGGCAGATGGTGGCATGTGAATGGTTTCATATTGATTGGATGGATTTGCCTCGGGGTAATAGGAGTATGGGTCCTTAAAGATGTAATTCTAGATAGTTGGTTTTTTTAATTAAAAAAATAGAACAAAAATGTGGATTTGTAAAACACCTCTCTTTACATGAGAGGGGTGCGTGGTAATCAAAGCACTGAAGTTACGTGGAAATAAAAAGTCCTTAAATAGATTATCACAAAGACCAAAAAGCCAAGAATACTTATTTACTAAGTGATTACGTTTTTACATTAGAAGAAAGTGACACTTTTAATTAGTGTTCAAGGCATATGGTGAATGAGAAAATAAGCTTATTTCATGCAAACAGAAATCGATGCAAATAACCTTTCTCATATAAAAAGGGATGACTTGAAACTCAATACATATTCAAGAAGGTTAAGTCATTACTGCATCACTTTAATATTAGTTAAAGGCCAGAAAAGAAAATCACTACTCTGCATATACTTACTCAGCATGGATTGCTAGAAATGAAAGGAAATAGGTGATGGTGCTTTGTAGGTGGTAAATCCAAAGAAGCCCTTGTCCATCTAATGCATTTATTCTTTAACCTCAGTAAATAACCTTTTGGGTTCTGCCTTGGCACAGGTAGTTGCCAGAAATGCCCTATTCCTCCAGCGATTCTTTCCAGCTGGTAAAGACGTTGTGATGCTCTTTTATTGTTCTTTCTCACACCTCTGCTTTGTGCTTTCAGTCTTGTAAATGTTGTTTGTAAATCCTTCGCTATGAAATGACTTTTCAAATGTGTTTGTACAGCACCTAACACAAAGATCCCAATCTCATTCATGCCTCTGGGTGTTGCTGTAGAGCGTTGAGCGAATTGGTATTTTTTATAGTAATGGAAGTATTTCTTGAGGTATTTGACCTTAAATAAAGTGGAGAAAAAAATACTTAAATAGCTTGCAGACATGATGGAATAGGGACAGTTTGATACCTTGGGGGACTTGGGTGCTCTTGAACACTGGATCTTTTCCATGTATTTCAGTCTTGTGCTATGATGCGTGCAACAGTGGTTTCATAAATGAATTTAAGCTACAGTAAGTCATAGCAGTATCTTATCAAGTTGTCTTCAATTTGCTTGAAGGTACAGTTTATATTTTCTAGCAGAAGTATTTACATGCTGAATTTTGTCTTTCCATGAAAGAGCCCTCTTGTGAACATAATCCTGGTTTTTGTTCTTCTGTAGTACAAACCAGTTAGTTGGGTGTGCTTTCCCTTTTAATTAATACTTTGTTCTCAAAACTGATTGGATTTTAACACTTTTGCTGAATTAAAATCTCCTGTATAAATTTTAAGGTCCCTTTAAAAAAAAAAAAGTGTGTTAACAGCTAAGTGATGTTAGGGTTTTGTTCATGGGCTTGCTGCTGGGGAGGAAAGGGCATAAAACAGTGACAATTTTTTTTCCTCCTGCTTGATAAGTGTAGGGGGGATTTACGTTGTATATCACAACCAGCAGCTATTCCAAGAAAAATCTTTAAGATGGTTACTTGGATCTGTGTACACTGCCCACCTGGTGGTTATGGAGTGAACTGTTACTTTAAAGAATAGTTTAAACAACAGCCATGTTTGGGGCAGGCTAATCTTGCAAAGAGAGCAGTACATATAACAGGAGTCTACAGTGTGATAAGGGGAAAATTCAGCTCACTGACTAGATGTTTTAATGTGCGAACTCTAGGGAAATAACATATTGACTATTCTGTTGTGCGCAAGAAAATTGAAGAACCCTTTGCAGACAGAGGGCTTGCAAAGGATTCTTTCTGTTTCTCTTAACCAAAATCTGTGGCAAGATGTTTGAAATCAGCAGGACGCTTAATGCTGCTTTGTTAAATAATGAGGTAATATTTTGTCACTTTTTCTGGGCAGCATCTGTTTTTTCTCCTTTTTCATATGTTGGTGAAGGATTCAGTTTAATCTTATGCAAGTAAGAGATTTTTTCTTTAAAAAAATCATTCTTCAATTTATTATTTTTTTCCTTTTGATGCTTTTGGAGAATTGGGTTGTCTTTTATTTGCGGTTTCAATCGGCTGCTGTTGCCTAGGACATTATGCCACGTAAGGCTTCTAAACTGCACAGAGTAGGTAGTTATTAACGCTGAATTGGCTTCTGGTATAGTCCATCTGGGCTCTGTATGAGAGAGCTTGCTAGCGGCTACTGATGCTAAGATACCCGCAACCTTTGGGATGTATGCGTGGTGGAGAGGGGCTCAGTGATATGAGATCACTTCTTTTAAGGGAAACTGTCATTAATGAGTCAAGAAACTGCTCATTTATGGTAAGGAGAGGGAGGGGGGGGCTGGGAAACAACCCTGTGATTTCATTTTGATATTGGATTAGCTGTTTAAGACAAGTTTCTTTTTGTGGGGATGGAAGATTGCACTAAAAATATGCTTTGCTCAGGGGCTTGCTGGCTGATGCTGGAGAGACTGTTTAGAGACTCTGATGCTTTACAAATGTCACCACCGTGATGCGGTGGTCAGTCCCTTTCCCCGAAAGATAAATGGTACTATTGGAAACATGAGAATAAGGTTGACTTTTTCAACAATAGGATTCTGCCTTTGTCTTTCCAGAGAGAGGCCTCTGAGGATGTTTGAGCATTTGTTTTAGTGTTTCTCGGAAAGGCTGCGTGTGTGGGGTGCTTTTTGGGAAAGCGGTCAGTGTGCAGAGTACCTGGATTTATAGATGGATAAGATTAGCTAATTTTTGAGAGGAGCAGCGTGCGATTATTGTTTCAGAAAAATGGCTGAATCTTGATATGCATAACGAATTTATAGTAACAAAGTAGGCTGAAGTTGAAAAGACTTAAAAATAATTTCTGGATGCCTTCTCTGGTGTTATTAACCCCTGAAGAAACCTTAAGTAAAAAATATGCATTACAGATCTAAGTTTAATATTTGATGTATGTTTGCACAAGAATCTGTGGTAATGTACTAGCTGTTGTAGCATTTTGATGTCTGTGTGTTCAGTCTAATGGGTCACCTAAATTTGAGTTAGGAAATGTATCTTACAGGCTAGTTTAATCTATGCTAGTTTTTACTAAGCTACAAATGTGCTCAGAGAGATGCGTGGTGAGAGAAATCCTCTGCAGCCTTTCACATTGTTCATATTTTAATTGAATTCAGGGCTCATTCCACGAATAGATTCTATGATGTTTTTTAAATGTGATTTTTCTCCTTGCTTGGTTTGTGTATAGCTGGATTTTATGAGCTTTACTACATTTCATATGTTTTATTGGTGTGTTTAGTCTCTGTGTGTGTTTGAGCGTGTCTATGGTTTAAAGAAATTTAAAATGTACTGAATGTCAGTCCCCAGCTTAGCAGTGTGGAGGGAATATTTATACTTTTTGGAAGATGAAACTTGTAGAACAATAATTTGATTTATGTGTTTTTAAAATGGTGTTGGTGGTTTGTAGTCAGGTTTTCTTTCTCTAGGAAAGAGCTAACTGAGCTTATAATGTGGCCCATCCTAGCTTTCTCGGTTTTCAGCTCTTATATTTAAAAACGCTTGCAATGATACTGAATTTTTTTTAAGTATTTAGTTGTTGAAATGAATCTGTGGACAGTAAAGCTAAACGATCCTATGTGTATTAATAGAGTAACACTCGGTTGCTTTAGATGAGATAAATGTAAATTCAAGGTTTGTTGTAATTACAGAGTGCTATGCCTTGTTACTTAGTACAGAACATGCTTTAGGAAAATACCTCTCAAGTAAAGAGAAAGAAATGAATGGCTTCCGAACTTGTGAGAATTCTTACAAAACTTGCCGTGGTCGGAAGGGGGTAAGATATTGCTGTTTGGAAGTGGAGTTTTGTTAGTTTGTCAGTGGCAGCGAGCGGAGGATTAATGAGTGTGCATTGTTAAGTTAAGCACGTTTCTCTAAGGCTGGAAAAGAAAATTCTTTTAAATGCCCAAAGTTCACTGTTGTTTTATTTCCTGTCGAGCTGAAGAATAATGAAGCGAGGTGGCAAAATAATTCTGAAATACTACTGTCGTTCGGGGGGAGCACCCGATAAAGAGGTGTCTGCTGTGCCTTAGACATTGTCAAGTGGCAGCAACATCAAATCCACTCCTTTAAAAATACGTATTTTAAAAAACCTCACCGGGCGGAAGGAAGGAGAGATGGGTTGATTATTAAAATCAATAGTACCTGAAAATAAATGCAGCTTTAAATGCACGTCAAAGTGCTTTTGTTGTGCCTTTAAGCCTAGAGGCAGATCATTAAATATGCATTTCTCCGGAAAGCAACTGTCGAAAAAGATAAGGTGGTTAAAATACGCCGGACCTGGGAGCGGGGCGCGCAGGAGGTAAGGAGATGTAGGCACTGGAGCATGGCCGAGGTACGGCACCGCCGGGCCCAGGGGTGGGAACAGGGGGAACCAAAAAAAAAAAAAAAGAAAAAATTAAAAAAAAATATACGGGGCTGCGTGTTGTTTCTTCAACCGGGCCTTAATTACTAGACACAAGCAGCAGTTCAGAAATCTGGTCTCTGTTGTTGTAGAGGTCACCGCATCATTAACATTGTCAATCTGGCAGCGGCTAATTTCAATAGCACCTGATGTCGCAACGCCTCCCCCCCCACACGCACCACACACACCCTCCCTCCCCCCTCCCGCCCCCCCCCCCGCGCGCGCGGCGCGCTCGGCCAATCAGCGCGCGGCGCCGCTGACAGATGGTCCCATAAATGGCGGTAAAGGGGCGACGGCGGCCGCCAGTCGCAGCAGGGCCCGCGCCGCTCCGCGCGCTCCGCTCCGCGCGTCCCGCCCCGCGCCGCTCCGCGCTCCGCCCGCCGCCGGCGCCGCCGCCCTCCCGCCGCAGCACCACCACCACCACACTGAGACAACGAGATAATATACTTAGCTATTATTATTATTATTTATTATTATTATTATTATCGCTGCCGCTATTATTATTTTTTTATTATCGATAATAATTTCTCGCCGCACAAACGTCTAGCAGTGTGCTTTGTGGCTCTTCAAAAAAAAAAAAAAGAGAGAATAATAATAATAAAATAATTCCCTGAAACCGTAGCAAAACCGTTAGAAGAGTTGAAGCCTTTCAAGACACCCAATATTTGCCATTAAGAATGGTTATGGTAGGTATTAGTAGTTTTAAAATCTGATCGTAGCGGGTTTATATAGAGGTAGATATAGAAGCTAACATACAGGTTTTCCCCGAATCTGCATCATTCTCAGTCTGTGTTTTCCCATGAATTTAGTTTTCTGCTACTGATCTGTTTGTACATGATCTCTCCCTTTCCCCCCTCCCTTTCTCTTTTCCCCCTCTCTCTCGCTCTCTCTCTTTCATATTTAATGTCTGCGTATCCTTTAATAAAGGATGTACTTTGTCATTTTAAGGTAATTGCGATTTCTCTCAGAATAAAGAGAAAAGCTCATTTCTAATGCAAGGCTGGTATGTGGCTAACTGAAATGCAAAAGGAAAAAGAGGCTTTTTTTTTTTTAAGGGTGGGGGAGAGTTAATTTCCACATTGACATTTTGGAGATACAAATGCAGAGCAAAATCCTTTGGGGGGTGGGGGGGGGAATGTTTAAAAAAAAAAAGCCTCGAGATTGGTAATTTTGTTTTTGGTGGACTGCGCAATAGGTATGGTAATTTTAAAAGAGGGTGATTTATATGAGCTTCAGTAAATGCTGCATATTGTATTTCAAAGAGTTTCCTGTCGTGACCTCATAAAAAGAGGAGGAGGCTTGTATGTGTTGCAGTGCCTAGTATATGTCGATTTTGTTGCATCGTTGGGCAGCAGCGCTGTAAGAAGGAATGTCAGCTTTTACATAACGCTCTTTTTGCTTTTGACTCTGTGAGGGGCTGTAAGGGTCCATCTTTGTGATCACAGATGGAGTGGAATGGCTTGAAAATGGTAAGTGAACGGGGAGAGCCTGCTCGTGGGGTTTTGTCTCGTTTCTCGTGTGCCTCGCGAATTTCTTTTGTTCAGGGCGGCGGATCGTGAGTCATAAAATAAAATTAGAGAGCCTTGTTTATTTTCTTTTTTTTTTTTTTTTCGGTGGGATATGTCTGCCTGTGTGTGTGCATATGTATCTGTACATCCATTTACCGTGCCTAGCTGCGATGGCACTCCACAGCGTTTCCATTGAACGCCGCGTTTCAGTTGAGCGCGGATGGTCTCTGCTGACAGTCACGGTGTCATGGTACCGCGTGTGCCTGGCGGAGCGGGCGGCCGATGATGCCTTTTCATCTCCCTTCCTATTACACCAGCCTTAAACACAAACTTAATAATCGCCTCTAAAAATCCAGGTATCGCGTTTCCCGTGGAGCCGGTGCTGTCGAGGATGGATGGATGGGTGGATGGATGCATGGATGGATGGAAGCAAGGGTGTGTTTTTTTTGTGTCGGGGTGGGGGCTGGGGTTGGGGGGGTTGGGGGAGAGCCGCGTTGTTTTGTGCTTTTTTAAATGCCGGGAGAAGTCAAAGCCATTTATGTGAAAAATAGTATTTCTATTTTTAGCCCGTATTCTCCTGGCGGAGGAGCCCGGACGTGCTCATCTCGTCCCATCTTTTGTGCTTTTCCTTACAGATTGTGCAAAATGGCATGATCAGGCACACAACTGCGGGCACCGGGGCTGCGCCGAGCGGGGCGACCCGGGTGGGGGCTGGGGCACAATACCCGGCCCTCCTGCCAGCCCCGGGATGGGGGGGCGCGGGGACCCCCCCTTCCCCCTCATTTAACGTTTTGCAGACTTTTGCCGCGGATATTTATTATAACCGGGGAAACAAAGCGACGGTCTTTTCCCATTCTTACAGGATTGTCTTTGTCTAGCTGCTTGTTTTGATGGGTGTAAAACAAATAAGATTAGACTGAGCAGCCGAACTGAAAGCGATAGCTGGGAGGAAAAGCCAATGAAAGGTTGCCGGGGAAACGAGCATAGGGGAAGCTGAGTGGGGGAGCAGGTGGCAATCATGTGGGAATACTGCAAACAGTGTAAAAAAAAACCTAAAAAAAAAAAAAAGAAGCAGGGGCTACCTCGATTATCTCTGCTCTTCTTTGTGGCAGTCACAACTTTAATTATTCTTTATAAATAGGTGTTAATTACATTTCTGGCTCAGGCTTACAGTGATTTCTAGAAATCTGGTTTTAAGCATCTGTTCTTTCTCCTTTGCAAAAGAGGGTTATCTTTTTTTTTTTTTCCTTCCCCCTCCCTGCTGTGAAATTGTACGTGCAAAAAATTGCAAGGAATCCTGTGAGGCAGTATAAAAAAAAAATGTAAATTATATTGAATGAAGTTGACAGAGGTATAATAGTGAACTCCCACAGCTGATAGCTTCTGCAAATCATTTCTTAGAATTTTCCAGCAAATGTCCCTATGAGAACAGTAGGTAGAATGAATTTACCCTAAGCAGTGATTTTGTGTTAAGTGATATTGGTATTTTTACGAAATCAGATGGTTATATGGCAGAATAATCAGTTCAGAGGAGTTCACCATATTTTAGGGTTTAGGCATTGAGAGGAATTTACAAAAATACTGAAATTATTCTTCTCTTCGTCTCCGGCCCCACCTTTAGCCACAGTCTGTTCTATATCTGCTGGAGCAATATCCACTTCCAGTATCAGGCTTCTTGTGGCAGCTCTACTTTTTAAACCACGGCTGACTATTTTGTTAATTGTGATGGTCTCTTAATTGTAGTGGCAAACAATAATGGGAAATAGCTGGTGGTGCTAGAAGTGTTAAAAAAGCGTAGTAGACTAGTAAGTGATAGACGGTAGCGTAAAAGATATAAAAATGTGGTTGCCCAGAAAATGTTCATCTATCACACATCAGGAGGCATAAGAAGCAAAGCAAGAATATAGAACACGCCTTTCTTTCTGTCTTCGGATTTGCAGATATTTTTACTTTATTCCTTTCTCTGATGCAGGGTTACTTTGAATGTGAATTCAAGCAGGGATAGTAGTGCTTGGTTGAAATAGGAATAAAAAAATTAAATAATGTTTTTAATTTGCTTTAAGTATTGCTTCTGCTGCAGTCCTTTCTGTGAAAAAGTGATTGAATGGCCCTCTGAAAACTGCGCTGCTTTACAATGTAGAGGGGGAGAAAAAAAAATCTTGAGGGGGTGTGTGCGTGTGTAAAATTCCGTATTTTACAGTCTGTGCATGTGCAGAGATGCATTCTGACATGCATTGTAGTTGTACGTGAGAGTAAAATAATTTTTCTTCTGTCCAAAACAGAGATACTGTGTTCTAAATCTGTTAACTTAGTCATGACAATAAATAAGGGTGCCTTTTATTATACACAGCTGCATTGTTTGTTTTAAGAGTCATCAGCTAGTAGTTACATTTTCATTTTCTGTTCAATTTCGTGTTTCTACAAAGATTTAAAAATAATGAAATCCTTGTTTTACGGTGCACGTGTTCCTGCCCTGATCTTCCTCTTTTCTTTGTTTTAACATTATATTAATGAATACAGCCTGCATGTACATAGTGACATTTTCTTTCCGCATGTAAAAGGTTGCATTGTAAATCTTCCTATAGAAAAACAGCTATTAAGTTAGTGAAATAGAATTAACATTGCTAGCAATACTAAATGATGGAAATGTAAAACCTTTCTGTTGAGACAAAAAGATACAGAAAATGTAGCTGTCCTTAGACATGACATTTTTCTTTTTTTAAAAACTGTTGTCTTGGTGTAGTAGTCAGAAAGGAGGCTATCTTACAATTGGGTATTGATGCAATGTGAATACCAGCCATCAGTTTAAAATCCTGTCCTCATGTACTCTGCTAATCAAGTTCCCATGTTAGATACAGGGATGCCTCTCCACTAGTGACTGGCTTGGTTGCCTCCTTTGCTTTCTTCCTCTTTATTAATTTTACCTTTTTGAGCTCTCTCAAAGTGAGCCCGAGCTGTTGTGACAAAGGATGGTTACAATGAGCTGGAAGGGGTATACTTAAAAATCCTATTTGAATGGGTTTGAAATAGTCTTCATCATCTTTATTTGGTCCTGTTAAATATTGTGACTCTAGTGAAAGAAAATTTAGTTGCATTAATCTTACATATATTTAATGGATTAATTTTTTTAAAATAATATCTTCTAACTTACAGGGAATGTGTTTTTTTTCCTCAGCCTTCCTACTTGGTATGCTGGGAGTGTACTAATTAAATGCAGGTTATTTTCTGTGAGTAATTGTCATACTGTTGGTACATAACCTAGAGCCAGTCTACACCCTGAAGTTTTTCAAAAGAAACAAGGTATGATTGCATCCCATATTCTATCAGGGGAATTTGGTGTCTTCTTTGGGAGCTTGAACTTTGAAAATAATTTCAGCAAACAGCCCAGGCAAGAAGTGGACAGTGGCAGAGAATATTATGGTGAGAGAGATGCAGATAACTTGACAAATCCACTTGTCCGTTTTGGCAGTCTGTGTCCTCTGGACACCTCATTTACATGCCTGGACACATTAAAATGTACATTTGTTTGTCTGTGGGACAGCTAACTGGATACACTCCGATGCACTGGCAAATACTGCAATGCAGTATTTTTTCAATGTCATTGGGGTTTTGGGGAGAAGTGGGCACAAACAGTTGTCCTGCAAGTGAGGTGATGTTACAATGTATGGTACCTCTGTAAGGGATAGGCTAGATTTTGCAAAATTCACTAATCTGTGATGGAAAGTCACCCCTCCCCCTTGTGCTCCTCTCCTTCTCTTGCTCTCTTCCTTTCTGTGTAGGGTGGAGGAAGAGATGGGTGCGCATGTAGGAGTGCGTGTGTTTGTGCGTGTGTATCTTCCCTTTTGAATGGATGTTAAGGAAAACGCTGGGATTTGGATGAAGAGGGGAAGGGTGTTTGTGTAATGTAACACTTCCCAATTGTTTCTGTAAATGTCCAGTTACCAGCAGTGTAGGACTTGGAGCAACTTTAAAAGAAGACACATTTTTGATTTTCTAAGGAACTTTGTGAAGAGGGCAGTGTTGCAATTCAACAAGTATGATTGATATATTAAATCCTAATAAACATGTTTAAAGGGTACCTGTACCCTTAGTCTTTGGGTACATTTAACCATTTGAGATCATGTAAAGGGAAGATGTTGGACAAACAGATACTTAGAGACTGCTTGCTTGCTTTTCCACTCAAATGATCAGTCTTTACTTTTTTTTTAATACTGGAATATTTTAGGTGCAAGGGGCTTTTGTAGGTCACTAGCTTTACAGCAAGAAGAAGGGGGGGAGAAAAGGTCTCAATGTGTCAGAGGCAGTAATTGTATAAAATTAGCCATCTAGAAAAGGCAGGAAAGGCTTGGAGGAAAGAAGGAGGCACTAATATGTGAAACAGCACTGTGCTAGTCGGGGAGATAATGAGTGATAAATTTGAACTGGTGCAGTGGTGTGATGCCCATTAATTTCTCAGAACCTTGACTTTGCAGGTTTGTTACTCCGTTGTTCACACCTTTAATTATAACTAGTTTTGGATGATAGCTTGGGGCACTGAAGATGAGACCTTTTGTTTGTTGTTTACTCATTTAAATATTCAGAGTTTGCAATAGCATTGGAACATCAGTGTTAGAAATTACATACTCTCAGATGAGATTATAATAAGGATGCAGTTAATTCTTGGTACTGCCTAACATTGTCTTATTTGTAGTGTTTACATTGCTTGCATGAATTCATTAAGAATTAGCTCAGCAATGTTAGGTTGAGTTTTATTTTCTGTAGTGAAAATATGTGTGTGCTAATATAGCTCCTGATGCATTATTGCTTCTTTAGAGCCCCAAAAAGTAGGGAGGAAGTGGAGAGGCTGTCTTACCTATTGTTCTACCCTTGACAGTGTCTTACATGAGGACTTTCACCTCAATGGCTAAGAAAATGTGTAAATGTCAGGAAATGCTGAGAACCAGTTAGGAATTGTAAAATGGGGAGAAAAGACAGAATATTAACAAAATAATTAAAATGAAGGATAGCTAAACCTTTGTGTGTCCTCTCTGGAAATGAGATGTAGTTGCACGGTGTAAGATAGAAACCTGGCTTTGACAATATTTAGAGGCATGATGTATAGAAAATTCTGTAGTACGCCTTCGTTGCTAAGGCACGCGCAGTTGCGTCAGCAATGCTGTTGTGATGGGAAATTATTCGTCCTTGAATTCTGGGGGAAAAATAAGCTTTCATTTATTTTATTATTTTAAAATCAAACTTCTCTAATTGCTATAAAATTCCGTATACGTTGCTGCTGGTAGTTTTCCCAGTCTGGAGACATGCGCCAGCATTTTTCGGCATCAGGGCGGTGACATTTGGTGGCTTTGGAGCATTGAGAACCCTTGGAGCTGAAGGTGGCGCGATAACGTGTGTTTGTTTCAAAGCAGACGCCCGTGACTATGGGAGGTGGCTCTCGTTTGCAGTGCTTCGAGAAGGTTCCTCACGTAACGCGTCTGTGCCCACGTAAGTGATGTTGGTGTTGGCAGAGGGCAGCAGCGCCACTGGAGCCCTTCCAGTAGCGCCAGTCCTTCAGATCCAGCCGCTCCGCCGCGCACCTGGCGGCGCTCGCCGAGCCGCGCGAGGAAACCCAAACCGCTTCCCCGGGTTTTCGCTTCCTGAGGGACGCTCGGTGAGAAGGTCCCACCTGATCTCCATGTAGAGACCCCTAAAGGTTGCTGCTGGAGCAGGTAACTGTGCCCCGGTCCTACCTGTTGGCCTGTAGTTGCATGCGCTCCCCTTTGGAGAGGCTGAGTGGTTTCCTGAGCACTTCCAAGTGTTTTCTCCCAGGCTGAGTGCTGTTGAAAAGCCTTTGTAGAGACATGAGGGATGAAGGATGCATGTCCCTCTTGCTTTTCTTCCTTTTAAGAATCTGTCATGATTGCATTCTAGAAAACTAGCAAAGGCAACAATTTACTCACATTTTATAATTGAAGGAGAAGTGCCCGCTCTTGTAATGTTATGTCTAATTGACCAGCAGGGACATGGAATCTCTGCTACTGCTGGTCAGGACGGTTTCCAGAAGTCCTTGTTTCCCTACTGTTCTTAACAGCAAAACTGATATTTGCGAGTTTGAGAATTATTATTGGTAGACCGAACTTCATTGGAAGGTTTGACATTGAGATTTTTTTTTTGTTTAATATATGGATTAATTAAGACTCTTGATGTCTATGAAGTGCTTGGTGTGTGTGGAAGTCAACCTGGTTCTGGTAGTTCTGATTAGAGAGGGTCATAAAAAAAATACATGGGCAAAATACTAACAAACCTTTTCAAAGAGTTGAATGCTAATCTGGAGGGGAGGCCAGGCCTTTTTTCAGTCCCCTTCAGCTGATACATAGACGCCTGTAGTCAGCAGCAGTTTAATGTTAGATAATGTGAAATTCATGACTCAACGGCATGAAATAACCCATATTTAAGTCACTACACTGTGATGGAGTGTTAACACTTTCTGCTTTGGGGATCAGAGATATTTGGGGTATTTGGCTTTTCTGCCTGCTTGCAGGGTTTATAAATGTGACTGTTAATTGCAGTACTTGTATTAATCTTCGGTTGGTCCTTCTTAATCTTTTAATGGTGGTCGGTGACTTTTTCCTTTACTATGTACAAAAGATCTTGTGGGCAAAGATGTTATTTCTGTAAAGCAGAAGGCACAGTCACGACTCCGTAGAAGTAATAATGTATGTAAATAAATGCTTCTTAAATAAAAATAGTTCTAATATAGCTTTGTTCCAAATGAAGTTACTGGCAGTGGATGAGTAGGGGGAAGTTGATTTTTAGCAGAAAGCATGAATGCTGGAAATTCTTCCTAATATGCCTGTGCCAGCTATACTGTGACAATGTTGCTGTCGATTCCCTTCCTGTGAGAGCAGCTGTTCAGGGAATTAAACTCTTTGCTTGATGCGGAGGGTCCTGAAAAATTCAGTGTGCAGCTACGGTGGTGGCTGTGGCCATTTTTAGTGTGGCCATTGATAGGAACTAACTCCGTGATCCAGCACAGTAGCATATTGTTCTTTAGCCTAACTGGGCCAGGACAGAATTATCATTCTGTATTTCGTGTGCTCTGTGAGAGATTCCGGAGAGCACTTCAGAATTTGACATTGTGTTTGATAATTTATAGAGCACAGTTTATATTTAACTGTAGACATACTAATCCAGGGAAAAAGAGTAGTATATTTTTAGAATCCTTTTTTTATTGTCTGTGCTTGTCATCACCCAACTACTGAAAGAAGTGTTCGCAAATGTAAATGCTCAGATAGAAATTGAGTTTAATTTCCATCGTTAGTCTTTGCTAAGTGCAAAAGTGAATATTATTTGTGTGATGTTCTTTGTGGTGATCAAGGAGCTTGGCAGCCATACATAGCTGATGTGGCTGCTGGGGGAGCCACATATTCTCCTCCAGCATTTCAGCACCAGGCTGGACTAGGACACTTGGGCTGAGTGCCTCCGCGGCCGAGGTGCTTAGGTGATGTAGTAGTTTTAATAGTGGCAGTGTCACTTCTGTCACCAGCCTATTTGAGGTGAAATGGATGAAAGTGGAGCCAGCTCCAGGTTTAAAGCGCCTGCCTGTGGCCACTGTGTGTTGTAAGGAAAGCATAGCCAATAAAGACCAGTAACTTGGTTTGTTTGACTTTTTTAATACAACAAGCATTAGTTCGTGTGTGTTTAGGCTCTTAGGACATTTCCACCTGCTGATCTCTGATAGTGGATGTTGTATTTTCAGTTGCCTTTTGACATCTAAGTGAAATGTCATTTGTGGGGCTTGGAGTCAGGACAGCTGGGGTGGTCTGTGCTCCCCCCTGTCCCCAAGCACCTGAACAGGGACTGAGCTTGGCAGGGCTCCCATTGGGTGCTTGAGCAGAATTGCTTGAACCAGGGGACTGTTACCTGTAAGATCTGCTCACCTTTTTAAGAGGAGTTTTGGTACGTTTTAATTTTTTTGGTACATTTTTTGGTACATTTTAATTTTTTGCTCTTCAGGGTATGTTTGTTAATTTACATTTACTAAGGAAGGTGTTTGGTTTGGCCCATGGCATGTTTTTCTTCTGTAGTACAGAGATTAATAGTTTGTCTAGGGTAGAACATAAGGATCTGTTAGCTTGAGCTATGACAGACATGTACTTGATATTTTGTCCTTTATTGATGAATAATATATTCCTAATCTCTAATAATGTCTTTGAGCTTAGCACGTATATGCTTTCATGCATGATTGTTTGATTTTAAGCATTACTGAGATATTTATCCCATGCAGTACTTGAAAACTTCTGCTCATTTAAGCCATTTATAGGTAGTTTTGTGAGACCATCAGAGTAAACAGCTACCACTGTTTACTCAAAGGTGATTTCTGATTATTTTGCTCCTAGAAGCATCTCAAATTTACAGTTCCTATTATCTGCTATCTTCAAGATGGTGATGCATATTATTTTCAGTAAATCATTGTAACTTTGTCTACCATAGGTATGTTACAGAAGTAAGAATGCTTATGTTTTATGAGAAGGTTATTTCTGTAAGCAATGTTAGTTTGATACAGAGCTGTAGACTAGCACGTGAATTGTGGAAAAGATGTAAATTTATTATTATTAATCTGGTTAAATTTTAAGAGAAATACTGATAACTTGCAGCAGGCAAACATTTCTAATGATGGAGATAGGACTTAGCTGAACATCATAGTTTCTATTTTGGGGTCTGTCTGTTAGACCTGCAAGCTGCAGTATCCATAGAGATGCTGTTGCCAGCAGTTGAGATGTACACATGTTGATTAGTGTTTCCTAATTGCATTTAGCAGTGTGTCTTCATTAACATCCTGTTGAGGACAGAGCCTTAAAACATCTTGGTTGGGTCGTGTATTTCACTAAGCCATCCATTCCTGCCTAATATTAGCCTGGCTGTGCATGAAAAATATATGGGCAACATTTTCAGAAGAGCTGATGGTTTAGGAGCTGCAATCCTATTGCGGTGAACTTTAATGAATATTAAATTGCTTAAGGGCTTCTGAAAATTGTAGCTTTTTGTTTCTAGAACTTCAGTAGAAATAACAGCAGTGGGGGGTTGGATGTTCCTAGGCTTCACGGAGAGCCTGCACTGTCCTTGCTTTGCTTTGCCTTCTGGTAAGTAGATGTTTCTAGGTTTCAGTATGGCTCGTAACACAGGTTTCACTGACTAAGCTCTCAGGCTGCTGATAATTCTAGCTTATTTTCTTAAAGCGAAAAAAACCATAAAGTGGAATTGTGACAGGTCTACAGCAGCTGAAGACTTGCAGCTGTCTGCTTCTTTCATGAACATGTACGTCCCCGTGGGAATCTGTGCGTCAGTACACAGTGCTACATACATATTCCCAAGTCAGTAATAGAATTCAGCTTCAGATTAGCAATATATAACTCAGTAATAGAGTCAGTAAACCAAACAAGTAAGTAGTGATTAGGAAACAAAACTGAGCTAAAAATACAATTCAGAAAGTAACCAGAAATATAAAAAGACTGTCAATTTCCTTTGCTTTCATTTCAGTGTATTTTTAGGCTGCATGTCCTTTAGACTGAGAATCTGTCTTAAATGTTGATCTCTACCGTGTTCTTACTGTCTAATATGTAGGCTTTTGAGAGAACCTTTTCAGTCTTTCAGAGTTTTACTCATGTACTTCATGTTTTTGGTGGTATATCTATTTTTTTGTCACCCTGTTAACACAGATTTCAAATATGGTTTCTGTTAGTCACAGTATCTTTTTTTTCAAGAGGGACAATGCAGTCACTGGGAAACTTCTTGCCTTTCTGGTATCTACTGAACTCTGCAGCCCATGGAGAAAGAAGATGGTTTCATGAAATTTTGGCTAGGAGTGTCAATCAAAGAGCTGTTTTTGCTGAGACTTGATTTTTTTTTTTTTCATTCCTTTAGCCTTCGTGGACATCTTGAGAGAGCAAGTAGTAGCCTCAGTGAAAAGACAGGAGGGAATAAGAAGCAATCTGGAATGATGAAATTACTAAAATAAAGCCCTTGTAAAATTTCAGGCACAGGGTTGCCTGGTATGAATTTGGCAGAAGCAGAAGTGTGATTGAAGAAGAAATAGATGTTCCTTCAGAACTGAAAGCCTGACCGTGTTGTCTTTATTTCAGTCCAAAAATAGTGCAGACCTTTGAGCAGAGGCGGCGGGTGACCCCCGGAGATGCGGGTGGGCAGGAGCCATTGATGGCCGTGTCCCAGGACAGAAGTAGGACACATCCCTGCCACCAGCCTCTGTTGCAGTCTGTGGGATCCAAGTGGTTGGAAGGGTTTTTAACCTGAGCTGCTTGGGTCCATCTGATAGACAGGCCACATCTGTTTTCCTCTCCCGGTGTTTTCAGTGATGGCTTTCTGTGCTTCAGAGTGGTGTTTGAATGCTGTGAAATCAAGGCTGTGTTTTCCCTTCTCTTCATGTATGAATTGTGTTTAATGGTAGAAATTATGATAAACTCTGGTGAAACCATTCTAAATAAAGTAGGGGATATCTGGCTGGCATTCCAAAAGTCAATTTGTCTTAATGAAAAGAACAACCCTGATCCAGGCGCAGAAGGAAACTTCTGTGCCCATCACCTATTACACTACTTTCTTCCTGAACATCTCCCAGCTGCTGTTGCTGTAGATTTCAATAAGATACTGGGGAACACTGAAGAAGAGCCAAACACCCTTGAGGTTTCCAACAGGCATAGTTATTTGAGAATCTTTGCAAGAGGCAAAGAAGCAGCTGGAAAGTAAAGCTCAGTAGAAGTTCATAAAGCATTTCACATTTTGTGAGCTGAGGTAATACGCAACCCAGACCTATAACTATATTCTGCTTCTGGACAAACATTGTTGTCCTTACAAATGTGCCACGCTTCCCAGAAACTGCTGTGCATGGAGTGCTTGTCTGTGCACCTGCTCCCCAGTCCTGTGTGTTTCCTCTGAGCTTTGCAGAGTGCTGAGCTGTATGAATGATAATTGTAGTTCTCCTCCTCCAATTTCTTACCCCCAGAGTACCTGCAGGAAGACTAAGAGATTATGCAAAGTATGTGATATGGTGCCTTTGTTCCTATCTTTAGTGTAGTTATTGGGTGTAGTAGTTCCAAGACTGTGTTTCCCTACTGCTCAACTAGCAGCTATTGACGTTGAAATAGTTGCAACTTACTTTGGTGTCTGGTTTTTGCTCCCTACTCATTCCCTTTTGCCCTTAAAATCAAATGCAAAACTGTAGAGCCCATACTTTGTGGGGACAGAAGATCTTTCTCTGAAACTCTCAAAAAACCTGCAGTTTGGTGCATCATTATTGTACTTGTTTTCTTTTTATAAGGTTGTTAGGCGTTGTACTGTCTCAGCAGGCCAGGTTTGAGGGTAGGGTGATGCATTACAGGGCTGTCGCAGCTTCCTGTGTAACTTCAGCAGTTTGCCTAGATACTTTCATCTGGTTTGACTTTTTTTATTTGACTTCTGTGAAATCTGGAATAAAAAGTAACAGGTTTTGCCTGCTTTTTGTCACTGTGTTGGTAGAGCAGCAATCCCTGCCTTACTGCCCATTTATACAGCACAACTTGGTGCTGCCGTGGGTCATGTCCTTCAGGCACTGCTGTGATAACAAGTAATATTACCAATAAACTTTGCATTCATTTCACTGCAGACTGGGGACAGAATATTTTGGTTTAGCATATTCATGCAAAAGGCTATGATGGACTGGTTCAGGATAAATTTAGCAATTAAAGAAAATAATTTTCTCCTTTATTTGAACTGAGGCTTGCATCTTAAAATGAACGCATTTGTTGTCTTCTCCATTTGGATCATTTTTGTGCTCTGCACAATTATTGTGGCACCCATAAATGTGAATTTGCTGAAAATGTTTGAACACCATTTCAATGTGAGTGCAGCACACTCTGAAAGCAAGTTAAGACGGCTATATCTGTGCCATGAGAGCCAGGGATTGCCAGTTTTCTGAGCTGAGACTTTCAGCTATTTCTATTTAAAATATTAAATGTGACTTTTACTCCAAGGAAGGTAAAGATGTAGCATGTAGAAGTGTGTGTGAGTGGGGAACATGTCAAAACACGGAGGGTTAGATAATGATTTGTTTCTGGGGTATTGGATTTGCCTCCAGGCAGATAGACTAAAAAGCTTCATTTTCCTTCTTTATTTCATGTTCATGATGTATTTATTAGGTAAATAATAGCAAAGTCTAGTTGTGCAGTACGTAAGCTTTAATAAAAATGTAATTGACAGTGAAATTTGACAGTTGTTACAGTTAAGAGAATCTGTGCTGGAGCTGTACACAGAGCGTTGTTTGCTGCTCCTGAGGTCACTTTAGAAAGAAGCCAACGTGTGGTCCAGGTGCACCTGCTTCTTGCTCTGACTGCAGTTGTGGTTTTGAACCAAAGAAGGGTAAAATTACTTTATGTTCTTTTCCTTTAACACTCTGATGGGAAGGTGGCATGATGTGTCCTGAACATTCTGTGATCCAGTGCCTGACTCTGCAAAAATGTGCTAAATCCCCATGGAGCAATTAGCATCTTGGTGCATTTTAAACTGGGGTGGGGTTCCTGGGCTGAGGGACCTGGATGTGTTTGTGTGTTGTGCTCCATGCCCGTGGAACAACCTCCTGGCTTTGGCACGGCTATTCATGGCTCAGCAGATGGCAAGGCTGTGGATGGGCTGGTCAGGCAGCCCCTGTCAATGGCGTTTTTCTCACCTGCAGAAAAGTTCTAGGGGAACAGACTTGTACTGTGCTGACTTCCATTCAAAAGAGCAGATATGCAGGGAGTTAAAGCCTGTTCCTCTTTGTTTGAGGGAAACCTTTGTGAATCTACATTTATTTTCTTTGAGAGGTTTTGTTTGTTTCTTCTTTTGTCATCATTTTTCACGAGATGGCTGTGGGACCTCTGCCATGGCACCATTTGTTTTCACTTGTAAAAGCAAACAACTTGCAATGCTAATTAAAGAGCTTTTTTAGATAAAGTAAGAGCTTTGCATTATTTATCTAAACTCTTTTTTATGGGAGAATGTTCTGAGTTTGTTCATTAATGAACACTTAGAAATAATATAAAATTAGACCTCATGAATTCTTCATGAGGTGTAATTTGCCATGATCTTTTTTCTTGGCATTTAGGTGCTGTGAACAGTTCATTATTCATAGCTAACTTTTTTGACTTCTGAGTCCTCAAAATGGATATGTCTGCATGAATTTTTTGGGGGGGGTTTAGGGTTTTTTTCAGACTTTGATTTTAGGAGAAGATAGTTTCTGGTATGTTTAGAGTGCCTCTTTAGTGCCTATAAATAACACTTGTTCTTAAGATTCTTAATTGTGATTTTTTTTTTCTACATACCAAATTAGTTTCTGTTTATTGTGGACTATGGTCAGTGGGGTACACATAATTGAGGTATCAGGAATGGGTGCTGATTATTTGCTGAATGCCAGCTCCTTTCCTTGTACATATGTGACAGCCTCAATTCAACATGCAGACCTTCTTTTAAACTGCTGAGAACAAACTTTGTAAATATAAAAAATGTATATTTACATTTACCAAGCCATTGGCTATTGCTTATGCATGCAATAGGGAGATAAGGCTGTCTTAGTCTGTGGGTAGTTTTCCAAATGATTCATTAACTGTGCTTTGTAATGGTAGATGGATGTCACACATTTACTGTAATAAGTGAAGATTAGTGTCAGTTACTCCAGCTTGGAATAGTTGGTAATTGTAATAGTTCTGTTTATACATACAGGTATTTTTTGCATTATTGTTGGAGCTAATATTTAGCAGGAATAAATTGAAATTAGTTGAATTAATTGAAAAAACAATGGAGATGAGATGGAAGTATTTCTGAAACATTAGTGATGTAGGAGTAGCTCTAATGGGTATTTGTGGCAGATACTCTGTGGGAGAGGTTTATACCAAGCCTTTTGGTAAGCAGTGTTTTGTAAAACACTGGCAAAGCTTATGTTGTCTTCCCCAAAGCATTTATTTGTGAAATCTGTCAAACTAAAATACCTCATACTTTACTGATACATTACCATAGTGAGAAAAGTAATACACCAGGAAATGGTAATTTTTTTTAAAGCAGCAGTCTGATGAAATACATGTACAATTTCAAACATGTGACTTAGAATTTCAACACTGATTTTTTTATCACAGATAGTATTTGTCAGCGTTAGAACATTCAGATTATTGGTGGCTAAATGATCAAATGTCTATTAGCAATAACTGCAGTTTGTTCCTCAAAGATGCTATTACCCTGTATAGAGAGTATCATATTGCAGTATTGAGAGTTTGGCAAGGTATTGCCCCCAAAAAAATAAAATGTCTCTTTATACCAGTAGCATGTGAATGTCATCACACATGACATTTGCACTGTAATATTTCAGGACCGGTAGTAGCTGCCTAAATTGGGTCAGAAAAGGTCTACAAAAAGAGTACAGATATTGCTAAATTTACTTGCTTATGGAGGTTTAAGAATACTTTTAGGGATAACAGTATATTTTGTTTTTAAAAAATTAACATAGGTGTTAAGTCACTCTCGAATTTTCAAGGTTTGTTTTGCCTATATCCAGATAAACCCTTGATGAGTTAGGCAGACTTAGAGCTTTCTTTGATATTTTTGTAGAATTTAATTGCAGCCCAATACTCTTCTGTATTTAAAAAAGTTATTACCTGTAATTAAAACGCAGTAAGTTAACTGTGTGCCCTGGAAACTGGACTGTTGATTTTAAAAATATTCATATTGTGATACAGGCATTGAATTAAAAAATTAAATCTTAGTGTTGTGGGTAGAGGAAAAGAAAACATACAGCAACTGTCATGTTGAAATCTATTTGAATAAATAATATCCCTGTTACGTAATGTGCTGACTGATGTGGAATCAACAGCTACTTAATATTAAAAACAGTGCTTGACAATAAACATCCCAGTGCATGCACACTGAACTCTGCCCGGTGTTTGAGCTTCAGGCATGTCGGGGACAGGACCAAATGTGTGGGGGAAGGAGAGCCCAGGCTTACCTTTTGGCTTCCATTAATAATGTAAGTTTCTACTCATGGCAGGAGTCAGTATGCACACCTAAAGTGTTATTCCTTTGTGCCTGTGAGAGCTTCGAATGCAAGCTCTGCTACAGAATTGCTTTTGCACAGAAATCACTCTGTAAATGGAGACTTAAAATTATGCAGTAAAAAAAAAAAATCTGAAGTCCTTTATCAGAAATGCTTTTTGATAATTCTTCAGCATTTCTCTATCCATTATCTTTTTTTAATACGTATATAGCAAATGGATTTTCAGTAGCCTGTGACTTCGCAATAATTTGAAGGGCAAATAAGTGCCTTGGTTTTCTGTTCTACTATTAAAAAGTCAGGAAAACCTAATTGGAGTTGTGAGTAACTGGGAAGAAAACCTGGCACCTGGTGCAAAATCAGTTTATGCCAAGATACTTTGAAGTATAAGAGGAAATGTACTTGTTCAGGAACAGATTTTTACCGAGCAGCTTACTCTTAATGTTCTGAATGTGTTAAATGTCTTGGGTTGAATTCTGTTCCTTTGCTTGGTGGGGAAAGTATGAATGCTGAAAATTTAACTAAAAAGCATTTGCAAAATGCCTAAGTAGGACACCAAGCAGATAGGAATTTTGTTTTCTTTCACAGATTTTAAAAGATCCAGGGTTATTGTCTACCGCCGGGAACTATAGATAGCTTTTGAGTCTGTTGCTAATAATAGGTGATGCACCTTGCTCGGTGTGTTGTGCTGAAGTCCTGCTTGTGCTGAAACTGAAACCAGAGGTGTGGTATCCCTGCCAGCTCCAGAGGGGCAGGATCAGTCCCTAAAACTGCAGCTTATCTTGTGGGGTTTTACATTGGGAAGAATATGGTCCAGTGATGTAACAGCGCGCGGGAAGCTGCCGTTAACCATGTCAGCTGCTTCACTCATCCCCTGGCTGTGCCTTAGCGTCGCAACTGGGATTTTTTCCCCCCAAATTTCAGTCGGGTGGCTGCGGATGCAGCCCGTAGGAGCAAGGCTGTGCTGAGCTGGAGCGCGGCCGCCTTGGGGTGCGAACCCCGGCCCCGCAGCAGCTGGTGGCGGAGCTCGGAGCCGTGGGGTCGCGGAGGTGCGGAGATCAAAGGATGATCTTCCAGCTGGAATCCCGAGCTAAACAGATTTAGCAGCATCTGAAGCGTTTAAGTAGTACGTGTGAGTAAATACATGGATGGAATTAGCTTGGAGAAGGGAAGGAAGTATGGCCGATGCCGGGTAGAAGGGGGAATCTTGAAGGAAGAGCGTGTGGGGCTGGCACAGCTTGGCCAAGGATGCCAGCAGTACTTGGTGCCACGTGGCTGGTAAAATTGGCAGGGGGATTCTGGTTTGGATGTGCCCATGTCTTTCAAGAAGTGACTATTTTTGTGCAGTTTATTTTCAAAATGATTCTGCTGTGTGGTTTTAAGGCATTTCTGTTAAGCACAATGTGGCAAGGCTTCTTTTTATTTAAAAGCTGTTAAACCAAGTAGCTATTCCTGGGCTTGATAATAAAAATAATGGTAATTCAAAACTTATTTCCATTGATAAAAAAGAGGGTTATTTCCTAAATGAGGCATTAAACTAACACTGATGCATTTCAATTAAAAAAAAGACATGACCAGAATATAACCTATTTAGACTCTGAGCCACCCTACTGCAGTTAATTTTAGAATAGACACCCTTTTTGGGGGGGGTATGTGTCCCCATCCTCCTGAATTACCAGCCTAATTTGTCACAATATATACCTCCCTGGATTTAAAAAAGAAAGCAAATTAAGTCTTGAGTAATTATAATAATTACAGGATCGGCAGAATACCAGGTTCAGAGTGTGTGGTGCCTTAGCCCTCTGTTCTCCCGTGTTTGTCACTGTCCCTGGGCAGTGGAATCTCCTGCCTGGAGCGGCTGTTTGCATCACTGACTCTCTGGTGGAAGGAAGCAGAGCCCATGTGAGAGATGATCTTTAATTCCAGTGAAGCTGCACATTCCGAACCTTGCAGCCACCATTTGTGTTGCTTTAATTTATCGAGAATTGAGGATAAGCTGTCCCTTCCTTTGGCAGCATTGGGGACAGTGAAGATGGGCTAGAACCCACAGCAGAGGCAAATTATATAGAAAAAGCTCGAAGTACCCAGGTTTTTCTGCTTCCTTTGTCTGCCTGTGCAGTTGTGGGATGAAAACTTGTGTTCTGCAGATAAACATGCAGACAGCTTTGCTCACGTGATGGGTGGCACTAGTGACAATGGGGCTACTGTCCTGCAACACACTTTGCTAAGCTGGATTCTTACTTGTCATTTTTTGGAAAGGTCTGTTTAAGTCTCTCCCGTGAAAACTGGAGATCTGTGTTTCAAGATAGATGTGCTTGTTATAATTGCAGCCTTCACCTGTGCCTGATAAGCCTTTCTTTGATTAAACCTTTTTGATTCTAGTCAATATCTGAAGACCTTTGTATCTGTGAAGATTGAAAATCCAGGGCTTTATTATTTAAAGAGGTGTCAGTTCGTTAGTGGAAAATATAGGTGGAGAATATAGGTCACCTCTGGAACCAGTCAATGGTATGTCTTGGGACACCAAGTTTATTAATTGAAGGCAAGCTGAGTGATGACACGGTGCAGATTGACTGTGCCTGGTTAATGTTGTTGTCATTGCACTCTGTGATACAGTTATTAAATAGGTACAATATTTTACCTTTTCATATAGAGCCATACACTTACTTCATCTGATTTAATGGAACTATAATTTTAATTATGATTATTACCTTAAATTATAATTAAATTTATGTGGTTTAAATTTACATTTGTGAAAATGGCTGCGTGATGAAAGCAGAAATCAGCTTCGCATTAACAAAAAAAGGTTTTTTTTAACTGCATCTTAGTATATGCTCACAGCCAAAGACTAGCATGACCTACTTTGCAACAATAACAGAGGAATCAAGCCGGGTTTTTTTGTTGAAGTATCTAAATTGGCCATGAATGCTACCTACTCATTCGTTTGTGAGTATCTTTAAAAATAGCTATTGTATCTATGAAACTTAAGGGTGGTTTTTTTCCCTTTTCTCTTATTTTGCTATAGATAATTAGCACCATGGAGCCTCAGGTGTCGAATGGCCCTACTTCCAATACAACCAATGGACCCTCCAGCAACAGTAGAAACTGCCCTTCCCCCATGCAGACAGGGGCTGCTACAGATGACAGCAAAACCAACCTCATAGTCAACTATTTACCCCAGAACATGACCCAGGAGGAGTTCAGGAGTCTCTTCGGGAGCATTGGTGAAATCGAATCCTGCAAGCTCGTGAGAGACAAAATCACAGGTAAGCGCTTCGCGTTGTGGGTTTTGCCTGGTCAGGGTCAGCTTGCGTTAGGGGTCAGCAGAATCTTGCTGCTTTTGTATTGCAAGTGCTAACGCAGGGAATGCAGCAGATGCTTAACTTCAGGGGCAAGCCTTTTGTTTTCAGTACTGCGCGCTGGATCTAGAGCAGCTGAGAAGCCCCTTGTCTTTCAGCCTCTACAGATCTGGGGACAAGTCTGAGCACTGCCAGTCTGCCTGTGTGTTACACACTGTGCAGCTTCTTGCAGGAGAGCTTAGACTGTGGCCTTTCTTTCCTGTTCATTCCCATTTTCTTTTAAAATGGACTTATCTGAATAGCTTGAGCCAACTGATGGTTCCTAATTCTGACTCTGCCATTTGAGCTTCACCAAACCCTCGTTAAATTTCTGCCTATTTAAGAACACTGAAGTGAGGTGGTTCTGCATGTCCATCAGAGCTTATTGACCGTGGTGTTCTGGAACAGCGGTGGGCTATAGTTGAGACTTGCTTCTCTGGATTTCATTCAGACATCTGTACATAATTAACTCTTGTCCCCAAAAACATTTTAGTTTGAAGAGATCCTTTTTCATATGAAGCAGCACCCATTGGTAGGTGCCTTCAGAGTAAAAGCCTCCCATGGCAGATGCTGCCTCAACAAGGACAGGTCTGCACTGTCACTGGAGGAGGTGTGGATGGGTGCAGATGCACCTGGCCTAATCCACATCCCTGCTGCTGCTGCCAGGAATCCACTGGTGCACAAGATGGGATGAACAATCAGCTTTTATAGCTTGCTTTATAGGTTAGTTTTCTAGGTTGTGTGTCTACTCGCACTGTAGGTGGGAGCAGCTGAAATTTCACTGCTGTTCAGTGCATCACCAGTGCTGTTATGTTTAGCACAGAGAGCAGCAGCCTTGGGAGAGAAAGGGTTCCAAAAAAGGAGTCAGCTCCCCTCAGAGCCTCTCCTGGCAACTTGGGTGTGTGCTCTGTGGGAAGAGGCACCATGGGAAGATGAGGAATTAAAATGCAAATCTTCATACCTGCTTCAGTAACATCCTGGCAGCCATTGTATTGGCAGCGTTAGCATGATCTGCTTAGTGCTTTTCAGCATGCAATGCTTCTTTTTTGTTTACTTCCCGACACACAGCAATGCTCTGGTTGAGCACAAGGCACATAACAAATGGCAGTAGCTGCAGGGCAGCTTGAGTCCTCACAAGTGTAGTCCAGCAGAGCTTTCTTTAGCACATTGACCATGATGTATCTATTGCAATAAATCTTCTGATTTGGCCAGAGCTTCGGGTGTTCTGAAAAGAAGATTGAAAAATGGAATTGACTTTTATTTACTTTGGTTTTTTTTCTACAGGCCTTTGTTTTTCTTCTAGGCTGAAAATAATCTGAAAAATTTAACTGCAGGTTAGTTGAGTTATTTCAGGCAGAAGTGAAACCATCTACAGGAGTCCAGGGTGCCTAGCTTCAATCTTCATCTTGTTTCATGCACTTTTGCTACTTAATCACTCAAATGTGTGATGATGTTCTTACAATATATTTTCAAGACTTAAGATATCAGTGTTGT
Source organism: Passer domesticus (assembly GCF_036417665.1). Taxonomy (NCBI): domain Eukaryota; kingdom Metazoa; phylum Chordata; class Aves; order Passeriformes; family Passeridae; genus Passer; species Passer domesticus. The sequence continues at coordinate 56,063,483 of NC_087480.1, forward strand.
TTTCATAGGGCATGGGTTGTCTTTGGACAGAGAGCCGTGACTTCATCAGCAAGGAACAGTATTCTTATTGTTTCATTCCATCTCCAGTCTTTTGTCTTTCTGTTTGAAGATATGAGAAATTTGCTATATGATCTTCTGACATATTCTTGGGTAGTTCTTTTGCCTATGCTTTTTCTTTCCATACAAAGTGCATAAATCTTTGATCACTAAAATACTTTAAAGGAATCATTCTTTAAAAAAACTTGCACAGATGCCTTGAGGACATCACCCCTATGTGTTGTTTTAAGAGGTGATACAAATACAAAAGAGCCGTCTTTGCAAAAAAAAAAAATAGTTCTCCAAATTATCTGTCCTGGTTTTGAAAACAGAATTTCATCTGCCAAGGTTTTCAGGCCTGTTATCAAGGCATTGTGCAACATTACTGAATTTGAGGATGCATATTCATTCCTCACATTGAATTCAGAGTTAGTAAATCAAATGCAGTCCTCTGCCAGAAGCAGTTCATGTTTTTAAGCTTCTTAGAACGTGGAGAGTAACAAAATGGAAATGCACTGAGGTCATGCCCAGCTCATCTTTCTGGATCATCATGTAAGCATGTTCTTCATTAGGCCCCTGGACTGGTTTTTTGGGTGGGGTGGGGTGGAGGTATGCCAGGCTGCAAGAGGAATGACTGGCTTTTCAGGGGTTCTTTGCTTTTTCCTTATTAAAAATCAATTGAACTATTTTTTTCTGGCAGAGAAAGGTGTATTGCAAAAAAAACCCCAGTGTATTTGTAAGCTATTGCTGAAGCAGTGAAGATGTGAAATAGTTTAGATTTTGCTTGCTTTTGGATTTTTCGTTGTTTCTGTTAAAAATTTTGTGGCTTTAATAAATCTGAGCTAAGCATGCTCTATTTTGTTATGCCTTAAAACAAATGTACTGTTCTTTCTGTTAAAAGTCTGGTTGGTCTTCATATATTGCAAGTTTGCTTCCTTCTTGCTGGGCTGAATTATCAGGCAAATCAAAAAAAGTCAGAATAAAAAGCTGTAGAGAGAGCTTGCTTCAAGAAAGAAAGAAAAGGTCGTAAACGAAATCATGATTAAATAGTTATCCTGGCAAAACCGTTGTATAGAAAATCTCAAATGTATTTCTGAAGCTAGGTAGCATTGAATTGGTTCATGTAAAAGATTCTATTTGCCTTGTCAACGAGCTGCAAAATTTTTTTGGGGGGGAATAATGTTGAGTCTTCTGAAATGGTTTTTTCAAGGAGTTAAAAGATATATAAAGTCTTTTTAAACATACTGGGTCTCTCCAATAAAATTCATTACCTGAGCTCTTATATTAATTTTAAATTTGGTTAAACAATGACAGGAATAGTCATCTGCTCCAAGTCTTTTTGCAGTCTTAGAACAGTAGTAGGAGTTTTTAATAAAATTGGTTGATGAAGTTGCCCCCTCGCTTTGGAAAGGCACATGTTAAAACAAGCATATTCCTTTACTAAAAAACTATGCTAATTTGGTAGTACACCGTACTGAGTTGAATAGGAATGACAGCTTCTAAGACAGCCTTTAATTTGGTATTCAAAACCAAAATCGTAAACTTGGGTTTTGTTTGGTAGCTTCTCAGAACAGGCAGGATATACAGTAGCATTTTTTAAAGATGCTAATGACTTGAGAGAGGAGATGGAAGTCAGGCATACATTTTAATTATGGGGGAGGGGTTGCAATAGCAAAAATGGTTTGGGTTTTTTTTTTTCCACTGCAGAGATTTTAAGGGAATGAGACAAGATAAAACAGACTGAAGATAGTTGCCTTCATTTGGCAGGGGTGTTTAATAAAAGCAGAACTTGTGGTTGTAAAGTGTGCTTATTAAATTCTTCATTTACACTACCTAATTAATTCTAGCATTTTAAATTAACAGTGAAACTGGTCCCTGCTGTACCATTTCATAGCTACAGCATATTTCGTCCAACAACCCAGTTGTTCAGGTTTAATCAGCTGCGCTCAAAAAATGAGAAGGAACTTAGGTTAAAAAAAACCCAGCTAAGTGGCATAAACATTTTAGAACAGCATTAGATGAGAGGAGGTGACTTCAGGGAGGAAACCTATGGCTTCAGATGGATGTGAGTGAGGCTCAGCACTAACCAGAAATGCTAAGTTAGAGAGTGTTGCAGATGCTCTTTATTTCTTATTTTGTCTGAAGAAAACCAGTGACAAATATCTTCATCGCTTGAGGGAGAGGGCTTGAATTCATGGGAATTTTCAGAGAAGAAACGCTGAACTTGTTTTGTGCTGTGTTTTCAAACAAAAGATCCAGTCAGTATAGTGTCTGTCAGACACTGTAAGTGCTGCTGGCCCTCTGAGTTGTCCTTGTTGACATAGTTTGTGTGTGGGAGAAGGGGATGTTTGTTACTAATTCTTTAATTCATTTGGTAGCTCTTTTTCCTTTTTTTTTTTGTTTGTTTCTCTGTAACTTACCCAGAACTTCCCTCTTTGAATCTTTAGATGATTGGTATCCAAAAATCTTTGGCTTGCAAGTCTTTCGCATCTTCAGATCATCCAGGAACACTGCAAAGCAGAATATTTATTGATACAAGATTTCTGTGCATCCTTTAAGTTATGGCAGGGTTTGCATAATTCCAGTGTGTGGTACAATTTGATGTTCTTTGCATGTATAATCAGGAACTTCATTGTTCCTCTGTCCAGAATATAACTGTTGTTTTTGGGGTTTTTAATAGTTATTTTTTGAATTTGCAATTCCTTTAAGATTATGTACAAAGACTAAAGCCTTTCACTTTAGTTTCAGGTATTTATAATAGTACTGATGCAGGTTTAGAATTAAAACTACAGTTTGGAAATAATCGTGACATTTTAAGTATAATTTAAATATCAATGAGTGAAAAGGAGAAAAAGAAATACTGACTGCTTTACCTGTAGTCTTCTCTAGAAGATATGGATTGTCCACTCCTTACTCCTTCGATATTTAAGCATAGGATCCAAGAACCAAAACATACTAAAATGGCAGAATCAGAAATCATGCTGCATTGTTAGAGTACAGGAAGGTGTTTTTCACATGAGAAGTGTGCAGTGCTCATTCTTCTGTGGAAACCAATAAATTGTTGACCTGGGAAGGCTCTTCTGCTCCTTCAGTCCAGAAGTTTGTTCACACTGAGTTGGTATTATGTGCCATCTAGAAAAAAAATTTCCAACTTTCTTGTGAAATAAGAAACCCATATTGAAAAGCTCCTGCTTTAAAAAGCAGACCCAGATTTTATTCAACTAAATGATGGGGAACTAGTGTGTTTCTATCTAGAACATGCTGTTCAGAGCTGCATGTTTGCAGTTTGCTGAAATTTGGAGCTTAATTAAGCAGCCTTAATTTCAGCATCTGCATTTGGAAAGCAAGGGATGAAGAAGCTGTACATCCTCAGGAGGAGAAGCCATTAAATGCACACTGGTGATGCCCAGGGAGGCAGGAGAAAAAGGCAGGCATAAATGGTCATGTTCTCCAGGAGGGAATTTCTGGGGTCTGATGGCAGATGTGCTGTAGCAGGAAAACACTGAAGCTTTCCCTGGTAAGCAGACATCACCTAGTATTGACCCAGTGTTTGCAGCAGCCAAGTTTTATGTGTTTTAACTGGAGATTTTGAGGCATGATAGATAACCAAAACGTCCCAATGGGTCCCTCTGGGTTGGAGTCAAAGGACAACTCTGGAATCTCTTCAAAATGTGAAGAGACAAAGCAGAAATGGGACTAATGGCTAAATTTAGTTACAGGGAACCAGAGCTTTGGTAAAACAGATTTTCACAATAGGTAACTATTGCATGGTTAAGTCTACAGGTGAAACACTTAAACTGGAAATTGCAGAGATATTAGTGAAATTGTGCTGCTTTGTCAAGGGGAGAAAAGATTTATTTTTATTTAAGGGAAATAGTTCACAGCTATTTATGCTTAGAAGCTGCAGATAGAACATGTATTCACTGAAAAATTCACATATAAAGGCTGGCAGTGTTTCATCTATATTTTCTTTAATAATTTCGTAAAATGGTGTGCCAAAAGTGTCCTGTGGAAAGAAAAAATAAGATCCATGTGCAGATTAATACAGTTTACAGTAAAACCCAGCATTAGGGTACCTGATCTGACATGATTGAAAGTCTAACTCAAACATAAATTTCTTCTGCATTTGATGTCCAATTCACTGATTGTGCTTTGGAAGTGCCTTCCATTTTGAAATATTACTAGTTCCAGCAGTTTTCCCCACGTAAAATACATTAAACAGATAGGATTATAGAATGCAAGGATTATGTTAGATAAGACTTATAAACTCTTTAGAAAGTATGTAAACACTCATGCCTCATAGCATAAGCCCACCTAATAACAGGGTTTAGGAGAAAAATACCTTGTAGAGGTAGTTTATTCCCTTGTTGACTTGGAAGAGGTTTTTAGTAATGCCCTGTAAAGCAGTGGTAACTAATCACTGATCTCTGATCATTTATTTGGCACAGATCTTGTTGCCCTGGACTGAGTGTTAGCAGCAATTTCATTGCTCTGGTAGAAGAGGAGAATTAATACAGCCCTTAAGAACAGGGGGAAGAATGCTTTCATGCAGTGGTGTTCACCATAAATTGAATATATATTTCAGGTATTTGGCTTGATTGCATTTAAAGGCCATATTTAGTAGTGCCCCTCAAATTGACTGTATAGGGAATCGCTGTAAGAAGCAGTGGAGTTCTTGCATTTTACTTACTTGAAAGCAAAAGACTTAGTATTTGCTGAAATAGGAAAAATATTTATACATCAAAGTACTCAGCTAGGGTTCTTTTGTCTGAAAAAATATCAAATTAGGTGAAATGCCTTAGGTTTTTCAAGAAGTGACTGTACATTGGCCCCACTGTATTTATTAGGTAAAGGAGATTTGTATGGAAGTTACTTCTTTGTGTTGGATGCATAGACAAATGCAGTGAGGAAAGGGTGGTCAGAGCAGTGTTAGTGCAGCCGAAAGTCAAGAGATGTAGAAGTCTAAGGTAATGTAGTTTGAAACTGAAAAGAAAAAATTCTTTCTGCTCATCAGATGGAATACAGACTATGCTTTATTTTTTCATTTTATGCAGAGAATGAAATATTAAAAGATAAGGAAAACCAGACATGTTTCAGAGTCTTTTAAATATGAAATCTAGAATTATTTTTAAAGGACTAAATATATGGCTCTGAATGTTATTAAAGACCTTTGATAAATTGATCTTAATTTCATAGCCTAGTTATTTTTACAGCTTATTTCCTGAAGTATATTCTGTTCTGGAGCAGAGATAAACGCAATTTCCATGTTGCATATCCTATTTTAAGGGCTGCAGATTCAAGACAATCCCCAAATATTGATTATTTTAATGAACACTTGCATTAAGTATCTGAACTTAGCACTGTGGGGGAGGAGACACAGAAATGGTAGCGAGTGTCTCAGTGCTGGATCTCTAAAATGCTTTTTGTGTGGTTTGATGTCTGTGCTGAACGCTGAGGAAAATGGTCAAATTAGCATCCATCATTTTCTTTATCAGTTCTCTGCAGTCCCCTGGTGCAGACTCTGTGCCGGCGAACAAAAGAATTTTGATTTCTTGATTATTGGAAAAAAGCAATTGAAATGAGTGTTGGGGCAAATAGGCAGAGAGCAAGCAGGCATGGCCCTTGTGCTGCAGAAGAGCTTTCTAATTAACTTCACTGGTTTCAATCCTGAGCTGCTTCTCAAGTGTATTAAATGCCTCTAATGCATATTTAGAGTATTCTTCAGTTTTTGCTGCTTGGTTTGAGTAAATACCATCACCTTCCCATCAAGCCCAGTGTGGAAGGATTACCAGGGTGATTTTCCTCAACAGCACAAGCACGCCTACACCTCTGAGCTCATGACCTCCTGATACAAGGTTACTTGTGAGGCTTTCCAGTGTGTCTCCTTCTACTCTGAGCCTTTTTTCCATCCTTCCTATCACCTGTATTGAAGATAAGCTGGTCTGCCAGGGATCAGCCAGTGAAATGGCTCTGGTGCAACCCTCTGTTGGTGGCACTCCACCCTTCACTTCTAGTGTTTTCTTTCCTTTTTGGAATCATTCTGCCTTCTCCTCAAGAAGCCCAGACCCTGTGCTTCAGCATTTGTGCGCAGCTGCTTCTCTCCATAACTTATTTTCTTTCCTTTTAGCCCAAGGAGAAAGGCGAGGAAAGGAATGTGAGTGCCAGGAAAGCTCTGTCAGCCACTAGCAAGGCACTCCCAGCTGAGGCAGGGTCCTGTGGGGCAGCAGCAGACAGCACACCCAGGTACCTGTCAGGGCTCCAAGGCTGACTTTCCCAGCATTTCTCCATTCCCTGCTGCTCAAGGAGTTCTGCCCTCCAGCCACACCTATGAGCAGCACAGCTGTACTGTGGCTGTCACCTCTGCCTGGTTCCTCTGTGCTTTTGCTACACAGCCTGTCCAGGAACAGAAGTGACCTGTGTAAAATCAGTCCAAGTGCTATGGAAAGTGATCTGCCTCCTGCTCTCCCTTTTCACAAGGCTAATTTTCACCAACACTGCACTTGGAGTTTCTTCTTGACTTTCAAAGGGCGTTCACTAAACTCGTGACCAGGGTTACTTGACCTGCCTGCAGTAGCTCATTCTCTGAATCAGTGAGCCAGGGAGTCCTTGTCCCTTCTGTCTTGCAGAGCTGATCCATCATCAGTTGACTTCCCCCTAGCAAGCTGTTTGTTTTCTCTTCAGCCAAAAGAGTTCTGCCCAGGTGATCTTCACCTTGGCTTCTGGGAATGATCAGCGTGAGACCTTCAGACCAGTATTGGGATCTGCTGCTCCTAGGAGTGTGAATGTCCTCAGTATTCCTGCCTCTCCTGTCTTCTTCTACCTCAGTTCCTGTGCAGTCCCTAAACTGATGGAAGTCATCATTCAGTTTCCATCTCCTCAGAATACATCCTTCAGATTTTTGCTTTTGGAGTTACTATCACTGTGACTTGAGGAAAGACCCATTTACATGATCAAGCCAACCTCTTTTCTATCTATTTGTCAAATGGGATGCAATTTGTCAAGGGCAAAGTTCCTTTTGGTATATTTACTGCATGGAGGTCTTCCCTGGCCTTAAATCCTTTTTTTCCTCCTTTGCTTCCAGAACACTACAGAAGTTCAATCTCACTGCTTGGGAACTTAGGCCACCATTTTAAACTGACTTACAGTTAAAAGTTCTTCTAATTTTGCTGTTAAACATAAGGATATATGGAGAGGGTGTTTTCTACACCCTTAACACTGCTCACCATCTCTTTTCTCCTGCTTAAAGCATGGTTTCTCTTGCTGCCTGAACTGGGAGTCCAGCAGCCTTTGTGTGCAGCTCACTGGCAGTCCTGTGCTTAGAGTCAGCACAGATAACCATCTCGGGAATCTGGGCTATTGGAAGTTGCACTGATGCACAGTCTTTGCCAACAAATCTCTGGATTGCATCGGCATTCTCTTCATGTTCTGTGCTTCATTCCTGGAATAGTCATTGATAGGGTACTGTAGCCTCTGACTTATCAAACACTTTATGATGCAGCCTGAGTTTTTTTTTGGGCATTTCTGAATCTCTCCACATCTATTAAGAAAGGTTTTGCTTAGGTACCATGTTTCCCATTTCTGTGATGCCACAATCTCGTGGTCACTCTCCACTCTCATTCCTGTCAAATTCTTCTTCTCTGGAAAGAGAAGGGGGAAAGAAAGCATCATAGCCAGTTCATTTATTTGGCTTTGCTCACTGGCACTGCTTTGGCTGACTCACTGCTGCATGTTGTTGGATTCCTGAGCAGGATCCATCACTGACTTTGCAGATGTTGCTGCTTGTCCCTGGTAGGAATTTCAGTGCAAGTAACTGACTTGCAGGTGCTGCTGGAGGCAGAATACTGGAGCAGGCAGACCTCTGCTTTGACACAGTACTGCTGTTCTTATGACTCTCAGCATCTGTTTAATCAGTGGAATATATCAGCTTGAGGGGGGAGAAGAACTGAACCCTTATTACTTTTATTCACAAGAGCCTGTACTGCCTTTTTTTTCCCAGTTAGATGGTTTTCAAGGGGTGTTGCAAAAGCAGATGGACAAAAAGCTGCGTCATACTCACCTGCAAGCAAACAAATGGCAGCATTGCCAGTGTGATTAATTGTTGCTGTACTAGAGGGACTGCTGTTCCTGCAGTACAAGCTCTAATCTCCCTGCTGCCCTATTCAGATAATTGTGCTCACACGCATTTGGAAGCACCTTAAGTTAGGTATCAACAGGCTTCCTTCCTCTTGCTGCAGAATTCTAGGACCCAAAAAATGAGGCTGCCTCCTCCTTCCCTGGGAAGCTGTTAGCTGGATGGTGGGGGTGTATTGACTTTCCTAGCTGTGAGGATGGTAGGTAGGGCATGAGAAGATAGGACATGTAACAAGAAGTATTCTCCAGCAGTTCCTTTTTTAGACTCCTCTGTTCTCCTACTTGCTGTATCTGTGTCATTTCTATTTACCAGTGCACATCTTTGCCCAAACAGTTCTGTTTCTTTAAACATTTTCCTGCTCCGGAAGCTACTTTGTGTTAACCAAAAAAAAAAAGTAAAACCAAAATCCCAGCCCCAAACATGAACAGCTTGGGAGCTTGACTGGTAACATATTTTTCCCTTATGGTTTCTGCTGCATTGGAATAGCTGCTCTGGTGCCTTCATTTTGGTTGTTGGTAGTATTGTGGTCCTCACTTGCTCCAGCTTAGGTATTTTGCCAAACTGGAAACAAAAGGAACCAGTTTATTGACCACTTACCTGCTTAATATTGTGAAAAGCCTTTTGTAAGAGTTGTGTGTCACAGGAATTGCACTGTTTTTAGTGGTGGTAAGCCAACAATGGCAGAAAGCTGCCACCTTGAAAAGAACAGAATTTTTATGCTGGAGAAAATTTACTGAGGAGCATATTCATGCTAATATTCTTCTCAAAAAAATTACCAAGGTTGTGATAGAACTAAGTAGTATGTGCACACAAAGTCATAATATTTTCTCCCTGAGGTAGTTTTCATTACTTCTGTTACCTGCAGGTACCTAAAAGGAATGTTATAAACATTTGAAACCCTACTTAAATTCCTGCTCTTGCTTTAAGATTCTTGGAAGCTCTGTCTTAAAGCAGAAACAAATTCATGGTGAGGCTCTCTGCAGTCTATATATCAGTGCATAACAAAATTTTTATAGGTAGCATGTTTTGGAATATGATGAAGTAGCTTTACCTTTCTCAGCATCTTTCCAGATGCTGTGTAAAGTCATCTACGTAAATCTAACTATTACAGATTAACCTTCTGAGCTGTCAGGTTGCAGCTTTTATTTATGTTTCTGCTGATCAGATTAAAAATGCTGCAGTCACGGGTTGTGTTGTTAATATTAAATTTTGTATTTCAGTCTGTAATAAATTACTTTCCTCTGTGCATTGGAAAAAGTGGTTAGTAGAGCTCAGAGTTTAATTAGTAGGCTGTTGATGAGACAGAACAGGTATTGAGAGTCATTGTTCTGAATTACTGTGAAATTTGTTAGTATTGTTGTGGCTTTTGTTTTTTGCTGTTTGACAGAGGCTGAGGTACAAAACCTTAAATGTCGCTGAATTAAATCATTTAATGACAAAATTACCAGGGCTTTTTGAGTTTGCAGTCAAACAGGTTTCAGATATTGATGCTGCAGTATAATATTATGTCCTACTTAATATGCTTGTTTTGCAAAACATACTCTTGTTTTTCTCCAGTTCTATGTTCCTCTGCCATTTCCTTTAGACTGGAAGCATTGCTGCCACCATTTCTACATGAAATTATTCCAAGTTTGCTGATGCACTGGCTTTTTCAGATCTTGGCTATGTCTTCCCCATGTTCTCTGCTTGCTTCCTCCTTATTGACAGAGTATTTTTTTGGCTTTTTAATAAAAATCTCTAGCCTATGAATGAAGATTTTTGTTGAGCCAGGACTCTTTTCACTCTGTGGTTCTCTTACACTTCGTGAAAGTGGGAACCTTGGTCTGTGTGCAGGCTCTATCCTGGTTCTGTCATTTTGCCTTTCTTCTACCACTCGCTGCCATCATTTTGTAGTGGAGCTTCTTGTAAGCTTTGACTCTGGGTGTCTGGCGTTGCCCTTTTTCGTGCAAGTTTGGTACATTTGCACCAAAACTCTGCGAGTGGTGTGGTATGGGCTCACTGTACTCTGAACTTACTGTGCCTTTGGTTGAAGCCTGACCAGTGAATAATCACTCTTTCTTTTGGTTTGCCTTCAGCTTCTGGTCCATTGTTCAGTATTAAATTTTTAGTTGCATTCTACTTTCATCTAAATTTCAGAAGTGCCAGCATTTGGGATGGTATGCAGGAGGGAAGATACATCTGCTGTAATGAAGCGTGTGCCTCTTCTGTGACCTGCTGGCTCATGCTCTTGGAGTGCCTTTTCTCTTTGGTTCCAGACAATGATTATTTCTATCTTCTTGTAATTTCATCCTTTTTTGAGTAACAAGCAGCACACTTCTAATATTTCATCTTCAGTCATAGTCTTTACACATTTAAAATATCTATAGGCTTTTGTATCTCACTTTGGTCAAATTTCATCAAAGGATACCATACTTTAGTGTTTTAACACTGAATACTTCTAAGCTTGTATCTTAAGTCACTCTTGAGCCTCAGGTCTTATTTTTAAAACATCGTGACTGCAGAAATTTGCCTTCAGTTCATTGCCTTCTTTTTCTTTGGTACGTACATTCCTTGTTGGAGTTGTGTGGTCTTTACCATTCTTTCTGTACTGCTAGTCTAGTGATGCTGTGTCCTTTTTCCTCAGTGTGACATCCCCTGTTTGGGATGAGAACTGCTTCCTGCAGCCTAGTGCATGCTTAGTATAATGCAGTGACTCCTTTAATTCCTTTTGCAGATTATTCCACACTGCTGATAACCATTTTTATGTGCTGCTACATCTTGCAGGGGTTTTTTTTCTGGTTCTATTTGTTTTCACTTTTTCTCACTCAATCTTGTTTTCACTAAGCCTGTTTGTTTCTAATGTCTGCATTTTTGTGTTTAAGTCGTCTCTTGAGCATTGAATTTACTGTTCAGGATAGACAAGTCATGGCTGTTTCTTGTCCATTCATGCCTGTCCCCAGAACACTGGATTTTTATAGTACAGTCCCTGTTCTGTTCTGGGACAAAGCAGGGAGGAGTGCAGCCTTGCTCTTCTCAGAACAGCTGCTAATTCAGAGGCAGTGTGCTCCTTGAAGGAAGGGGGAGGAGAAGATGAAAAGAAGGGGAAGCAAGAGATGTCAACTGAGGGGAGCAAAATCCAAATATTTGTTCAGAAATGGAACTCGCTTGTCTTGTGTATGTCAGGAGCAGTAGCTTTTCAAAACGTATTTAATCAGTTGCTTGCAGTAGTATGAACACACCCATGCTGAAAATCCAGTTTTGCATTTAAAGAAACTTGATAAAAGCAAGGAAACAAAAAAGGATAATATATTCTACAGAACATGAAATGTGTGTGTTGTTTACAAGATATCTCTAGCCCAGCACAACTCTCAATTGGCCAATGATAAGGTTCCCATCTTAGAGGGGGGGAGCTGCAGTTTTATCTCCCTGTTTTTTTAGTGGCTGTGTTACTCTGTCCAAGTTCACCTTGGAAATTATGATGCCTTTCAGTTTTTTTTCTCCATAACAGGAACAAAAATGCTTTTCTCAATGGTGTTTGTGAAGAAGGTGTGTTTTAGAGGTAAAATGCTTCCGTGCTGTGGTAGTGGGAACTGCAGAAGACTCCAGCCAAGTCAGCAGCATCTGTCTCAAAGTGCCACTTAAAATTTGCAGGCAGATTAGTCCTTGTCCTCAAGCACAGCAGTGGCACAGCTGACTTGGTTGGACTCTGTAGTCTGCAGGTAAGAGCAAAGCCTTGTTTCAGGTGATATGCAGAACGTCTGAAATTATAGAAGCCTTTAAGAGACTGTAAGGCATGATTTTTAACAGCAGGTGTGTCTCACCTTGCTGGTGTGGTCAAGTATAAAATGGACTAGTTGCATGGTTTTGGAAGTCCTCTTGAAGTTTCTGCAGGGTAGGGTTTTTGGAAGGAGCTGGTGGCACTGGGCAGCCCCAGGCTGTCCAAGCGTGCTCCATCTTGTTCTGTTTTGTGAGTTGGATATATGGGGCCATTCTAAAGTGAAAATAATTACTGTATCTAATTTTGAAAAATGGCAGTTACTGTCAATTGGTGTTTAATTTAGACAAGAACTGCTACTGCTTCAGCATCTCTGAAAATCAAGACATTAAATTACACCATCTTGCATTGAGAGATTTGTCAGAACTACGGAAGAGGACAAAACTCATGCAATCTCCTCTGGCACTGCCTGGCAAAATCAAGCTTTCTACGTCAAGGTGCTGGGTGAATGATATTTCTTTCTTGTGGGTAGCTTGCAGATGGGTTTGGGGAGTCTTGCTTTGATTTTGAGGTCACTCTGTCCAGGTCCTTGTTGTTCCCTTCCAGTGACATGTGAAGGTCCAGGGCTTGCAGTTACCTCACCAGCGCTAATAATTTGCTTTAGTTACATTTACAGGATTTGTTTCACATTTTGGGCAATGCTTCTTTTTATTCCCCTTTTATTTTTCTAGGCTTGTTGTCATGGTATCTGGCACTTCCCATTCAGATATTAAAATTGAGTGAGTGGTGTCTGTATGTCTGGTTCATTTTCCCTCTCTTATCCTCTCCCCGAGGGAGAGTTTTACGTGGGATGTAGCACACTGTTTGCAAGGGCTTCCTTTGGGGGATTTTTTAATCACGTAGCAGCGTCTCTTTTGGGGAAGGCCTGGTGCAAGGAGCCCCCTTCCACTTGGGCTGGAGTTTATTAAATCCTGTGTGCACAGGGTTCCTGTGGGACCTCATTGTGCAACTCGTGTCTCCCCTCGAGCTCCCCGAAAAAGGCCTCACTCCTGCATGAATGAGCTTTTGGCTGAGTCTCTCTGGCATTAAGGCAGTGATAGGAATTTTCTGTGTGCTGATACCTGATGGGGAGTGCCATAGCTATTTGGGTATCTGGGCTCTGTCTTAGGAGGAGAGCTTGCTTGAGGGGTCTTGTCCCATCTGAGGATCTTTGTGTCATGAGGATCTTTGCAGGAGCTCTAGCTGTGGAACACAAAGGATTTTTCCCAGAAGTTTGGGGTTAGCTTTATTTTTTTGTGAAACATAAATGTGTTGCTTAGGAGGGGGGTCTGTTACAAGTGCATTTCACTGTTAATCTGCAACATGGCTTTGCTCTCCAGTAGTATTTTAAGGATCTACTGAACTCAGATAATGCTGGAGGCTGTTTTTAAGCAAGGACAAATCATGCTTCTTAATTGTAGGTGCACTGTAGCATCACAGCATATCTGGGGCTCTAGATTGGATTGCATTTAAATATAGCTGACCTTTCCTAATGTATAGGGGTGGGATCTTCTCAAAAGAACGAAGGATATAGTAATTTGATGGAAGGTTCCAAAACAAAGCTTGTATTCAGACACCTTCCTACAAAAAAAAGTGATTTATCACTCATGCTTTTCTGTTTTTTGCTTTGAGAAAGATTGTGTGTTTTCCATAAATTCTTGCAAAAGTGAGAGTTAATAGGGGGAGAAGGTTTTCTTGCTGTTCGTGGACAACATGTATTGAATGAATCCTAGTTTGTACAAACATAAGGAGTCTGTATTGTAAATAATCTGTAGACTAAATGGATGCTGTGATAGAGCTGCACTAAGCACAGAACAAGTTACCCTTCATAGATGGGTTGCAGTGAATTGTGACAGTGACAGCCTTAGCTTAATTGTTTGGTCCTCGGAGCACTGTGTGCAGAAGATGCTTCCCTTCTGGTTTGGTTCTCCTGAGACTGCAGTATGCATTGCTGGGGTGACAGCAGGTGATTCTCCTTGGTAAAGAGGTGGAGGATAAATGAGACCGACATCACTGGTATAAAAAAGCGTCAGACAAGGTGCAGATTTTGAGCTGGTCTCATGATCAGATCTCATTTTCCCTTGATCTGAATTTTCTCTCTATAGCTTACCTCCTTTTTAAGGTGAACAGCTCTGTTTGTTGGTGACTGTTGTGGAAACAACAACAAGAAAAAAAAATGAAAGTCATTTCACTTGACCCTCTTCGTACATTATGAATATATCATCTCAAGGATATTTATGTAACCTTCTCCAAAATCCTCTACTTCATATAGCTTTCATATGAGCTGCAGTCATTCCTTTTCATCCCAGGAGTGTGTTTAAAAGACTTCTGCATTGGTTTGAAGGCTCACAGGGTGGTGTTCTGAAATGGACCTGCCTACTGGAGCAGGGACTGCCTTGAACATCAGAATTCTTTGGTTACTCTTGCCTAAAAGACGGAAAACAATCTCCCTGCCATCCATCCATGGGTTCTATTTATTACAAACATCTTAATCTTGAGAAACACTGGGAAAAGTGGAAGAGTTATATGCAGGTTTGCTTGGAAGAGCCACAGGTGGACAGCGAGTTGCACTGAGCTTTTGCAACAGAGAGAAGCTCACCCCGTGACCAGTTCCTTCCCTAAATTTCACCGAGGTTTGAACAGGCAAAAATGGATCTGGGGAGATGTGGAGAATTCGTGGTGAGCATTATTTATCTTTTGGTCCCAAAGGCAGTGACTGAAGGCTGTTGCTGTCTGACGGCTCCTGCCTGGCTGATGGGAGATGAGCTGTCAGACGTGCCCTACTTCCGAAGGGAGGGATTGTGTCGGCGCTCGCGGTGCGGCCGTCGGGAGGGCAGCTTTAATTAGCTTTTACATTTGGGCAGGGGACAACAAAACCACAATTTGAGGCAGTTCAGATCGCTGCTGTCCCATTCTGGGCTTGTTCTCATCAGTGACTGCTTGTAGTGGGGGCCATAGTTCTTTAATGTGATGTTACATTCCACAGTAATTTATTTCCAAATAAAAAGGATGTTTCTAACCATTTCTTTAACTTACCTGGTCACAGGTGGGCAATTAAAAGTTGTACTCATCTCTAAGTTGCTCTTAGAATAGTTTCCTGCAATAGACTTTGAGAGAGTAGCTTGCTTCTGCTTTGCTTGTGGCAATGATTGTTCTTCATAGAACCAGCAGGAACTGTGTATTTGTAGAGCTTCAGAGTAGAAGAGATTATGGAGCACTTAACACATCCTGCCAAAACGTTCCCTGGATTAATTTCTGCTTGAGCTAGAGCATAGCTTTCAGGAAAAAATCAAGCCTTCAGAATTTCCAGTGGTAGAACAGACAGAGCAGTTGGTAGGCACTTAAATTTGTGTTACCTTCTTCAATGTCAAAAAGACAGCAAATGGCTTCCACAGGAGAACAGCATTTTCTGTATTGTTTCTAGTCTGGTTTCAGCTGCCAAGCAGTAGGATTTGGGATACATAACTCCATGGGCAGATATTAGTAAGAAAAAAAAAATTGTACTTCAGGTGATTACTAATGTAGTAGTGTTCAGGTTCAGCTTCATTCAAATTACTATCACAACTCTTTTGGTCGGGTAGGCAGATTGACCCCCTTATCTCAGCTGAAGGAGTTCTTGTGCTGCAGTCAATTCTGAGGGCCCCGTCACCAAGGCATCAGTGTCTTGCTTGGAGCACATGCACCAGGACTGGGCTCTTCCTCAGCAGAGCACGGGCAAATCAGAAGCAGCAATTTTTCTTTCAGTTTCTGGTTCTGTGACTTTTGTGGCAAGAATAGTTTTAACTTGTGTCAATGTTGCAAGCTTGCCGTAGCCTGTGTCAGTCTTTTCATTTCAGCATTCCTAAAGCATGGCACAGTTAATTTGGTTTGTCAGGATGTAATCTTTATGCTGTGCAAATGTGTATTTGTGCTTTATTGTGCCACTTAAATTGCTTTGTGCTTTCCCTCTGTCCTCTCTGTGCTTATCCTCTCCTCCTCCTGTCTTTCTGCAGTCAATTTTCTCAAGCAAGGAGTTTGGGTTTTTTCCACTTACTGGTGGAAATAAACAATTTAGGGCCAAGATCTGTTTCCTGAGATAGATGCTTTCCTACAGGTTTTTCTCGTGATTTCCTGTTCACAATTCCCAGTAAGAGATCTGTTGGCTTTTTTAATCTGTTTAATGTGTGCCCTGTTAATTTTGTTTTAGTCAATTCATAAGCAGTGCCAAATCAAGTCCTTTAGAGAAGACCAAGTATGTCAATGTTGATTTAATGGCATTCTTAAAATTTATTGGTCAAACTTGTAATCTCATCAAGAAGGTTGTCAGTTCAGTTTGACAGAATCTGTTTTCCATAGATTTAATTTGATTGACATTGATTTTATTACCCCTCACTAATTATTTATTATTGAAGTCCAGTATTGAATATTCTGTAGTTTTGCCTTGCTCGCCATGAGACTGCTGGACCTGTAAGTACTTGGGCTGTCCAGTCCTCCCTCTTTGAATTCTAGTGCAAACACTTTTCCTCCAGGCTCCTTGAATTTGTTGATCACAAAAGAGAGCCATTAGCCCCTTTTTTCAGAATCTGTTCTCTGCAAGTAATCCAGGTAATTTCATTTAAACATATATAACTTTAGGAGCTCCTGTTTAGCATTCACCTGGGTATATCTGCACATACTTCAGGTGTACGTGATGCCTCTTGCCTCTGTACTGTTGCTATTACTATCTCCTGGTGAGTCAGGATGAGTGTGTTGAGGGATCTTTTTTTCTGTAACCTAAAAAAAAAAAAATACTTTGTTATTCCAGTCTTTACTAGCCAGAGGGGTATGCTTTTTTTTTTCTATGACCTTTCTGTTTAACTAAAACAGGGGGTTTTCTATGTGTTTTCCCTTTATTTCTTAATATAAATATGAAATTGGCCAGTGTAGACTGGCTTACAGAGGGAATAAAGGAAGGTGCAGGTCTTTGACACTGCCTTTTTTGCAGTTGCAGGCTTTTGGATGTATGGATAAAAATGGTACAAGGTGAATTGATTTTTTTTTTTTCTCATCACTTGTTTTAAGTGTAATTTTCAGCTCTGAAATGGAACTTTCTCAAACGCAAACCATGTACATTTCCAGTTTGGGTTTGGCTTTGCCTGGTTTGGTTTTTTTTGGGACTGTCAAGTCCTTGATAAGTTCTAACCCTGTTACTGCTCATTTTTAGACCTATTCCTTACCAGATTCTGGGAGGTCCACTATACATTTTCTGCTGCTAGAGAAAACATTCGGAAGGAGCAGTGGGAATAGCAAGATAACAAGGTGTTGTTTTAGGATCATCTAGAAATATCTCTTGCCTGACCTACTGAATCACAGCATGTGATGAACTATTGGATTCCAAATCACAGAAAATATTTACTATTTACGGTGCTGTTCCTGGGAAGTGTAGCATGGGAATGAACTACAGTGTCTGTGTGGGATCCCACAGAGAGGTCCAGCTGCTTGCTTTGTGCTGCCAGATTGTGTCCAAAGAAGTGTTACCCTTTTGGAGTACATGCAGGAAGAGCACATGATGAAAAAAATGAGGAAGTTCATACTGTTTACTGTATTTTGGAAGAAATCCTTTCCTTTCTTCACCTGTAACTGCTTTTTTTCCTGACATAAGGTACATTGCTCTTGAGAGGAATTTGAAACTCATGTTTAGCTGCATATATAGTTTTTTTTTGCTTCTAAACTGCAAATGTTTAGTACAGTAAAACTTTATGATGTTTGCCACAGTCATCATAAAGCTTTTCACAGACAAAAATCTAATCTGAGTTTTTCTTGTCAGTTTTTTGAGACTGGGGCATTTGTGTCAATTTTCAAACACATGATAATATTTAGGTGAGATGGTGGAAAATACAAAACATCCAAACAAAATACACACCTGAAGTGGAAAGCTCCTAATGGGAAGGTTTTTTTCCCTTCCACTTCACTGGTACAGTGAGGTCTATGCCAGAATGCAGCAGAAAGAATTTGCTGATGGAAACAACTGCACCAAGCTTTCAGTGGGCTGTGAAGGGTGTGGAGTTTGAGAGTTTTGAACATAAAGGGATACTTAATGAATTGACAGAAATTCAGTGCTCAAAATTCTGAGCATTCACCCTTTTTTTGTGAGAGTACAGTACAGCTAATATAGCAATCAGTGGGATATGAATTCATAACCAAATGCTTCTGAGCAACAGGCCTGTAATCCTATTAAAAATTTCATACATTTCTTGGTGTCCAGGAGTATATACAGTAAGAAGAAACTGTGTTTCTGCAGACCTGTTATTTGAAAGGAAAATGGTATGACAGTGTTAATAGTCAGGTTCTGCCATCCTGCTTGCAGATGTGACCAAATTTATTCGTTTTGATATTTGTTATCCTTCACCTTGGAGAAATTACATTTATCTATTGCCACTTGGTAGTGAGAATGAGAGATGATGGTACCTAAATAACTTGAATGTTAGTGGGGGACTCAAAAAAAAAAAAAGTTGTGTTATTGGGATCTCATTATTTTCTTGTATTGCCATTTATTTCCCTTTCCTACTGGTAGTGTAGTCTGTGGGTTTGCAGTCCATGGTCTCTTGTGTAAGTACTTACAGAAGTGAGAATGTTGAAAAGCAGTGTATACATTGTAGAGGTTGGTCAGTCCCTGTGCCTTGAGAATAGCAGTGGCTGGACGTGGAAGCCCAGGATCAGACATTGGCCATAAATCCCAGTCTCACATCAGCTGTTCCTGCTCTCCATGTACCTCTGAAGTCCCAAGATGATTAATAGGGAAAGCATACAAACATAGGTTATCCAAGCTCTGATCCTTGAGTCTCCTTCCCCCCATAAAAAGATGTTTATTTCCTAGGGAATGGCTTTCCTCTCCCTAGGATTGTTTAGGATTACATGTATCAAAGATTTTATGTGTTCAGAGACACAGAAATGGGGGCTGTATAAAATACCTCAGGTAGGCAAACAGAAGATGGCATGGCGGGGAAAGTATCTTTACACTATTTTTGCTCCAGGCTTTGTGCTCAGCCAGACTTCAGGTCATTCTTGGTTAATGTCATGTAACTTGGGTAAGAATATTTTTGCTGAGATTAGTTCAGCTCTCCAGGAAGACAGAGTATGTTTTTATACCTTTTTCTGAAGTTAAATTGATGGGATGGAATTGCTCCCTGGCTGTATTGTATGTTAAAGCAGCCATTTCTTCTCCTTCGCCTGCATGTGGGCATTTCAGGCATGAACTGCAGTGTTTCCATGGATTTTTAAAGTCTTCCATTGCATAGTTAGCAGCTTTTAGGGCTTTGATCTGATTTCGTAAGACAGAAGCGCTCCCTGTATTTGTGTTACAGCAAATGCTGTATTTTTGGTGGCGTCTGACTTTGAGAAACACACAGATGCTTTTTTGTAGTCCAGGAGACAAAGAAACAAAGCTTTGTGCTGGGAGGCAGGATCTGTGCCTCCAGGGGACATCAAGGCACTTGGTGTGCAGCTGCCTTCCCAACCTCCCCTTCCTCCTGGTGTGCAGGAGCTGGGTCGCTGCTTGCTGCTCCCGTGGCTAGAAATCTCCACAAATGCTGCTCCTCTCCTGGGGAGGGGTTTTCACATGTTTCCTTTCTCACTGCCTGTGAACAGGAGCATTTTGATCCCCTGCACATTAGTGTCGAGGGACAGGTGGTTTTTTGGCTTGCTGTGCTCCAGATACACAGAAGGGTGTATGACAGGGAGCCTGACAGGATGGTTCACCTGCCTGCTTGGGCTTACTGATTATAGAAATGTGATCATCTGTGTTTGTTTGAGTTCATGTGCCTTAAAAAAAAAGGCAAATAAAAAAAGCTGTGTTTTCCAAACATGCAAAATAAGTTCAGTAGGATGCTGGAAGGAAGGGATCTGGAAGCGGCTGTCTGTCACGTTGCATTATTAGAATTGGTGCTGCAAAGCTGCTGCCTGGGAATTGGGAAGAGATCCATGTGGAGCGGGTTCTCCCAGCCCTGTGCAGCCCCACAGCCCTGTGTGTGTGTGTGTGAGATCCCTGCAGTGCCCACGGCACGGCCTCTCCAGCCCCGTGTCACTTAGCCCAGTTATTTAACCTGCTGCACACACACACGCACGGGTCTGGCTGGGCAGGCAGGAGCTGTTGAAAGGCTTTTGGCTGCTGCAGTGGCCTCCTGCCATCCCGTGCACAGCAGAGGTTGTTGCACTGTTTGGGTTTGCTGTCATCTCAAATGCTCCAAGGGGAGCTCTAATGTGGTCCCTCACCCGGCTGCAATTTGGGCTGTCCCTACTCCTATTTACTGGCTGCTCACTGAGCAGTAAAAAGAGATGTAAAGGTGGTTTTCTGTTCCTCAGCTCATTCAAGGTTAGTGTAAAAATGCAGTTTCCTAATTTTGCAGTTTAAATACTTCAATACATATTTATAAACAGCAGCAAAATTATATGTGTGTGTTTATTTAATTTTAAGAGGTGGCCTTGTTACTGGCAGGTCAGCCAGTTATATTTATTAGGAGCTCAGCACAAAACTATTACGCAGTTCTGTTGCTGTCAAGCCTCATACATGCTTTGCAGTAAACTCCTGGGGAAGCAGGGTGAGGAGTTGCTGCTTCTCATCCTTACAGGAGGATCTTCAGAGCAGCAGTTTAAAGTTATGATGGCTCCCCCTGTATTAAGGAGATAAAGAAATGGTGAAAAACAGCATAGAGACTGTAAGGGAAAGCAGGGATGAAATGAACAGTGTAAGAAAATTCTGCTTTCACTCTTGGAAGTTGCTCCTGTGCTGAAAAATACTGAGTCCTTTTTTCTTTATTTTTTGTGTTTCAACAGGGCAGAGTTTAGGGTATGGATTCGTTAACTACATTGATCCAAAGGATGCAGAGAAAGCCATTAACACTTTAAATGGACTCAGACTCCAGACCAAAACCATAAAGGTAAGACAATATAAAATGCTTTTTGCTCAATTCAGGAACAGGAGAAAGTAGTTGGAACTGTTTCTGGCAATTTCATCACTATTTTATTCTCCATTGTAAGGGGGTTAACGAGCTCCTCCTTGGAACAATGGGCAGACATGCAGAAGATGAAATCTCTCTTCTCCGAAATTGCTGCTATTGTTAAAGAGAGGGGAAAGTAACAGGAAGCTCTTTAAAGTGTGACAGTGAAGCTTAAATGTAGAATAGAACAGCCAGAGTGATACCATTATCCATAAACAGGGGAAGGAGGTGATGGTGTATTCACAAGTTACATGTTTCCTTATGTTTTAATGGGAAATACTTTGTCACAGAGTTCTCCTTTAGTGACACTCCTGTCATTATCAGGTGTTGAAAGCATGTTTCTCACAAGTTAGAATGTCATTCTCAAAAAAAAAAAAATTTCTCAATTTCCACATCCTTAATTTGATTTATTCTTTTAAAAGCTGGAGGCTTCCCACCGAAGTCTCTTATTTCATTGTTTGTAATAGACCATTAGTTATTCAATGACCTTCTTAAGTGGTCTCACAAGAAAAGCAAGCTTCTACACTGTCACAGTTTTTGCTGCATGGCTGATAAAGCTGTTCTGGAACAGCTTACAGAAGATTTCCACATCCCGAATTCTGACAAATAATACAGCTTAAGGGATGTGAATCAAAAAATTGAAGAGGAGCAAACAGCAGATCAGATTCAAATTATCTGAAACTGCTTTGATCATTTTTTTGAATGCTAGCTTTTGATTTGCACCATTTTCTTAATTTTTCTTCTGTAGTTAATTTGTATTTCAAAGCTAAAATGTTAATATAAAAATAGAATTTTTACTGTACTGAATATTGGTGCAAGTAATGTCAGTGATGTTGTATCTTGCAAAAAAAAAAATACAGTGTAATGTGGTCAATACTGTAGGTTTTGGCTGTCTGGCTAAAGATTATGGTTTAGACAAAGTGGTATTCCTTGAAGCAAAATTATTTCTTGGATTCTGATGTACTTCTAAGGATTGTTTCAAGCAAGCTTTTCCCCTGATGTTTGATCAGTGAAGAGCAGAAGTGCTGAGCTGAGGGTTATGAAAGTGGTGGAGCAGCTGCATGGATTTCATAGAAAATGCTGCTTCCAAACCTCCCTCAGACCATCCAGATTCCATCCCACAGATGGGCATGTGGGCCATGCATCAGAATGCTCACAGCATGGTTTTGTAGAGCTAATGGAAACACTTAGAGGACTATGTAAGGCAGGGCAGCAAAATCTACCATCTTATCAACTGCTGCAGGTGGAAATGCAGGCTTGGACTCAGCAGTTTCCACTTACAGTGAGAAGTTGCTCTCCAGATTGCTTTTAAAGGCACATTATCAGGGAAAAAAAATTTGAAAATACCTATTAAAAACTCAGTAGAACTTGAAAAATCTAGATCAGTTTTTCATGCAGCAAATGTATATTTTGAACATTATTCAGCTGTAGGAAAACTGCATTTCTTGTCCCTAAGTACCTTTGTTGCTTTGCCTCTGTTTTTCTTTTTTGTGGACCAGAGCATTTTGAATTTACATTCATAATATTTCAAGGTTACAGGAAACTCATGTGGTAAAAGGCCTCCAGAAACTGCAGTCCACACCAGTTGTTATTATTATGCATTTCTCAACATGCAAAATTAAACCATTATGCCTTTTTTATCATCTGTAGCAAGACTTTTGTTATCTGTGAACTTCCTATGCAAAATCTTATTTGTGATATTTTTTTTTAATTCAGTATAAATTTTAGAAATTCAGTGCTTGTTTGTTTTGGCATTTGCATGTATATTGATAGCTCGTAGACAAGCATAAAATAAAAGGACATTTTTGGGGGGTGGCTCTTGAAAGTTGTTAAATTTTAATAATAAGCAAAGAGATTGATCTGATAATCTACATGCACAGGAGCTGCATACGTTGTTCTATGACTGGGAGGAAGCACAGAGTTTGTGGGGTTTTTTTTAATAAAGTTGGGTTTATGCAGTTGCCGAAAACCAACCCAAGGGAGCCTTCTATCCCAACAGCCAAAGCTTTGGCCCCAGGGACATCTAACCAGTAGTTTCCAACCCAATTTTTCATTGCAGAATGGCATGTGATTACCTTACCTTTACCCCCTTGTTTTTTTTATATTTTTAATTATGTGGTATTTCTGGAAATCCTGATAAATTAAGTCTGCTTTCCCTAGTACTCTGCAGTGGGATGGAGCTTTCCCAGTGTTCACGCTGAGGGATAAATCAGGTGTATTGAGTGCTGGCAGTGGCTTTTCTGTTGCTGGAGATATCTCTGGTTTCCAAAGGGTTTCAAGGTGATGAGGAACAGTACTCAGCACTGCTGAACCTCCTCACTTGCCCATTTCCCCCACATGCTGATTTCCAACCTCTCACTGTCATTCTTTGTAAGGCTGAAGTATTTAAACTTGTGGAAATACTATATTTAATTATCAGACCAAATTACTTTAGCTACAGATGCCCTTTACAGTTACTAAAAATGCACCATTGGTGCATTAAAAAAACCTCTCTCAAGAGAACATCTAGAAAGGAATTTGGTGGCATATAGTTTTGTAGACCAAAAAATATTTAGTAGAACAACACTGAGCTGGAAAAGTACTGAACAGTACTTTGTTCTGCTTTCTTCATGAATGTGGCTGGGTTTTTTGCTTCAGAATCAATCTGTAAATATCTTATTGATGGATGGGCTGAACCTTGGCCCCTATCCATGTGTGTTGGGTAGCTGCAGTCCTCCAGGTAGAATTTCTCTGGCTGTCTTTTGGAAGCTGTTTTGATGGAAAGAAAGTTAAAATGAGTAATCTGTGAAAGCCCTTTTACAGTGGCAAATTACTTCTGCTTGCCAAGGTCACTGTGGTCCTGCTGGTTTTGTCCCATCTGTGTTGTGGGCTCTGCTGTTCCTTGCACCTAGACTGAATATGAGGAGGCTCTGGGGAGTTGTATTTGCACTCATTTTTTGAGCCCACAAGGCTAAATTCCTGTTTAAAAATAATATATGTATTTTATACATGTGGCCCGAGATGCTGTCCTTTTCACTTCTGTAACATTTTTGTGGCAGCTTAATGTTCTGTCTCTCCCTGATGCCTTGCAAAACAGCCATGCAGTCACAGGAGGAACTGGCTTAATAGCAGGATCAGCAGAACAGCCAGGCACAGTCGGCTCTGATGTGTGGACTAAAATAACTGAAGAAATGTTCTTTTTATTCTGTCATTGTTATGATAAATAATCCCTTTTCACTCTAGCCGCTAAAATATTTATGTGCATTTTATTTAAGTCAATGATGCCCTTTCAAGTCAAAGTTGAGAGGTGACGATTTACTGAATATCTGTTGGGGAAAAGCATTGGAAGGGAGTGTTGTGTTTGGTGGTAATAGGTTATACACATTTTGTTCCTCCTCAGCTGATCATAGTGCATATTTTATTTACGCCATTTCATAGCAGCATCATCTTGTGAGAGAGAAAAGCTTCACTTTATTTTTACAGCTAAAGCTTGACATAATTCTGCAAAACATTTTAGAATGAGGGAAGAGACTGTGTGTTGAAATAAATATATATTCCAGAAATTGAATCTATTTTTAGAAATTAAATTTGCCCATCCATAAAAGCATATGAAAGGTCACTGCTGCTGTTGAAGATTGCCTGGCAATTCAGTTGCATCAAATATCAGAAGGAAAATAAGATGTGTGATGCATGGGGTACAGATTGTTTAAACTGCTGCTTTGCCCTGAAAAAAGGACAACACCTGAAAGGATGTGAAGGAAGTGTTTTACAATTTACTTGGGGATTCAGGTGACCTGGCTTCATTGGAACAAGGGCAGAACAGTTTTGAAAGGAAGTTTGAAATCTAAAAAGAGCCAGTGACCCCCTGAAGTGCAGTCTTGTGCACCCCTCTCTTCCTTTTTCTCTGTTGTCTGAGAAGTAGGTTTGCTTCTTCCTTCTCTCACAGGAGCAGGTACATGCTGTGACACTGCTGGAGCAAAGGGAGATGTCCCCAGAGAGGGAGAAGGAATCTGGGTTCTCTGAGCCCTTGATAACCTCCAGTTTTTAAATCCACCATATCTATCCAATGGTAAAATACCAAATGGATAAGATAATTTCTCTCTGCTCAGAGGCTTTTTCTAGTTACTTTAATTTTCAGTTAAATTGAATAAATAGCATGGAATTTTTTATTTCTGCTTTATTCTCCTGTTTTGATCAATAGGTCTGGATGTTCCTAGTTTAAAATGCAGCAAATAAGGCTGTGGGAGAAAGTAATGCTGCTTTTTCTGAAAATAAAGTAGTAGCATTACTGCTGAAAGATCTTCCTATTTATCTTGGTTTCTGTGGCATTTCTCAAAATGCCAGCTATTTCCACAAAACTCAGGCTCTAAATCTGTCCATGTTAATTCTTGTAATTGTCCACAAAACTACAAACCATCCTGTCACTGTAGGGTAACCAAACAACAGCAGCCTCAGACTTCTCTGTCCTACAAAGTCATTTGTCAAAAAGATTGCCTTCCAGCCGTGCTCGGCGGAGGAATTGCAGCAGGGAGTGCTGGGGAAGAGACTGCATCTCCTGCACCCCATCCTAGACTCCTGGGGAGGAGTGGGGGGAGCTCAACACAATTTGGGTGGCAGCCAGAAAGCGCTGGGTTGCTGTCAGTGATGGTGGCAGAGCTCTGGTTTTGGGTGCCCCTGGTGCAGTGCTTGGCCAAAACCCCGTGTTTTCCAACCATGTTCTTCCACAGCCTCCCCAGGGCCACCGAGCCTGCTGGGCACTGCCTGCAGCCTCCTGTCCCTCTGAAGAAATGGCATGTTGTGCAAGGCTGGGTGGTAAGGAGAGGGTGTGCAGAGAGATCAGGGCAAGGCACAGGAGGAGCTTGGATGCTCTGCAAGGAGGAAGAGATGGAAGGTTGGGGTATTGGAAGATGCTGAGAGTAGCTGAGTATGCTGGACTGCAGCAAGGAGGGATTTGCATTTTTGAGTCTCTTTGTGTGTAGTTGCATTGAACCCCTGTTTTTCCCCTTTCCTGAAAATTCACATTACAACACAAACTGCAGATTGGGATGTAGCTATTTGGTAGCTCCTTCTAAAATTGAGGTAGCTGCTTGTTCTCTTTTATGGTAGCTCAGAGTTAGTCAAAGAGGGTCATCTGCTGTGGCTGCTGCTCCCCAAGACCAAGTCTTGGACCAGAAACTTGAAAGATGCCACCAACCTGGAAAGCCTCAACTAAGTTGACTCCTGTTTTGCTCCTTAGGAGCCTCTGTCAGTGTAACCCTTTGGGATTGACAGTGCTTGTTAACAAACCCTCCTCCACTCTTTGTGCATGCAATGATACTGGTGCTCAGAGGACCTTTCAGTGCTGCATTTGAAGGTTCAGCTTTGCTTCTGCTCTTTCAGCAGGCACCAGAGAGTCTCTGCCTCTTAATTTCATGCATCTTCTCTTAATCGGGATTTCTCTTTTTACTGCCTCGGTTTTGCCAGTGAGTCTTTTTCACTCCACAGAGCCAGAGCAATTATTTCTCTTAGCCTTGCTCTTGATACATCCAAGAGTGTTCCTAGGTTATTATCTATGGATGTCTTTCCTGAAATGATGGGATAGACCGTTGTACCTGCAATTATAATTAATCTCTGTAAAATGGCATTGAATCGCTCAACAGTAAAGTGCATTGTCACTCCCCTCCATCCCCCAGCCAAGGGCTTAAAGAGGACAGATCCGTGCAAGCATCAGATGTGAAAGTATTCCAGATCCTGGTCTTCATCGTTGAACCAGAGGGCTTTTGTGTTTGCTTGTTCTGACAAAGCACAGAGCTTTCACAGGAGGGTGTCTCAAATCTGGTTTTGCACAAAATTAGGACACAGTTGAGGGTCTGGAAGTGCCTGTGAGGAAATGTTTCTTTCTGCCATAGCCCATTCACTGGTGCTAAGATGATTTTACTTCTAGTTCTTTGTGTATACTAGTTCTGGATGTGCATTAAACAAGTGAGACTGTGCTTTATTTATGTGTGAGGCTTTTGACCAGCTGTGTTCAAGCCCTTGAGTCCGTACCAGTGGAATAAGGGGCAACAAGTGAGGGTAAGGGTTGTCCCCATTTTAAACTGGACTTAAGGCAGAAAAAGCCAAATGACTCACCCCAAAATTCACACAAGAAATCCTAGATCTTGGGGAGTCACAAAAGGACAAAGGTCACCAAGAAGTCTGGTATTTTTGAATGTTGCACAAACTTTCTGAAACCTGCCCAGGGAGTCACTTAGTGCTGACTGCCCCTTAGCTGCTTGTGGCTGGAGAGGTGTCTCAGGGACTGCAGGTGTCCTGGGTGGGTGACTTGATGGTCCTTAGGTGCCTGTGCTGCACTCTGAATCAAGGCTCCTGCATGGTTTCCCATTCTCCAGGTGAGGAATGGTAGACGCAGAGCAAGACAGGTCTCAGAGTTGGTATCTGCAGAATTAGCTGCTTGGTTGCTGCTCAAATGTGTCCAGGGCAGGGTGACTGTGCTGGCAAGCCATATCATTCCAGGAAAGGATGATGCAGCTCCTCTTCAGAGCCGACCAGAGCTGAATTTTACAAGGAGGCTTCTAGAAATGGACTTGGATCTTTGAGAAGTCCGGGATTAGCACAGGAGTTGAAGGCTCCTCTTACAGGGAGCAGCAGCAAAGTGGTTAAGTGGCAGCGTTCAAATGGCTGCTGTTGCTTGTTCTAGAAGACAAATGGGATGTGTTCATGCCTCTGGCTGCCTTTGCTGTGGGCTCTGGGTTGGGAAGGCCAGGCTGCTTCAATTTATGTTCTGAAGAGTCTCGCGGTTAGTAATTCTTCAAAAAGTTTTCTATATGGGAAAGGTAAGAAATCAATAGGGAAGATAATTACTTGGAGATATTTTCTGTGCACCTGAAGAAAAATGTGCTTTGCCATGAAAGATGTGATATGCTGGACCTTCTAATGCTGCAGTAGTGTTGGGAAACAGTGGTGCAGCCTCTGGAGATAGCTGTTTATTATGAAGAGAAGCCCTTACACCGGCTAATGCTCAATGTCAGATGAGAAATGTCCTATTAAATGTTTTTCATAGTTATTATGTATGTATTTATAGAAACTAACATCTGAGGCCAGCAAGCCATTAAATGAATTGTACAATATTTTATCTTCCTTGCAAATTTGACCGCAGAACTCCTAAATGATCTTATGCAGTGAAATCCAACACCACGGTTCGACCTTCAACCGTTGTACGAGCGGACAAACATTTTAATGCTGAGAAATGCCTGGGTCAAACAGTAGTTTGGTGTTCTCTAGCTCATTATTTGGAATCCTGGCCACCACAAGGAATTCATACTCTTTTCTTTTTCAACGCTCTGTTTCATTACAGGGTGCTAACACTGCCGTGAGCAAAGGAAGGGAAAAAAAATCATTTTTGAGTGTGAATATAAAGAATTAATGCAGCGTCCTCACGCAGCGCTTTGCAGTTTGCAGGGATAAAATGGGAGCTGGTTTTTGCTCCCATTTTAACTCACACAGCATAAGGAGCTTCTGGTGTGATGGAGGGTCAGGGTGGGCGATTTCTTCCTTTGATAGCTCACACATGGGAAGACATCCCGTCCTCAGCACTAACTGAATAATAGCTTGAAAGCAGGATGGCACACTCTAACCGATCGATTTGTCATTGGCTGACCTCAGAGGGAAGATGAAAAAGATTCAAAAGCAGATAAATAATTGACATTACTAGCCTTGAGTCCATTCAGCTCCGCAACCTTTTCTCCTTGATATTAAAGACGGCTGAGTTGCTTTTGGCAGCTTCTTTCTTTGGCTCAGGCTCCCCTGCAGCCTGAATGTTTGATTGCAGGAGGAAATAAAAACTAGACCTGAGCAGCAATAGGTGTTCACATGTGCTGTGAGTGGAGGGTTGGGAGTGTGAGCAGCCTCTCCTTCCTCTGCCTGCCTGCAAGGCCCATGAGAGCAGAGAACCTTCTGTAAGTAGAAATGTATATATATATATAAAATGTCAGGCACTCATTGCTCTGGGAAGTAGTGTTTTTTGCATATCCCAGTACTTTTCATCTTCCCTGTAATGTGGCATTTGGTTAATGAATGTGCCAGAGTGAGAAACCCAAAGGAAACCCCTGGCTGTTTGCCCAGGAACTTTATTCATTTTGCTGTTCTCAGTTTTGAGGAATAGGTAAGATCCCTACCCTCACTCCAGAGAGTCTCTTAAATGTTTTTTAAGCTGTTATTCCTAAAGTAGGTTAAACTGTAGATGCCTGAACTCTTACAGTGCCCTCTCAAGGTGAGGCATTTGCAGGATGGGGAGGGAGAGTCTGTTTCTCCAAATGCCCCAGCACCAAACCAAGCTGTAGGTGACAGCACCATGTGATTATCCCTGGTGTCCCCTAGAGTCTGGATTGAGCCTTGTTACATAAAAGCCAAGTGGTGCCATCCATGTTTGTTCTGGTCCTGGGTCCATTAGAGGGGCATTCAGGGCTAGCAGGGAAGTGTTGGAAATGCTGCACCCCATCAGGAGCTCGTGGGCTGTGGCACAAAATATTTTCTACCCCAATATCCTTCCTTTCAGCACCTAAAGGTTTCTCTGCTCCTCATGTCTGCTTGAGCCTTTCTGCTGGGTGCCTGAGCTTGCCTCCATTGATGCAAATGTTTTATCTAACCTCTATTTTGTATTGCTTTCCCTGAATTTTCCACCTCCTCTCCCCAGCCTTCTCTGTAAATGTTAGATTTAAAAGGTTATGGACAAACATGTAAGTTATAAAGAAATTGCCAAAAACCTTAAAATCTAGAATCTTTAGAGTTTGTCTGCTATTATGCAGAGAAGATTGTGGAAGCAAATATTAGTCATTAACATAATTTTCTCTGTTGAGTCAACATCTATTTTTAGGTGTGGAGCGCATAAAGACAACTCTTTGACACATAAAACACATAGACATCCATTTGACATCATCTGTGTTCAGGCTGAGGCTCGGGAAGAGGGGAAGACAATTGCTGAATGTATTGTATTCGTGATGGGAACCCCCCCACTTCCTTCCTAGACACATTTTAAGACATAATGCAGGAGAGTACTGATGTGTTTATATTGAAATAAATCAAAATGAAGTGCAGAATATTCAGCTTGGGTTTCAATGCTTTTTCAGATGTGCTGCAAAGTAATTCATGATCTGTGCTGAATATTTGCCATTAGGCTTTATCCAGGAAGTGTTTTTATTATGTTAAATGTGTTTATTCTAAATGTATATATTATTTTAAAAGTGCAGAAGGCTTTTTATGCACCTATTATAATTATAAATGTGATTCATAGGTAGAAGAGCAGTTAAGAGGCTTGAATTAGTAATTTTCCTACAGCACACATGCAGTGCCACAGCTAGATTTTCTTGTTTGCTTGGTCATAATATTTTATGGTCTGGTTCTGGGCTTTATAATGCAAGGGAACTTCTCGTGATAAATTGCAGATCCGACAATGAGTGTCAGTCTACAGCTCCCTGAGCAGATGTTCATTTAGTCTAATTTCACCAGTACTTTACTGTTCATCCAGAACAGATCTTGCCAGCTCAGGATGCAAACACAAAGAGAGAGAGCACAAAAGATCACTCCGCAAATAACCTGATCTGTTTCAGACACTTGGAGGGATAAAAGAAAAACATGCGGGAACTTGAGCGTGCGGGGCTGGCTACGGCAAATCATCCACACACCCACAGCCGTGGGGGCAAACTTACAGAGCCGTGCGTGGGAAGGTGCACATTAATCCACCTCTGAACAATGGGGATTTTATCACTGCACTTCAGAACCCTTGTGTCTGTTTTAAGGTCTCTGCAGCTCTTCCTTTGTTCCTCCAGCCTTTCCTGGCTCTGCTGGTTTCACAGAACAGGTCCTGTCTGAACTGCAGGGTTAGGTCTTGTAAAAGAACAGAACGTTATTTGTCCAAAATGCCAAGGGTGGCTGTAGCTCACTAACACTCCTCTCCTTTTCTCTCCGTAGGTGTCGTATGCCCGTCCAAGTTCAGCCTCCATCCGGGATGCGAACTTGTATGTCAGCGGCCTTCCCAAAACCATGACCCAGAAAGAATTAGAGCAGTTATTCTCACAATATGGGCGCATCATCACCTCACGGATTCTGGTTGATCAAGTCACAGGTTAAAAGAAAACTTTTCTTGATAAGTGCATGGGTTTTTTTGGAAGTGACAAAATTGTATATGTTTGCAGCTGGTTTTTTTTGACTTCCAGTGTAAATTGCAGTGCCTTGTTTCCTTATAAATGTAACTGGAGGTGTAACTGCTGCCTCTTTAATGAGGGACTGTCAAAATACAGAATATTGTTTACTTAAAATCATTGGGATTAGGAAGAGAATTTTTCTTTACAGGACTGTCCTTAATTTGCAAACCACCTATTGTGTGAAGTCGAACCCAACGTTCGGTTTGTTCGTTGCATAAATGAGGCTGTTCCTACAAATATTCATCTCTTCACATGTTTTTACTTCCCAGGGGTTTCTCGAGGTGTGGGATTTATCCGTTTTGATAAGAGAATAGAGGCAGAAGAAGCCATAAAGGGACTAAATGGCCAGAAGCCTAGTGGTGCTACAGAACCAATTACTGTGAAGTTTGCCAATAACCCCAGCCAGAAAACAAGCCAGGCACTCCTTTCACAGCTGTATCAGTCTCCCAACAGACGCTACCCTGGACCACTTCACCACCAGGCTCAGAGATTCAGGTAATTACCTGGAAAAGAACTGAGGTTCCACCAGCAACAACAATGTGGGGCAGGTGCTGTGCAGGAAAATATGCTTTAGTTGCGTAGGCTGACCTGATTTTGTTTGTAAAATTAAATATTCTTTCCTGGAGAATGAGGAGGAAAATCTGCTGACAGCAGTAGTCATGTTGTATTTACTAAAACAGCTGAAGTACTGTACAATCAGATCTCATGAAGGCTCATAGAAAAAGGGAGGACAGAATAGAGTTACTCTGGTAATCAAATGAGCAGTGACTGTCCTGTTCTTTCTCTCTTTTTGGGTAATGCTTTTATTTTCTGCTATATTACTACAGTTTTGATGCAGCTTAGACTTTGATGTTAATGACAGTGGATTGGTAGCAGGAAAAAAGCTGAGTCTGTCCCAGTCAGCAGGAGTATCATTAAATTTATTAGCCTGAGATATCTGCTCTTAGTATAAAGAGCCCTTGTATTAGTCTTTGGTGTGAGTCTTCAGATGCTTTTGGGGATGTTTTATGCTTTGCATTCTGAATATACTTTTTCCATCTGATGCATAAGGCAGAGTTAGCAATATGTGATGTTCCTATTACTTTCATACTTAATAGTTCTCAGGCAACCCAGCTTTCAAATAAAAAAGTCTGCCTTCAAGAAAGAAAACTTGGACATATTTGCATAACTGAGTTGCACACTGGCTTTAGAGAATTATTCAGAAGTAATTTTAGTTTGTCAGTGATGAAAAGTGCTAATGAATTAAAGATCATAAAAAGTCAGTCATTGGATACTTTAAATTTACACTTGTTTTTGTGTCTTTGGCATGCAGCTGTGTCCATTGAGGTTATCACTGAATCATTCCATGGACAGAAGGACTTTATTGTGCTGCCATGGAAAGCAGATTATATTCTGCAAAATTTGGTGGTCAATTTAGATTGACATGTCATGAAGGGTTAATGCTAAACATAGATAATAAAATGGGGGAAATGTATTATACTGAAGCAGATTATCAAGAAATTTTCCAGTTCCAGCAGTTTTGGACTTAGTATTTTAAGTTAACTGTAAATATAAGGCAACCAGTTGAATTACCAAAAAAAGAAGTTGAATTATTAAAAAAAGACAAATCCTAAGTGCATTTTTTAAAACCAAGCTCTGGAGGCTAAGCTTTTCTCTAGACTGTAGACAAGTTTAAAAAAGGCTTTTAAATGCTCTGGTGGAAATTTAAGCACAACCTCAGACTTAACAAAGCAGGCCGGGAGTTGTTAGGCTCCTTAGATGTGTGGGAAACTTGTTGAACGTTTCTTCTTTGAAAATGGAACACTATTAATAATAGTTCCATTGAGCGATCTTGCCATCTGTGAGACATTAACCCAAAGACCCTCCTTCTCTTTTCAGGCTGGACAATTTGCTTAATATGGCCTATGGCGTAAAGAGGTAATTAGAATTCCACAGATTGCCAGATGTCCGTGTTGGCACAGATTGGTGCTACAATTTATTTTTTTTTAATTCACTAACTTTATTTTTTTTATCCCTTCTTTTCTTCCACCAGCATGTCAAATTCTTTTTAAGTTTGGACTTCAGTTGGTTTTGTTACTTTAAAGGCCTCACGCACAAGTTCTGTGGGGTTTTTCAACCTTTTTTTTATTTACAGGTGGGCTTCTCAAATGGTTTAGGTGCCACAGCTACAAGCATTGAAATTGCATTTTCTCTGCTAAGTGGTGCTTTTTCCAGAATCAAAACTATTAATTTGATTTTTTTTAATCTCTGATCTGATAATGGAAAATTTAACTTAAAAATCAGAATTAGGCTGCTGTTATCTCTCATAGTTAAGACCATCTTTCTCCCACATCTGACATCATAAGTTTGACTTAAAAATACAGCTGTGTGCACCTCAACCAGCCCAAAGCTTCTTTTGTTACAGGTTTAATACTTTGAATTTTTTTTTCAGTCCTTGAAATTTATTTTTTTGTTTGTTTAAAATAGCTGTGTGTTTGTATGTGCACGCATGTGTGAAAGCTCAGCTGATCTGTCAACATTTCTGCTGTTCCATGAGTATGTTTGGTAGCTAAAATGAGTTCTTAGTCTTTCTTTTAATGGCAACATCAGCATAAGTGATCCTTGCAGCAAAACAAAGGTGTAGTCTTATTCCTGGTGTTACCCTAAGATGTCCAGATTAAGATGAGAAAGTACTACTAAATCTTCTGAAATGGTCTGTTCACCACACTTGAAAATTACTTGAGCTTTTGTTTGAAGCTCATCCTCTAAAAAGGTATGGTAAGTATATCTTTACAGTACTAGTAGCAGACAGGAAGGTGGGGTTTAACCCCTCAGTAACTCAGTACAGATCTGAACTCTTGAGTGCTCACAAAAGGAAAGTGAAACCAAAGCTTTTCCCCAGCAGCAGCAGTGCTGATGTTTATGGGCACGTTGGTTGTGTCGGGATGTCCTTAGTGGTGATGGGGATACAGTGAGTCAGAACCCCCTGATTTTATCAAAAACCCTTCTCCTCTGTTCTCCCACTTTATTTCTTCCTTGATATCTTGCCAGACACATGGAAACACTCCCAGTTGAGTGTCTGTCCAGGTCACTGTCAGAAGGAATGGGTTTGTTCAGGGAGGCTTCCCTGGGTCTTCTGCTGCTGCTGCTCCTTTTCTGGAATTTAGCTGGCATGTGGTGCAGGATAGGCTTAGCCTGAACAGAGGAAAAGAGCAATTACCTGCCTTTATGGGTTATACATCTGCTTTCTCAACATTGTCTGCAGTGTTACTCTAAAAACACAGCAGTGTTCAAAGTCATTTTGCAGCCATCTTAAATTAGTTCT
This sequence comes from Passer domesticus, assembly GCF_036417665.1. Classification (NCBI taxonomy): domain Eukaryota; kingdom Metazoa; phylum Chordata; class Aves; order Passeriformes; family Passeridae; genus Passer; species Passer domesticus. The sequence continues at coordinate 56,097,801 of NC_087480.1, forward strand.
TATCTCCTCTCAGCAAACCTTGGCAATTGTACCTGCACTAGCAAAACCTAAATTTATAGGTGCAGGGTCACAAAAAATACCACACTGATAATTTCTGAAGCTGCTTCAGAAACAGAAGATTGGCTCTCCCTGTGCTAACTGTGTGGTACTGATGGAAAATGAGACATGCTGATGTGGAAAAAAAGGTTTTATTGAGGCTAATTTCAGATCACTTGCTAGAAGTAAAGCTCCTTATGCGATAGGTGATCTTGTATTTGTGTCAATACACTTGCACCAGTTTTGTGCATGTTTTGTTGGATTTACAGCAGCTGCTGTGCTCATGGCACATAAATAGTTGAAAGCTGCATAGCTCCCAAAGGTTTCCAGGGAAAAGCTGCTCTCCAGTGAACTGTAGGAAACTTTAACCCTTTGCATCAGTGCAGCATTTCATTAAAATGCAAAGCCTTATAGTGCATGATGACATGCACGGCTTTGCATTGTATGGGTTTTATTTCATCGTTACTCAGAGCATGGTGTGTCCCTCAGTGTTGTATTTCACATTCAGTTTAAATATTGCAGAAAAGCAGTGTTTGCTGGCTTATGTATGTTACTTGCACAGTCAGCACTGGCCAGCAATGGGCTTGAAGTCCCATCTTCTAGATTTCAAAATGAGCTGAAGCTGTTGGCTTGTACAAGCCCTGGCTGTGCCTTATTTCCAGTCCTTAATTCCTCCTGCAGTGGAAGGAACAGTAGAAATTGGCCTTGTCCAGCCTTTCTGTGCTGAACTGTTGTGATAATGTCACTGGTTTCACTGTGCTGCAGAGAAGCTAAAATGTGTCGAGATAAGGATTTGCAAAAGTGAAGTTGAGTTGGAAAATTGCCATGGATTTTTAATAAACTGTCTGCAAACCTTCCTGAGGATCTGATGCTGTGAGCATTTGTGAACTGCTCATTTACAGCACAGCTACACCCCAGTGATGATTCTCAGCTTAAGACGTATATTCCAAGTGTCTTCTTTTTCCCTGAATATACATAAAAAGTGCCGTCAGGCGTCAACAGAACAGTGAGCAACCATCAAGTGTGTAGTTTGCTTTATGGTTATTTAATATACACTGCATAATATTGTGCAGATTGCGAAATGTGGAAATTATTACAAGTGTAAAAAGTTTTGGAGAGCACAAGAACTCGCTCAGCAACAGAGTCTCTCCCTCTGCTCCCTCAATCATCGCTCAGAAAATCCTGAGGAATTATTATTCCATTCTGGTATTGAAACTCATCATATTGAAGGTACACGTGAAACTGGATTTTTAAGACGTTTCCTCTGTGCAGTTGTTATTTTAAAACATATCCCAAAGTGTAGCTTCAGAAAGCATGTCAATTTTTTTTTCCACACTGATGAAAGGAAAATTATGTTGATCCTGAGGGCTGATACTGCTTAACATCTTCATTAATAACCTGAGTCATGGGCTGCTCTGCGCCCTCCTCGCATTAGCGGGTGACACTAAATTGGTGAGGAGCAGGGGCTGTCACTGCTGCTGGCCATGGCTGCCACTGGGGAGACATTGGAAAGCTGCAGGAACATGCTGAAATTCGGGAAAGGCAAATGTAGAGTTTAGCCCCTGACTGCTGCCTACAAGGGGCTTTAGAAAGAAGGGTAAAGCCAAGTTTTTCGCAGAGGTCAGACACAGGAGGGCGAGAATCAGCAGTGACAGGCTGCAGCAGGGGAAATTCCACTTGAGGATAAGGGAAACTCATTTGCAGTGAGAATGGAGCTCTGCAGCAGGGGCTGCAGGAGCGGTGCTCCTGTCCTTGGAGATTTCCCAAGCTTCTCTCTGCAGGACCATGAGTAGCAGGTCTCATTTGGGAGGTTTGTCTTGCTTGGAGCAGGAGGCTGATCAGATGATCTCCATAGCTCCTGCCCAGCCTTTGTTATCCCGTAATGGATCTGTGTTCATAAACACCTGGCTTTATCTGCTCTCTTGGGATATTCAAGGTAAAGTCCCAAAGGACAGCAAGGGAGAAAACAGTAGGGTGCTCTGTTGAATTCTGGGAGTCAGTCCCTGCATTGACTTTTTGAAGGACCTAAAGCCTGTCATGGAAATGAAGCCTCATGGTATGAAGGTATCAGTTGATGTGCTCATTAATTTTATTTATGTTCTACTTATTTTACAATTGCTGCATAAACCTTCTTTCATATGTGGCTGGCTTTAGGACTCTTTATTACCTGGATTTTTTTTTCCCCAGTGTATGTCAATTAAGGACCATGTTAGGTGGAGAAAGAAAATCTACCACTTAAGGACATCTCTCTAACAGTATTTTTAGCTGAAGAAGTTACCGTTACAGCTGAATCCTGACAAAGGCATTTCTTATTAATCTTTAAAGTAGGTCTTGAAGTTTGCTTGGGTTTTTTCACTGCAGACTAGTAGGAGATGAAGCATTAGATCTCTGTTGTCCTGAAACTTATATCAGTGCTGGAAATAAGTGGCAAATTTCTACAGGCCCTTTTTACACGAGCTGTTGTTTATCACAGTGCACAGTGTGTGCAGGCCCTCTCTGACTCAGATTGTCCTCAAGCATTTCTTTTCTGAGGTCTTTGTACACATCTAAGCCGGGCTTATCCTCGGAGGGAGATGCATTTTTATGCCCAGATTTGGCGATTCTGTTTAGCACAGCTCCCCTCTGCTTCAGCATGAGTTAGAGAGAAAGGGTGGCTCTGTGGTCATCTTCCAGGGACAGGATCCAGAACCTTCAGTACCATTGGCTTATTTACTTTAAAGTCTTGGACCCCTATAGCTCGTGCCAAGAGATATATTTAGAATAGACCCCTCTTTTTGCTCGGTAGGTTTTCTCCGATCACAATTGATGGTATGACGAGCCTTGTGGGAATGAATATCCCTGGTCACACCGGGACTGGATGGTGCATCTTCGTCTACAACTTGTCTCCCGACTCGGATGAGAGCGTGCTGTGGCAGTTGTTTGGTCCCTTTGGAGCGGTCAATAATGTCAAGGTGATCCGTGATTTCAACACCAACAAGTGCAAGGGATTTGGCTTTGTCACCATGACCAACTACGACGAAGCTGCCATGGCAATTGCCAGCCTTAATGGATACCGTTTAGGAGACAGAGTATTGCAAGTTTCCTTTAAAACCAATAAAACCCACAAATCCTGAATTTCATATCCTTACTTACTAAAATATATATATATAAATATATATACGAACAAAACAAAACAAAAAAAAAACTCTTCAAGGCTTATATTCAACCATGGACTTTATAAGCCAGTGTTGCCTAAGTATTAAAACATTGGATATCCTGTGAGGAACAGGAAAGGATTTTATAATGCTTAGAAAAAAAAAACCTTTGATGCATTGAATGTTCTTTCATAGCTGTCGTTGTTGAATATAATATACATAGATAACAATGTGCAGGGATTTTTACCCGGCCAGCTAGTTTTACTACCTTCCTTGAAGGTGGGTCTTTTTAAGATGACCATTCACTCATTTGAAAAAATAATAAAACAAAAAACAATTTTTACGAACTAATGGGATTAAAAGCGAGAAAAAAAAGATTTTTGTTTTCTTTTCTGTTTTTTCAAAACATTGATTGAATCAGATTGGTAAACCCCCCACACAAATTAAAGAGGAACAATAAAAATTGCAAAAAGAAGAACATAATTTTGCAACTTTTTTTATTTTTCCTTTTTTCTTTTGTATCATGTGAACTAAACAGTCTTCTGTTAGGGAATGGGGTAACGGGGGATACCTGATGACATAACAATTTAAATAACATTAACAATGTTGCCAAAGAGGTGGTCTCTTTGCTGAAAATGGGTTTCAAGAAAAATCTATTTTTATAAAATATAAAGAATTTTTACAAGAGAATCTGGATTTGAGAAAAAATATTTTGACTGGCTAATTTAGGGGAAATTGACAACTTTGTCATGTTCATACTGCACTGGTAACTTTTTAGAGATCAAGATGTGTGTTTTAAACTGGATTAGTAGATTGTTTTTTGAAGGATGGGCTACAAACAGATGATCTTCGTATCTTTTCATAGCATGTAATAAAAATATTAAATACAGTACGGGAGAGTGTTCTTCCCAGGCACGCAGTTACCCACAGTCAAAACCCAAAAGCAAGGAGATGAGTTGCAAGACGGTTTTTCTTTAAGTCATCAGTATGGGATATCAGCAGAACAAAAGTTAAAAAAATTAATTTTTTGATCAAAAACTTCCTTGGTTTGAGCAGTAGGTGCTACAAAATTATTTACATATCTTAGTATCATAGTTAAATGTAATGTGTTTAGAAAAAAATACATTTGCTTTAAATTTGTTAAGAATTTTCAAATTCACTTTATAGCCCAAGCTAATATAATTGGGCTGTGTTGGCACATTTGGAACACTGTTTATGTTGCTTGAAACACTTATTTATTTAATTGCCGATGTGATGCATATGGCCAAAATCAAATATAGCTAGTTTGGCTAGTCTACTTATTTGTTTACTTAAACTATGGGAAGAAGCATATTATTGTGTCATTTTGTTGTGTGTGTATGTGTATATATAATATAAATATATATATATATAAAGTTATTTTTTCTTTTGGTTAATTTATTATAAGTTGTAACACTTTGCTAGTTTTGTTTGTATATGTCTTAAAATGTTTTCTTATGATACTTAAGTGACAGAGGTATCAAGGTAACTTGTGTAGAAATATTGTTTGATATATTGTCATGTTTGTTGTGAATATTTTTTCTTACTGCACAGTAGAAAAGAAAACAACTGGGTCTTTATTTTAATGTAATTCAGATTGGGGAAAACAGAGCTAAGGGAACAAAATGACTGAGGGGGTGCTCTCCCATGTCCAGTGCACTGATCATTTTAGTATGTTTGTGCTTTGTACGGTTATATATTTAAAACAAAAAAGGGTCATGCTCTTCCCTGAGTACTAGAAACAGTTACTCGCTATGCATAATCTAGTTGATAGTTAAATTTGCTATTGCTTTTCTTGTCTTGTTATATAAAATCTTTTCAATACAAGTTTAGTCTTAATGGTAATAAAACGTTATGGTTATTTATAACTTGTGCTTATTTTGTGCATTTTTTCCATGCTATACCCACTAACTGCATGTAGACTAAGTATTGTTTTTTCACACTGAAGAGGCAAACTTTTGTAGTAGACAAATAACTAAAAGCAAAGGCTGCATCATAATTTTATCAGTTTTTTACTTTAACAATGTTAGATTTTAGTTTAAAGGAACACTCATTCAATGTTCAGGGAAACCTTTATACATCATCTGCTATGAATGAGCGCAGTTTGCTGGGAAAGTTTTGATGCATTTGCTAAGCATTAGTGGGGAAGGCATGTCAGAATCTTTTCTCTACGATGTGTTTTACTATCTGAATAATAATAATAATTTAAAAAATCTTTCTTAGGACCAGGCAGTTGTATACTTTAGTTATAATGAATGACTTCATGTTAACCTTGCTAGTTTAGATCATTTCTGAGGGAAAGTATTGTAAATGTTTTTTTCATAACCTTGTTGTGTTTGAATTATTTGTACTTTAATTGTCCAGACAATAAATGAAAGTGTGTAGAATGGCTATGGACTTTCCACCTTTTTAAGTGTGTTCAGATGTTTTAGTGTTCCCAGCCGCACCTCAGCCGAGGTAGAGGTTTAGTCTCTGATTCCAGAAGCAAGGTCTTCAAGAGAGAAACGTTCTAGTCAAACCAGATTGAGCATATTCATTATTTGTTTTTCCTTCCGAAGGCCAGAAAGAATCGGCCGTTTAATTTAAGATGTTGAACACCAAATACCAAACTGTAACTTTCATTTATTTGAATGTGGAAGATGCTGAAGGGTTTCTACTATATACAGTATTTTTACACAATAAAATATTAACTCAGTCAATATCAACACTTTAAATCATAGTGAGCAAATTTCAGTGATAACAGTTTTTAAGCCATCATTTAGTTTGACTTTTCTATGAATATGCTATGAATGTCATGCAATATGAAACAGTGTACATATTGTCTGATGTACAACAGTATATATGATCACATTCCAAATTTGATTCTTTTCACCATGTGTTATAACTAGAGTTGATACTTTCAGTTGACTTGTTTGAATCTCATTAATACAAATATTCACTTCATGTTTATGTTCTGTAACATTCACTAATTGAGAATATGTACCTTGTAAAACTGCAGCATTGAATTTCGTAACTGAGATTAGGAAACTCTATCAGAGGGCTGGATGGACTGTGTGGTTCTTCAGCTCCTTCACCTATTAATAAACTCGTGTTTTTGTGAGATTAAGTTACCATGTTGGTTATAATAATTAATTTCAAGCCACAGAATGAGTTTGTTCTTAAATTTACAGCTTCCTTAATTCATCCTTAAATCCTCACCATGCCATAGTAAAAAGCAGAAGTGGTTAATTTGGTCTGTTTTAAGACTTGGCTCTTAAAAACATCATCCTTCCATCTACCTATACATGTATATACACATATTTTGATCATATACATATATATACTTTACAACATGCATCAGCCTGTTTTTAAAAAAAAACCTGCACTTTCCATTTAAGAAAGAATAATAGTAAATAGTGCTGGTTATAAAATATCACTATCTGCTTTATAGCATTTTTTAGGGTTGTCACCTAATTTTTTTGCAGTCCTTTCTTTAGAAAGTAGTGAGACCAAAACCACTGTATGGCCTGGATGTTCTTAAGACAGAACATAACTGGCACTGGGGCAAGTTTTGGTTATGTCCACACTTTCACTTAAGGGTTGGCTCCTTGTCTTTACACCTCACACAGAACCTGTTCTCCATTCAGCAGCTTGGTGAGCTCCTGTGAGCTGAAGCACACCAGCAACGTGTGAGAGAAAGGACTCTGCTAGATGTAGGGATCTGGGATGCAAAGTTCAGTCCCCCTTTTGAGGGTATCACAAATGGGAGCAGGATAAAAACAATCTCAGACAGGTTTCCCATGCTGCTCCTATGGGAGCATGTTCTGAAAGTTTTACTGAAACACAGTTTCTGCCCAGCTGGGATCAGCACCACATTTCACTAACACACATTCAAAGTAATCAAGGTTTATATTTCCTTCTTGAAAGGGTAATCACTCTTTCTGCAATTAGTGAGCCTGCTGCATAAATGGAAAACCACCTGGGGGAGGGTGTTTCAAGTGTATTCACTTTGTGTTCCATTTCAGCTTACCTTAGACACGGAGCTGGGCTTGGAATGCACTGAGAGGGGGAGCGTGAGTTGGGAAATAACATCTGACAGCTCCAAGGGAGCAGTGTGCTACCCTTAAATTCATGCCGAGGCCATTCAACTTTCCTGGTGCTCAGGTGCCCCTGAGCTTGTGGCAGCCAAACACAAAAGTGCTCTGCTGCTACTCCTTTCCGGTGGGAAGGGTGGGTAGGGGGGTCTGGATGCACTGCATCAGGCAGAGGCGGCTGCCTGCGTGCTTGGATCAGCCTCAGGATCACTGAGGGGAGAGGCACACCCAGGGCTGTTCCAGGGAAGCCTTTCTCCATCACCAGAAGCCAGGCAAGGCTGTTACCTTGCACATCTCACTCACATGGCTACAGAGAGATGAGGTCAGAGTGTGGTGACAGTAAAGATTTGCTCCCTGCCCTGGAGATCTTGCAGACAGCTCCCTGCACAGAAGTAATTCTTTGTGCATACGGAGCAAAACGAAAGATCAAATCCAGCATAACTTCACGAAAGCTCTGACAACTCAGACTAATGCCCTATCTCTCTTCTAAAAATACCTGACTTCCTAAACCCAGGGGATGGGATGGAGCCACTCCAGCTGAGCCTCAGTAGCTCACAAGGGACACATCAGCTGGGCACAAACAGGGACTGCTGCAGGAGGGAAACAAGGCACCAGCCACACACAGACACAAATCCTGTGGGATGCTGCACCAGGGCATTGCTGCAGTGCAGCCCCGTGCTCAGCACAGTGCCTCATCCCAGGTGCTTTGGGGGTACCTTCAGCACCCAGGGGAGTGGTGGTGCTGGTGCAAGAGACACTTCTGAGGCCTCTCCAAGAAACACTGTGTGCCACTGGTGTGCTCAAGAAATTCCAGTGGGATCATGTGCAGTACGGCACCAGGGTGATCAGGAGAACAGAAACTCTGAAGTCACCAAGCTTGAATTATTTCTGCCTCCCATAAACACAAAACCTGTGTTTTAAAAAGCCTGGTCCTGTAAATCTTCCAGAGCTGAGCATTCAAAAGAGCTGTAAGAAGGAAAGTACCCAAAAGGAGGGTTCATACAAAGGCACCCTGATTTAACTCACCCACAGTTAAAGACAAGAAATCAGACTGGTTCTTCCAGATTAGCAGTTTTCTGAAATACTCTTTCTGCTCGCAGTAGAAATAACTGGGAAGATGGGTACACACACACACGCAACAGCTGCTTTTCAGACACAGTTGGAAGTTTTGCTTGCCACACTCCTAAGGCATCACTGATATTTTTAAATGCCATTCCAGCATATAAATATTTTAAATATTTCATCTAAAATTTCACTGAGATTTTAAATATTACAGAGCTGCAAGTTTTTTCTTGTGCAGTAGCAAAAAATAAAATCCTAAAACCTCTATTCTATTCATTCCACAATAGAATGAATTCTCCTGTCTCACATCACTCGGGTTTGGAGCTGCCAGCAAGCAAGACCCAGCTATTGCTGCTTACAGGCAAACACAATCTGAAGCAGGTTCATATTCCCTGTCCCAGAGAGCAAACAAAACCCATGTGCTAAGTGGAGCACTGCTCTGCCAAGAAGTCTAGAAGCTTCTTTTCATCACCAGAACCATGTGTCTTGTCCCCAAGCCCTCCAGCCAAGGCACCAGCCAGCCTCATGCTGCTGAGGCCCCTGGGCCCTTGTCAGGTGTGACATCCTCATCCTGCCACTGGGGCATGCTTGGGGTGAGCCCAGCCTTGCTCTGGAGTCTGAAGGACAGAGGGGACAGGATTTACTTCTCTGTCAATCCACCCCATGGCACAGTGTCCCCCACAGTGGGGACTCTCCCTGCAGGCCATTCTCCTTCCTGGCCCACAGCACCCACTGCATCACTGAAAATAACCAAATTCCCTCAACTCCATTTCTGATAAGCCAGCCACAGTGGCCCAGTAGCCATCACTCAGGAGGAGGAGCAGGTGAACTACCGCCTCTGGCCTTATTTTGTCCATCCTGAACCTCTGCTTAACACCACAACCATTCAGGCCCTGGCTTCCCCCCTTTCCAAGGCCACCAGTGTGACCCTGTCCTAGACAAAGCCACATTTTTTGTGCCACCCAAGGTTGCCCGAGCACGCGGTGCCATGGGGCTGGTGAGTGCCTGACCTCCACTGAAATGCTCCCAAGTTCTCTCTTCTTCATCCCAGGCAGGAGCCTGAGATGCTGCATGGCCAGAGCACAGGTGTTTCATAATGACACAAGAGTTTATCAAATTAGAGGAAACAAAAATCCCCTAAACTCTGAAAATTAACATAAGCAATGTTAATTACAAAGAGCAGTTATTTACAAATAAATCCCTGCCAAGGAAAAAACCCCTGCCAAAGGAAAAGGGTTTCAGTTTGGAGCCTTGGCTGTGCTGGGGTATCACTTTGTGTGTCACTGCATGTGGCTGAACTGCCCCAGAAACCTTCCCAAGCAACATCGAGGCAACCTGGCAGTCCCAAAATGCTAAATTTTATTTAGTGACTTTTAAACACACACAGTCATTACCTCCTCAGTCTGAACATCAGGACTGACAAGAGTTGCCACAATCCATTTGTTTTAAAGCAGCACTTAGACTTTTCTTCCTTGCATTTTGTTGGAATTGCACAGGTCCCAACAAAATGATATGCAAGAATTAGCTTTTTATGAACAATACAATTCTGATTTTAAATCAGCACATGAGACAATTAATTTTGTAAGATAAGGAATCTGTTGCAAATATACAGCAGTACACCCACACATCACCATCTGCTGTGGAGAATTAAATGTACAACTCACAAATTAAATTCTGCAAAGTTGGTGCAAAAAGGTCCTTGCCTTGAATTTAAACAAGGCTGTGGAAACCTGCAAACACATTGCAAAAGATCATGAAAACAATAACAAATTTGTCCATCTGTGAGTCAGTTCTAGCAGGGTTGGGGTTTTGTTTTGTTTTTTTATATTGGTGCATTTGCAATAAATGTTGCAGCTCACAATGCAAGTTCTGTAAACTATATTTGAGCGTTCCTGGCCAAGAAAAGTCACTCTTGGAGATGCTCCTTACAGGTCCCATAACTTTTCCCCAGGTCTTCTATTCTTACGGGGAGGAAAAACGAAACAAAACAGAAGACAAAAATCCTTTTTGTTTTCATAGTCAGTTTATTGAAGAAAAAAAAAATTGGCAAATCTAGCAATTGTTGTGGATGTTTTATTATTAGATTTATTAACAAACACTGTTCCACTGAAGTGAGGAAAAATAAATATCAACAATTACTGCTGCCATGAAAAAATTCTGACAAGCACAAATATCTACATCACTTTGACTCCCCTGGAGCCAAGTCTTCATTCTCCGATTTTGCCTCCCATATTCTTCTAACACACTGCTCTTAATTTTTTTTACACGTGGCAGAACCACCTGAGACCAAGTCACGTTCCCTGATCTCCTGCACTGAGGAAGTGGCTATGAAACCTTGCTGGCCAAGAAAGGCAGTGAAGCCTCTGGACCTAGACACACCAGTAAAACACAGGGGTGGGTGTAAGGAGGAGGCTGGAGCAGCCTGGAAGCCAAACTCTTTGCACATCTGCCTTTTTTTGTGTTTGGCTTTGACCCCCGGGTCTGCTGGGCACTCACTGGCAGCCGTGGGCTGTAAATGAGCCTGGGACCTGCTCCTCACACTCTCACCAGCTGTGCACCTCAAAAAAGCTGTCTTTTCCATCATTAGGATGACCAAAGCTGTGGCAGTGATCTCTGAAAAGCAGGTGCCCTTCTCTTTCCATTTTTAATGGGATGTTGGGAAAACACGCTGGCATTTTCCCTGGTTACTCCTTGATTGTATCAATAAAAGAGCTATAAACTCTGTCTCAAAGCACACACTTAATGCCACCCAGCCCATCAGCATCTGGAGTTCTACCTGCACATCCCCAAACCATGGGGTAGGAAATACACAAGATACAGCATTCCTCTGCCACAAACAAAAATTGCTCTGGGTTGGTGTTCTCAGGGATTTTAGCAGGGTGGGTTTTTTTGAAAATGAAAAGATTTCCTAAACCTTTTCTGAGATGCATGTGCTGCTTTAACACACACTTATCCTCTCACACACCTGGGAAGTGCTCTCAGTACACACACCCCGAGTATAATTTATGCTGAGGGGCCTGCTACATGTTTAACTCAGATAAAGTGTATCCGTAATTAAGAACTGCAGCATCCGAGGTACAACGTGCGGGGAAATTCGCGGAAAGGATTCTATCAACGGAACGAATGCTGCCGAGGACTATTTAAAACCACAACCTAATCAGAATACTACGCCTCTCTATATATTTATATCAATATCACCAACCCTTTGACATCCCCAGCACTGCTAACACTCTGCCTGGAAGCCGACTTATCGCAGCTGCCTTGGGCACACTCGCATGCATAAAAAATCAAGTGACTTGATTAATCAGTGGAAGTTGCTGAATCATGGGCTTGCAGCCGTGCCTGCCTAGCCCTGGCTATCGATGGGGAACTGGCAGCCTGGGACTGGGATTAATCCCTATCAGCTGGTCCACAGACCTGTGTGGCCCTTTGCCAACATTTTTATGAGAAATAGAATCTTAAACATTTCAGGCCTGAAAAATAGCCGTGTCAAAGGGGTGGGAGTGCGTGTATGAGAAGAGACTCCAACTGCAAGTGGCAAAAGGGAAGTGGAGCTCAGGAGAAGAGAGAGGAAAGCTGTGAGCAAGAAAATCCTGAGTCCACCTGGAAGCACAGCCAGAGGCAGCAGCTGCAGGTGTGTCCCAGCTCAAGCAAACCCTCTCTGAAATTCAGCAGCCCCACCAAGGGAAGAGCAGGAAGAAGTGAGGGATGTGTGATATGGGTGGGGATGGAAAGCAAAGGCAGCCAGGCTGTAGCAGCAGTGCAACCATACCAGGAAAATAGGAGCATTTCTGGGTCTCCTGGGCATGAGCTGCCTTGCCTTGGGCTTTCAGAAGTCAGAGAGGCTGGGGGAAAAAAACCCAAACATTTCCTTAACACATAAAGAGCAATTTGTCCAGAAGTGAAAAAGGTAAATGTCTAGGGGATATGTTTTATTTGACACTCCTTGTGGAGGCTCCTTGCAAGGCTTACCCTGCCCAGTGTCTAGCAAGCTTCACCTGCTCTCAGAACGGCTGGAGGCTTTGGGAGAAGGAGCTTCCTTTCTGTGCCAGCCTGTGTCTGGAAAAAAAAAAAAAAAAAAGAAAGAAAAAAAAAAGCAGCTTGGAAACAATTCACTGAGCCCTACAGGGACCATGTGCAGCAGCCCTGCTGTCTGGCCATGTGCCTCAGATGGGAATGGTGCTTTTTGTCTTGGAGTTCAAACCCTCCCATCCAAAGACATTATCCTTTGATTGGGTCTTCAGGTGAGACAAACAGCCACTGCTCCTCTGAAGGACCCTGCCCCAGCTGCTTTCTGCTAGGAAATCAAGAAACTTTTTGTTTAAAGAAACACATTTGCCAAATCTTTACTGCCAGGCAGCTGGTCGAGGCTTTTGCTTTGCTTTTTCAGAGGGTAAGTTAAGTGTCCTTGAATGAGTGTCTGGAATAAAAGGAAAAGGGGGGCAAGCACCCTTTGTGCCAAACCTCTTATGCTTCCTCCAGTGTGACTCTGCTGCACTTGTGAATAATCATATTAACATATATTAGAGGCGTTGTGTGCCAGTAATGGAAGAGATTGTGAAACCACAGTACCTTATCTATTAAAATAGCCAGAGCAATAATATCATGTCAGCTAAATTAAAAAGCAGAGAAGACACCATTCAGGTTGATCACGGCCTAAACCCAGTGTATCTTTGGCTACACACATATATATTTCAATATGAACTGACTCTGTGGGTATTTTCAATATTAAGAGATAAAATACTGCTCTTTGCCATGTTATAAACCAAGTTTGTGCAATGGAACAGATTTTTAAAGCTAAGTTAAAACCTCTTGAGACTAAGGGGTTTATAATGGAAATACTGACAGACTCTTAACTGGAGCACTGGGATCTCTCTTGCTATTATGACCAGATAAACCAACAAGGTAATTCAATGTAGTGTTCCAGCTCCAAGACACTAACACACTCCTTCTGGTCCCAGGTGCTGAGGGGAAGTTAAATATAAAACTTAATGAAACTGCTGTGACTGACTACAGGGCTGGCTGTTTGCCCCTGCACCAGGGAAAGGTGAATTTCCCTCCTGGGAAGGTGTCTGAGAGGCAGGCAGCGACCGGCTGGTTCAAGTGCCAGCTCTGGCTGGAGCCTTCTAAACTTCACAGAAGTCAAATGGCTTTCTAAAGCCTAATGGGTGGCTAAAGTTGGAAAGCTGTGAGAATCAAACACAGTCTCTGCACACACACCAGACCAAGAACTGACTGGAAACACAGAGCAGGTCCAACACTCCCACACACACCACACAAGGGTGCTGGGGGCAGAATCTCTGCTCATTTCTGGGGGACACAGACCTGCCCTTCCTCCCTGCAAAATTGCCCCAGAAGCCTTCAGTTTAGCAACTCAAATTCCAAGGAATCCAGCTCTGCTCTCAAAGCAACAGCTGTAGGGAAGCTGGGCTGTGCATGGGTGCCACCCCTGGCCCCAGAGGCAGGAGACAGCAGTGGGGTTGTGCTAAGCTGGCACAGCAGTCCTCCAGCTTCTGTCCAAATAGACAGCAAAGCTGCCAGCATCCAGAATGCCATTCATGCCATGCTTTGACACCCAGAAAACTTTTCTACTCCTTTTTGTGACACTTATAATATTACCAAGACTACTGGGAGGTGCACACGCTGCCTCTACCTACACATGAAATCCTGAGCAAAGGTCCCGAGGTTGGAGGGCTGGTAGCACTGCCTACTGTCAAGACCGTCTGACATTTCCAATTACAAGATTCTATTTTCAGCTGCTTATAACTGTCATATTTTGACCAGTAACTTGTCATTTTTCCATCCTGGGCATCTGCCGCAGGCTGAATTTTTTTTGGAAGGCTTCAGCCAAAACAATATAGCTATTCCCAAGGGCAAGGCCAGGGAACAATGCACTGTTTTGTAATGGTAAAAGAGAAAAAGAACTGACATCCTTTTCTTTAAGATGCACCACGAGGCCTCACAGTTTGGATAGGGGAGTAGAAATTTAGTCGATCTGTGACCTTTGTATTAAGGATGTGCCTTTTTGTTACTGCCATGAAAATCTATGCAAGTGTGGCCAAGTGAAAGCGTTTGGAAAAATTCCAACCTGACTTCTTCAGCAAACATTTTTCTTTCATTGAGAGTCCTAAAAGCTCTGAGGATCCTATTCTGCTGGACTCATCTTGCCCTCCAGCTTGTGCAGAAGGGAGTAAACTCATCTCAGAAGCAAAGAGATGGGGAGAGAAAAGACAGAACTGGAACAAGGAGGAGATGGAGGGGAGCAGGCAGAGTGATTTGCACCCACCAGAGTTGCTGGCTTTCCAGGGCTGGGAATGGGATCCAGGATCCTGAGTCTCACCATCAGGAGGCTGCCAGGGAGTGCTGTGAGATCCCACTGTGCCCGCTCGGAAGCGGCAGCTTTACAGCTCTGAGCTCGGCGTGCCTTTCCCTGGGTTCACAGCCTGCCAGCAGGAGCTGCAGCTGGAAGTGCTCCACACTCTGGAATTCAGGTGCCAAAATGAGCAGCAAACATTTAGCAACCCCATGCAAAACACTGGGTTAAACGCCCTTCCCAGGCCTGCAGAGCTTTTGGCAGGTCCATCCAGGCAGCTGAACGGGGACAGGCTCCCATACCCAGCTGCATTCCCACAGCCCTCCCAACCTCCACAGCAAACAAAGCAGGCACCTGTGGGAAAAGCATCCCTGACTCACCTGTGCTCCCAAAGCCATCCTGGGCACCAGCCTCTGCTGCACCCAGGGGGGCAGAGGGAACATGTGACACCAAAACCACACAAAAGTGATGCAGGTACCTTCTGTTCGTGGATTCCCTAAATTTTTACTCCAGGAATACAATCCTTCATTATGCCCTTTGAATATGGAAATCCAGGAGAAAGAAAATGGAGGGTGCTTTCTTTCTTGGGAGTTGTCTTTGACTGGCACATCATTCCTTTACAGAGAGCTGATGTTTACTATTGCAATATATTTATTTTGAAACTCAGTTCATCTGCTGTAAGAAATTACTCAGACCATTAATTTTGGAAGCCAATGCTGAGAGATCATGAATGTTAAGAATTCTAATTATGTTTGGTCTGGAAAATTTAATGAATAAAAGAGACTTTTCATAAGAATCTCAAGCCATAATATTTTAATGCTATTGGCATTAATTAAAATATCTAGAATTTTTAAAGGAGCCCTCTCCTTCTCCCTTTAAATATTTTACTCCTACCATTAGAACAGAAACAGAATTTTGCTAAAGCCACAAAAAAAAAGTGTTCTCTGTGGCTGATCATCTCATTTATAATCATGTCATGGCGGGAACAACCTTTTGCTGAAATTTTGTTTATGCTTCAAAAATTTTTCTCCTAATAACATCTTCCCCACCCCCCTTCCCAAGCACTAGCAGGCCTGGATTTGTCTTCTGTGCAGGGCTGGGAAGATAAAAGTCCAGATGATTTGGCATCCTACAAGGGACCGAACTCTCAGTGCCTGATTAATGATACTATCCATCTCAGAAGGCAGTGACTCCCTCCTTTAGAGCTTAGGGGCAAAAAATAGCCTAACCTTTGAATTCATACTTCATCATCTTCCTCTGGCATTTGTGGCTTTCTGCAGGACACAGGGCTCAGTGCTGCCCTGCTCCCCACACCAACCAGCACAGCAAACACCCTGGGAGAGAGGGGGCACCTGCTCCTCTGCTTCTGCATTGCAGGCACCCTGGTTTCCCACGGGTTTGGTGCCGTGTCCTGGGTGCCTGGCAAAAGGAAATTTCTAGGGGAGCCCTTGCACTGCAGGGTGGGCAGGTCGTGACTGCCAAGGTCTCTGCTGCTTGTGCTGTGACCAGTGGCAGCAGAGCTGAATGCAGAGGTTAGAGACAGCTCTGGCTCTGAGGTCTTGGGAAGTGGGCTCATTCCCTGACTTGAGAGCTCAAATGAGCTCAGAAAGATAAAAGGGGTTTTTTTGTCTCTGATCTTAAGCTCACGGGTTTTTACTTGGATTTTTCTTAGTATCTAAATATACAGTCACTTGCTAGTTAGTAATAGTGGGACCTCACCTTGTTTGATGGTGTTCTCAGTTTTTAGAGTGTCTAATTAAAGGAGGAACACAGGAGCTGTCAGTGCTCAGCCATTGAGAAAATGGAGCCAGTGAGTTTTCCAGGCACTGAACATGCCAGGAACTGCCTCAGATGGAACCAGCACTGTGCCATTGCCTGGGCAAGGCAGGGGCAGGTGAATGGAACATTAGGGGCAGTGAAAAAGCTGCTATGCCCTCAGACACATTTAAAAAGGCATTTTCTCTTGAAAAGGCCACAGCTGTAGTTGTGAAATTTGAAAAGTGAAAACAACAAAACAGCATTTTGCAGTGGATAGGGAGAAGCAGTTTCCACAAGAACAGCAAATAACAGAAGGAGGAGGTTGAGCTTTATTTCTACCAAATTGGGCACAGCCTCCTCTGTCTCAGAGGTGCTTGGCACACGATAAGGCTGCTCCTGTTGGGACACTGCACATCATCATTGCAGAGAGGCAGGTCACTGCTTCCTGGCAGCACTTTCTCCTCCAGCACAAACATGCGGATTCAGCAGGCTGCCAAGCCTGCCTGTGCTTATTTCTGTGCTGGGCACAGCCAGGTGTCACACAGGTGAGGTTGCACACAGACATACAGGAGGCCCAGAGGGCTTTTATCTATTTTCTCCATGTGGCTGAGAGAGCACTCAAAGGCACCTGCTGATTTTGTATGTTTGGTGCTGCGGAGAGGAAAATCGATGTGGGAACTACAGATGGCTTCAGTGGTACAGGCTATTCCAGCCTGCTTTTCTGATGCAAACAGAACTGATTTGCTCTTAGTGCCTTAACTTCACTGACCAGTATATTTCTTTTCATTATTCAAAGGCAAACACTGAAGAAACATGTTGTGAACATGCCTGGTTCTTTCAGGTGGAAGGAGGTGAGAACCATTTGCGTTGACGCATTTCAGAGACTTGTTTTAGTGACTTCACATGGTTTCAGGAAGCTTTTCTTCTAATATTGAGCTGCCTTTTGCAGGTGTTTTTCCCCCTACGCCTTGGGATCCAGTATCATTTCCTTGTTTTTTCTGCACTCCAGAGCTATCAGCCATCCTCAAGTGTTTGTCTCATCACTTTCAAGACTGCACCCCTACCCAGGAAAACAGTGAGGGACAAACTTTCTGCTCTCTGCAGGCATTTCTCCCAATAAGCTGGAAAATAATGTTTGTTTGGCTCATATTCTTAGCTAGCTGCAGACTCCCCACTGATACCCCCTGCCCTGTCAATTGCTAACTAATCGTGCCTGCAGTAAAAGTAATCCAAACTGGGGAGTTATTCAGCAGCAGCAGAAGGATCCATTAAAACAGATTATGCTCTGTGCTCCATTTCTGTCCTCATCCTCCGGGATCACCCTGCCTAGGCTCTGCCCCAGGGCACACCCACGCTCTGCAAAGTCACCCTGGAGTGTCCCCTCAAAGGGCTGCGAGGCTCATCTCGGAGGGACAGGCCAAGTCCGGGCCAGGGGGCTGTCCCTGAGGGAGCTGGCTGCCAGGTGATGTTAACAGGCAGGCTCTCCAGGAATGCTCAGGGGCAGGAAGATGTCCAGGAGGCTGCTGCGATGGTTTTTCAGCTTTCTTATCCTTGACACACAGGCAGCAAAGCAGCTCTGTATTTGGTTTGACTGAGGTTTCAAGGGGAGCAAACCCCTATAGTATTCAGGCCCTATGGAGGCAAAAAAAAAGAAAAAAAAAAAAAAAAAAGGCACAGTAGTGATGGCCTGGAGCCAATTCAGCCTTGAAACTCAGGGGCTGCCTGGCATCAGGAGAGACCCTGGCCTGGAGGGAGGAGCAGGGATTCTGAAGGCCTTTGGAACAAGCCTGTGGTATTTCACAAAGTCATAAACTCACAGAATAATTTGGATTGGAAGGAACCTTAGAAATCACCTTGTTCCACCCCCTGCCATGGGCAGGGACACCCTCCACTGCCCCAGGTTGCTCAGGGCCACATCCATCCTGGCCTTGGACACTTCATGGATGGCACAGCCGCAGCTTCTCTGGGCAACCTGTGCCAGGGCCTGCCCTCCTCACAGGGAGCAATTCCTTCCTAACAGTGAATCCATATCTGCTCTCTACCAGTTTAAACCATTCCCCCTTGTGAAAGGCCTCAATCCATATTTACATCCCTTCCCTGAGAGTGGGTTGGTTACAAGGCCTTTATGTCTGTCCCCGTGGGTTTTGTTGGCCCTGTGAAGAACAGCTCAGGCTCAGCCTTGCTCCAAACATTGGCTTCCTGGAGATCCTGGTGTACAGAGTAACAAATACACTCCTGTTACACCCATGAGCTTAATTCAACCACCTCCAGCTGGGATATAACCACTGCTAACAACGCCTGAGGTGCCCTGTGGGGTCAAGAGGCCCTGGAGCTGGATGGAGAGGGACACTGATGAAATGGAGTCACCTCAGCTGGGCACTGCACCAGCCACCACTCCTGCTCCAGAGAACACCGTGCACATGGCTGGACCTTGCTGGGCTTCCTCTCCCCACTTTCTTTAATTGTCTGACATTAAAGCTACCCCTAAGCCAGTAGGACAGGCGTGTGCAGAATGTACCTATTTACCTTGGAGGTTTTTAAATTCAAATGGGTTATGTAAAGCAGCACAGTCTACACAATTTAAATTGGCCTGACTTCTGAAAGCTGCAGGTTCCAGGACCTGAAAGAAAGCCTGCAGCTAGGCTGAGTATCCAAGGGAGGTCCTCTTGGCATACAAAGATCAAGCACAATCTGAAATTCAAACATACCTTTACGCTTAGTTTTTATCTTATTTCAGTTTCACGCAAAATAATGTTGCCCTAGAAATGAAATTTCCCCACATGTCTGGCACAGCTCTACAATGGCCATTTAGTAGAGCAGTAAAGCAAAGCACCAGGTACTTGACAGCTCTTTTTGTGTCACTCGCACCATGCCTTCTAATTCCAGAGAGCTGCTGCCATGTACTCCAACAGGGTTTCTTTGCTTTCCTGAAGCAGTTACATGACTTAAGAGCTTGGTCATCCTTCCTGCTAATAGGAATTGAGGAATTGTACATAGGAAGAGTACACAGGCAGAAAGCCCTGCACACTAAAATCAAGCTTGCTCAGGACACCACTAATATCATCCACACAGCTCTGCAAAAGGAATTTTTATTATTTTCCCAGCTTAACATGCTAGCATTAATATTTCATTACTAGATTTCACTATGATTTTTGTCCTGTTACTGTCTCAACCAATTTATTGCTTGAGAAGGTTATTTTTAATCTTCAGCAGTAACTGAGAATATACCCTCAGAAAACCTTTCTCAATGTGGAATTTCTTTGCTGTTTCATTATAATTGAGGTGATGCTGTATCCAACAGCTCTTTATGAGAACAAAATATATTTTAAGAGAAGAGGGAGGTTTATCGGTTTCTAGCTGAAAGCCTGTATTGCCCACTTGCCTTAATTTGTAATTATAGAATTTCAGACATTACGAATGAGGAGAATGAGCTAAAAAGATGTGATTTGATACAGAAAGACTGGGTTTAGCACTGAGCACTCAGGCAACTGGCTTCTGAGGTGCTACAGCACTGGGGCTCCAGCAGTTTCCCTTTAAAAATTGTGGTATTTATTTGGGTTCTGATTCAAATAAGGTTGAGGCAGCATTAGGCCAGGTTTGTTCCTCTCTAGGTTTGTAATTTAGGGCCATGTCTCAGAGACAGTCCTGGCAACCAGAGAATGAGAAAGGACCAAAGACTGCACAGAGAGTTTGGTCTTGACCCCGTCTCCCACCAGCCTCGAGGCACCAGAACAGGGTTTAGCACAGGCTGTGCACTAACTGTAAGAGGAAAAAAACAGGGCTCAAAAAAAGGTCTCTCAAAATCTGCTTCAGAGTTACAAAATGTTTCTCAGTGTCAAACACAAGCAATTAGTGTTATTTATTAATCCACTTAAAACATCTCACTCCCCAGTTCCAATTCCCTCCAGCCAGGTACTGCCAGTGATATTGCACCTCCCCTTAATTCCAGCCTGATGGATTTAGGACAGGATGTGCCATTTTGGTCCCTTATCCTACCCTGGGGAGTCTGCTCTCTTTGCTTTGTGGACAACTTCTTGTCCTAAGTGCAGGGTTATTTTCCCAGCTGTTGTGGGGATGGGCAGGGATGCAGGCAGTTCTCTACCAACCACTGGCATAAAGAATAACTGACCCTTCACCAGCCAGGAAATTCAGACTATTCCCAAAGGTACACAGAAAGGCACAGGGATGCTGGCCTAGCATCAAGCAGATGATTTTCCTTTTTATCCCCTTGGACATTAAATCAAAATGTTCCTTTGTATGTTGTCACATCTCTTAAGGGGATCTTCCTTCCTCTGCTGCCCAAACCCTCCCCTAGATTCTACCTGGGGTAATACCACCCTCCATGTGTACCAAACCAGCCATGCAGGGGCTCCCCTGGGCTGCCTTGTACCCCTCCAGAGTGCATCCCCAGCAGTTCAATCCAAAGGAAAACATGGATCTGTGCCTGTCTGTACAGCCTGGGGCAGCATTAACCTTCATGGGCACCTGAAAGGGTCACTGAGGTACAATCCCCACATCCCAGTGTAGTCTGTTCAGTGACGGTGACACATCAACAGCTCTCCAGCAGACCTCAGGTGCCTGCATTTCGAGGGGTTTTACTGCTCAAGTGCTTATTCTAAAACCTCTTCTGGGGTAATCATAGCATAATCATCTAATTTGGGGAACTTAAAACCAATTCAGAGCAGAACCAAAGGACCAAACAGAAGAGATTGAATGAGTTCATCAGTACTTGGACAAGTAGTTTTGAGGAGAAACCAGGAGGTTTCATACCAGGAGCTCATACTTATCCCTTTAACAGATTCCCAGAATGAAGCTAATCCAAATCAAATGGTCTGTCTTTGACACAGCATCAAGCAACTCATAAAAGCCTTCCTGGATTCTAAATATTGGGTACATTCTTCACAGGGAAGATGAGCAGCAGACCACATTTTCCATTGAAAACATTTTGTTCTGTAATTTTTCCTGATCTGAGAATTGTAACAAGTGCATGGAAATTACAAGCTGCTATAAAAATTACAGAGACTAAAACTACAATTTTATCCTCCTGCATTAGAACAATTTTAACATTGTTAGAGGAATATATCTCTGCAATTTTAAAATTATTTGAGTCATGACAGAAAGACTCACAACTGCAATATTTATCTTTCAGATTCATCTTAGGATGTTCCTGAAGACTTGTGAGATGTCACATTATATAGCATTTTGTGGGGACTGGAGAATGTCACTTTGACAAGCAACACATGTAAATTGGAGCCATTGATTATGGGGAATTTAATTTTATCTATTGTGTATTCATGCTACAATAAATAAAAATACTTCAGTGGTCACTGTAGGACTGCAACAACTTCTACAGAAATGCAATTTATAGTTGCATATTTTTAACAGCGAGCTTCGGCGTACATTTGATTAAACTCTGCTTTCCAGTGCACTTAATGAGAATTCTAATTCTCTAGAGATTTCAATAGGCATGCCAGGTAAAGAGGAGTCTATCAAGTCAGAGCTGTGGTTGTTAGCACAAGGAGCTGGTTCCTTTGAAGAGAAATAAAATTCATAAGCATGCATGCATATATTTTAATATTGCCAAGATACATATTGGCAGAGCAATAAATAGTAAGAAGATTTATTACCCACTCTATTTCCCAATGTATACAAATGCAAGTGATACTTCTGAGGTATAACATCTTTTGGGCATGTGTTTGAACTGAGTGGCTGGAGCAAAGCTTATTTATCTTGGGTTCTCAGAAAATTTGAGGTTGAGTCAGTCTCTGAATTTCTTCAAGTTATCCCATTGATTTCCCTGCCCGTCTGACAGGAAGGTGAAGGACTTCCTCTAAGGGATGCAATGTCAAGCCCTGACTGAGGGCCGTCCACTTCTCTAAATAAACAGGGTCAAAAAATAAAAAAACCTTTTACTTTCCTGCTCCTATTTGATATCTCTCTTCTCCAACTCTCAGATCGCAATCATTTTTATAAGCACTACCTCACTAACACAAGCATCTTCTTACAGCAACTTGGAAAACACATTTACCCTTCCTGGTAGGAATACTGGGGGGCAGACAGGGCAGCTCCTTCCTATATCAGTCTGTAGCCACAACCTCGCCTCAGGTCAATTCTACAGGAGATAGTTTAGTTTTGGCAAGTGTTTTTCCCTTGGCTGCAGAGCTGGGAGAAGGACAAGCCCTGCTGAACCCAGGGGTAAGTTTGCCTTGTTCCAGTCTGCCTTGCTCAAGCCTGGGTGCTGGACAGGGTGAGTGAAACCCCGGGCACATTCACCTCAGTGGCAAAACCCCTGTCAGGAATGGGACCAGGACTTCTTCCATGAGGGATAGGTGCATCTGCCAGGTCTGTAAAAATTATAATGGCTGTTTGTCTCCAGACTTTTTCTGGATTCAGTTTATTGTTCTGATTGCAGAGTTTATTGATTACTGGGTATCTAAGTAATTTTTGGTGTGAAAGGATGAACAAGATTATCTAGCCTTTATATCTCTTTTAATATGCATCTTTCAAATTAGCTGAGGAGTTCAGTAAATTTGCACCCACCTTTCTGAGGGAGACCCAGTGAGAGCTGCTATTCAGGATAGCAGCAGGGGGACATTGGCAAGACAGGGAGAGAGCAGAGAGTGTGAAGCTGTACCCCACACTGCAGTCATCAGGTCACAGTGTTATTCTTCAGGTGACTTTTCTTGCTGTCAAGCTATTAGTCCTGGAATTAAACTAAAGCCAGTCTCCCCTAAAGAATATAAAAGAATATAATGAATATAATAAGCCTTATTTTTTGTCTTCTCAGCTGTTACACTCTGAACCAGTGGGTTATTGTAATACTGACCAATGCTCAATTTCTAATTCTTACAATGAAATTTAAAAAAAAAACCACATTGGGAGAAAAATAAAAAAATAAAAAAAAAACAAACAAACCAACAACCAAACCCAAACTACAAGAAAAGAACAAATTAAATACAGCTTGTGCTTATGCTGATTTTCAGAAATAGGTTAATAAACATTGCTTAGATGAAAGGAGCTTCAAGCGTTAAAGAAAGAAATCAGAAGGTCTCACTTAAGTGATTTTTTGGCAGGAATCAAATTAACGAATATAATATGGATTGCTGACAAGGTGCTTGATCATTCTCAACAGCGAGGAATTTTTTTCTGTATATATTATATTTATATATATAGATATATATGCATGAGTTTGTGTTTGAGTTGATTCCATTAACACTTCATTTGATAATGATAAATAGCATTTTTATTGAAAAGGAAAATATCAAGAAGCCCTGATTTGCAAGAGCAAGTTAGAATGTATGACATTATTATGTCCTACTGTTTTTTCTTCTTCTTTAAAAAACACAATCCTTCAATGCTAGCACAAAAGAATGCAAACATTTTATTTAGTGCATAGACAATTTCCCTCTAATTCAATCTGCAAATAACAAAAAGTACTTTTTTTTTTTTTTTAAGAGAGTGGAGGATAAACCAGAAAGGGAGACATAAAGGAGACTTAATTAGATCATGGAACCCTTTCTTAAGCAGTTCAGCATCTTAATTTCTGGTAAATTCAAGCAACATCCATCTGGGGGTTGATTCTGTCAGTGTGGATCTGTGTCTGTCTGCCTTTATCCATCTCTCTAGGCATCCATGGCTGTGGCTCCGGAGCAGCAGCGAGCATCCCGAGCCGTGCAGGCAGCGAGCTGCAGGATCCAGCCCCTCTTTGACAATGATTGCGGCTGACACTGACAAGCACTCACACCCCATTCCCGGGCTCTTTTTGTTTGGCCTCACATACACGTGTTGTCTGGCAAAAGTTAAAAATAAAACATTTAGGGCTAGGCTGTGGTCAGTTTTCCTGCGCCTCCGCAGTGCGAGGGGGAGGAAGGGGAGGGGAGGCTCCGCGTTCTGCACCACTCGCATCAAGGTCAGGCAGAACTGCTGCGAGAGCAGAGCCGGAGCCACCCAGAGCACGTGGTGTGCTGGAAAAGAGCTTTTCCTCCGAGAAAATCACCTAAAAATTTCCTCCTAATTACCTGCGGGTCCGGAGGGGCTGAGGGATGCTCAGGCGTTGCCCCCACTGATTCAGGCAGCAGATTTAGCTGGCCACACCCCGATGCAAGCAGCTCCTGAGCCTCAGGGCTCTTTGAAAATTTTCCATCAAAACTTTCAGGGGAAGTATCTGATTTCCTTGAAAATGGCAGCATGTTTTTATTTCATTCTGCTACACAAATTAAATATGGACAATGGAAAAGATATTAGCCGAAACCCAGGAACCTTAATGGCAGGGGAAGTGGACAGCATGCATTTTGTCAATGAGAAGCTGATATTTCCAGCTGAACATTTTGGATTAAAATAGTGATGCCTGACTAGGCAAAATAATAGCTGGACCCACCTCTTCTTTATGAGGACCTCTATTTCAGATATTTATGCAGTAAAGTTGACTGCTTCCCACCCTCCCAACTCCCACAATTCTCACTGCCAAAGAGGTAGATGCAGAAAAAACATTTTCCTTTCCCCAATTTCCTAAGGCTGTAGAATCTCCTTGCTACCCTGTGAGCCAAAGCTGCAGAACTGCTGTAACCCTGCTCTGTATCAGGGGCGCTGGGGGCTCACCTGAGGGGACTCAGGGGTAAAAGCTGAGTTGGAATTCTGTGAATATGGGACCAGAATGAATGAGAACAGGAGGATGGAACAGAGCCCCGTGGTCACAGAGCCCAGTGTGCTGCTGCAGCAGACAGACATCTGCTGCATCCCCCAGACACACACCCACCTCCCTCACTGAAACACTGACAGGGGTTGTCCCCACTGCTGCTGTGGAAGGCTTTTCCAGAAACTCCCATCTTTCTTTAGAAACCTTCTGCTAAAATATAAGGTCACTTACTGATGACCAGCTTACAGTTATTTATGTATCAATATTGTCTAATCTTAAAACAATCCCCCTCATTCCTATCATGTTTATGATTTATTCTCTGCAGGCTTTAATCTGCCAAGGCACAATCCCTCTTCTCCCACTGAACTATTTACCATTCTCTGCTCCTGCTCGAGGTTGAATTTCTTTCTTTCAGACACAGGTGGTCACAACTGGTCACTACATTCCTGAAAAAGTCTTACTATGGCCTTCTAAAGGGTATTCATTTTTTCCCATCTTGACTGGAAAGGCTTCTTTTGATATAATGCCAAATATATGCCCCATTCTTCTGTATCTGTCCAACCAACAAGCCTTACCTTATATTAGAAACTGTCATTAGTTCCCAACTACCTGACCTTGCCAGTTGAACTGTTCAGTGTAATCCCATTTATATCTTCCTGGCCCCTGAGGATATTCTCTTTTTCTGTATGCTGTCTGCCTCCTTGCTATGGACAAACCCTCCCACCTCCAGCCATCAGCACGTTCCTCCAGCAGGTTCATTTTGTGCCTAGTTGATTAATGAAAATATTAAGCGATATTGGTCCCCAAACTGTGCCTTCAGAAACTCCACTTTTAGCTCTCTCCAGCCTGGAATTTCCTCTTTCAGCATTATCTGTTATTATCTCCTTTAGCCAGTTTCTATTTATTTTACAATCCTGGGCCTAATCTTCATCATTCCCAATCAAACAATTCTCCATGTAGCTCTGTGTCAGATGTTTCTCTCACAGTGTATACACATCACATCTATTGCCGTTTCCTTTGTCTAAAAAGATCTGGATAATCTAAAGATTATCAAGTTAATCTCGTAAATCTGCTTTCAGTAAACCTATTCTGTGTGTTATCCTGCTTCTGCCATTTGCTATGCTCTCTATTCCTCTGCTTTCCAAAAGCACTCTAATGCTTTGTGTACTACTGATGGCATGTTAATACAACCACATTTAACTAGAACACAGTTTTTTTTCTGATTTGGAATACAGGAATCATATTTGAAATTTCTCTTGCCACTCCTACTTTAACACAGTTCTAAATACCCTTTAAGCAGAAGTGCAGTTTTGAATGCCAGTTCCTTCAGACAGCTGGGACACAGATGCTTGGAACCACTCCTTGAATTTTACTTCTATCTCAAAGGCATCATTTTCACCCTTCCAAACTCACTCCCATAAAGCAGTTTTCTCCCATCCAAGCTCAGAGCCTTTGTCCAAATTGAACACAGACCCACAAAACCATCTCAGTTTTAGAAAGCAACTATGCCAACCTTAAACCCATCCTCCCTCAAGCCAACCTCACTGTTACTTTCCTTACTGTCATCTAATTTTGATGGCTGAAAAGCTCACTGGTTGGGGTTTTTTTCATTTCTTTTGAGTTGACTTCAATTCCCATTTTACTTCTGTGATTCTGGATCTTACACTTCCTGTTGATCACTGTTTCCATTCCTGGGAGACTTTACCATTTTGAAATGTCATAATTTTCTCTCAATAAAAATACCTGCAATGGAACAATATCAGAAGAACATTATATTCTAAGGCATTGCCAAAATTTGTTATTATCCTTTTATACAGTGTAACACAATTTCTCTATATTTATTGACTTCAATAATGTCTTATATTTGAAATCATTCTCCACGCCTTCAGAACAGCAGATTCACTGAAGCTGAATGTCTGATTGGAAAGCAAACTTCTGATGCTGTGAGCAGTTGGACCAGGTTCTGTATGGCCCATCCATCAAGCTAAACCCACACATGCAAAGTGTCATTGCAGCTGGAAATGTCCCCCCATCAGAACAAAGCTCGTGGATTTAATCCTTCTCTGTCTCTGTGTTAAGTTTGCAAGTCAAAAGAGGGTTTCTCTAATGTCACCTTTGAAATGTCACTTTCAGGTCTGCAGTCAAACCTGCCTTTATTTCCTCTTCCCTAACTGTATTGTGGAGAACAACGGAGATTGTGTTGACAGAGGGAAAAACAGCTCTCTAGAATATGCACTTGTCAGACTTCCAGGTTAAACACAAGGCTCCACATTTGCAGAGCCCTTTCTCTGGGTTAGGCATCCCTAGCAAGGTGCACAGCTCTGGAGCTTTGCAGGTTTGGGGACTGGAAATGTCTCTGCAATGCACAGAGAACCACGCTGCTATTCCCACCACACAGTTTAGTCTCCAAAGCAATCCCATGAATCCATAGCTTATTTCTATCAAATCAAAAGCTAGAATAAAAATTTTCAAGTGCTCTTGGCCACAGTAATGATCTTACTTCATAGAGAAGCAGATGCATTCCAAATACTTTTTTTGAAATATTCCTAGTATTTGGTATATATAGATGTGCTCAGGAATGCTTGATTGTAACTGTTAGTACCTTCTGGCAGGTTTCATGTATAGGAATGGAAACATACAGATTCAATGATTTATCTAATGACAGGACTGATATATAGCTGCCAAGTCAAAACTGAATTCAGCATTTCAGCCTCATGTACATGGTCAGCTCACTTTAATGTGAGATATGTCTGTAACTCATTTCAAAAGTAACTGAAATCCTACTCTGCTTCATAAATCAGATTATAGTTTCTCTGTGAAGTAGAAATTAATTATTAAACATGGCTCCAATCTTAATTTTAAGTATCTCCTATTAGTACACAGCTATATCCTGGACTTGGTACCACTGAAAAGGCTATTCTTGTCTTAACATCTAAAAAAGATGATTAATGTCCTATACCTCTGGTCCTGTGGTATTGATTTGCTGCCCCACTTAACAGGAATATGTTGCTAAGGTAAGTGGCTTATTTCTATCCCTTCCTTTATTGAATTGTCCTCTAAGTGAAGGAAGCCGGCTCCCCTATACTGAAAATTATCTTGCTTCCATTTACAAGATGGCAAAAAATAATATATTATTTCATGCCTCAACATTTCAAGTAAACCTTTCCATTTTGTTCACCAGCACACAAAGAAGAATATTTATTCAGATAACCACAAGGCCATATATAATAAATGGATAATGTGACTTTTAGCAGTAACTTTTTTCTATCATGAATTTTGCTTTGATACTTGTCTTCTGTTTCATTTAGAATTCCCAGCCCTTCATTATTAAATTATAGCCTACAAACTATTAAAATTTACCAATTAGAACTGACAGATACTTTTTTCAAAGTGAAGATTTAAGTGTTGATTTATTGCAAGAAAATATTCACATCTTTCATGCACAAGCAGCATTTGCCCAGCTTGCTCACAGTAGCTGCTGGATTTACCAGCCCAGGCTCCCCCATGATTGCAGGTGAAAGGAAGGGAAAGAGGAATGAACAGTTTAACATGGAAAAAAGCCTTAAACAGAAAAAAAAAAAAAAAACAACTCTGCTGCAGATGGTTGTTGGCACTAAAGCAAAAAGTATAAATGGGATAACTTAAGGAGAAGGTTTCTAATCAGAAGAGCGAAGTTGTTCTAGAAGAGATTTTCATAAGAGTAGTGCAACAAAAGAAAGCCCAACTGCCTGCAAGATGGAACTCAATGTAAATGTACAGGTTTATGTGATTTGAGCACCAACAACTGGGGGTTTGACTTCCTGCTTGTTTCCTTTGTGAATTAACAATGCAACAATCAGACTTTTGCTTGAACTGTATTATCAATAACAATGTGTAATTTTATGGTTTGTGTATTCCTGGAGCTCAGGTCATCTTCCAAACTCCCCAAAGGAAATGCAATGAGTGCAAAAGCAGCTAACGAGCTGGTAAGCTTGAAAATGTGGTTGAAGTGGAATGTGTCAAAAAGGAATGAGGTGGAAAGTGACTGGATCACAGTTTAGTCCAGGTCCAGGTCCAGGTCCAGATCCAAACTTGTCTGGAAAAGCAAAGGTGGCAAACCACAGCAAAGCAAAACCTGAGATGTAAAGAGAGCAAAGAAAACTGTCCTCACACATAACTGAGAAGGAAGACAGAGAGCCCTCCAAGGAGCCCTCCAGAGAGCCATCCCAGAACTGGGCTGAGAAGGAGAGAGGTCCTGGTCACAAAACACTCCTCTGCAGGTGAAGCCCACAAGTAAAATCAGGAACCTGAGAGGGAGAAAGGGAGGTAAAGGAATTCTGAAATTAGGTTTGCTTCTACAAATTAATATAGGTTTGCAGGCTGTGGGAGAATGGGAGCAAGAGTTTTAACGTCTAGATCCTTGCTGGTGGCTCTGTAGCTTGGGTAGCAGCACAGTCACCTAAACACAAGTGGGGCTTCAAAGAAGACTCTGAAAAGGAGTCAGCCCCTATATTTACCTTCAACATTTAGTGCTGAATATCTTGAAATCCTGAAAGTGACCCATTAAGATCCTTTTAGCCTTATTTCTATGTTAAGATTCTTTTGACATGTTCTGAAACCTAGAGGAAAATGGCTAAATATATTTCCGTACAATTTAACACCTGGTTGCAATAATCTACATTCCCACCATAGTATACTTATTATTTTAAATATTTAAGTTTCATATCCATCCTGGTATCAAATCAACTGAGGCAGTTTTCAGGTCTTTCACATATCCATAGCATTTTGTTTTCCCTAGAAAACTGTGTCTGATGTCAATCTCTGCATTCACTGTAAATGAAAAGCCATTTTCTAGGAGAAGGTCACTTCTGTAGGCATGTCCATGGAGGAATTAAATGTTTCCTCTTGTTTCAGACAGGTATTGCAGCCCACCTAACAACTACAGCCAGAGAAACCTTCTAGGTCAGTCAAATCTTGGCAAAATTTCCAGCCACAAGCTTGTTGGTAATTAATTATTTTGAGAATGTTTATTAGGAAAAATTAAAATCCATATATCAAATTGTCTTACTCCAGGTGTGAATTTTCTAACTAAAAGTGGCAATCGTCATACTCCACAAAATGTGCACAGAGGTAATAAATCCAGCATTAAATAATAATTTCATTATGCCTTTGGCTATACAATGGTTTCAACTGCTTTTCTTTTCCACATTATAGCCAGTCACTGATATGTGTTCTTTAGATCCATAATGATGGCAAAGAGTTAAATTCAGGAGTGCTTCTTCATGGCACTTTTTTTGACCAGAGGAACACCATAAGGAAACTTATCTTGCATTTCACTGTGGCAATGTTTTCCTATCATTTCACTCAAATTATCATTCGTGTACAGTATTTATTTTTAATTTAAAATTAAAACGCTGAATAATTAAGTACCATAGAGAATACTGATGTGTGGAACAAAGTGGGACAAATAGACTCTGTCTACAAGATTTCTATGATCCTCTCTCCATTAACATAAGCATGAGTTCTACTGGGTATTTACATATTAGATTTGGCAAGCATTAATACAATGAGAAGTAATTTCTGCATTAATATTTTTCTTTCAAATAAGACAAGTTCCTGAACTTGTCAAACATAAATGCAAAATTATGAAAAACAATCCTTACCAAAAACTCTTGTTATTAAAATGCATGGCAACTAATTATTGATCTGATGCTATTCTGCATAAAGAAGACATGCTTGACTGAACAAAAATATTTTAAAATCATTAATATACATGTGTTTATTTTACTGAGTCTAAATTGGAAGTGGTAGATTATTCTTATTGTCTAACGAATTAGGAAGTGTGACAATACTGCTGTACAGCACTGATGTATGATATCGTTCTCCTTAAACTTATTAATTTCTGTCAAATTAAAACTAAAACACTACTGCAAACCTTGAACAGCCACAGTATGAAAATCAAATGTGAATTGCTATTAGAAAACCATAGTACCTTAGATTGCTCCAGGCAAACACACAGAGATACAATACTAAACACTGTCTTTGTATAAGAAAGGAAAGGAAAAAATCTCTTGTGGGACGTGCTGCCAGTTGAAGCTGAAGCCCTGTCAAAACTGCAGTTCTTCTGTGGGAACATGGTGAAATCGAAAATCTTTGTGCAGCTGGGGTTTCTCTTCCCTTCAGTTTTCCACTTAAAACAAAAACCTAAGTGAAATTCAGTTCACTGCAGATTTGCCAATGCATCATTTCACTCTAAGGACAGATTAATAATTTCTGAACTTATTTCAACTGAATTTCATGGTCAAGATATCCCGTAATTTTACACCTCCCCACAATGACCTTTATACTGTACTTATTTTACAAAATACCACTGGTAACGTTTTTTCCATTCCAACAAGCTTCAGGATACATATATCTTGATATTACTTTGCAATTACTATGGTGTGGAGTGCTCTGTAAATAATCAATGACATGTAGCTCGTTCACTATAAAATTCTGAGGAGCATAGTACTGAAGACTGTTCATCTTTAATGCATTTTTACAAGTCAGAGTTAACCTTTATGGAAGGTACAAGCTCATTTCGATGGATTCCTAAATCAGCCCTGCTAATCTAACTCTGGATAATCAAAAATGTATCATAGAACAATAGCAACACACCTGCTGCACAATGTGACTTCCCCACAGAAAGTGCTGTGAGAGAACAACTCCATAGCCTGAACATCCCAAAAAGCTCTTTGATAATTTCTCTAAAAGCAGGTTCTGACACCCTTGGCATATTTCCTTTCTGTTATTCATGGGGGCAAAGTAGCAAATGCTGCTGTCACAGCTGAAAGTTTTTTCTGAGTTTATATGCCACTGCCAGAACACACAAAGCACCCAAATGGTACGTGATGCACCCAGAGGCATCGAGTAGTTAAACAAATCCCCCAGAGCCCTCTCTTCCAGAGAATATTAACACATTGATACACTGCCTGCATATAGATATCCTATTTGAAAGTGCAGTGGCACATTTCTGTAAAAAGATCCCAACATTCTGACTCCTGTACATCCCTGATTTCAGGAAGAACTGATTGTTACCTGGGAGCAGTTGTTGTACAGCACTGCTGGGGACAATTGGGAAATTTATTCTAGAAGGTGAAATACACTCTAGGTTATTCTGGTGATCCAGGGGCCAGCTGTGTGAAGGACTGTGCACTTGAGCCCTTGACTTCCAAGCCTTTCCTTTGCCAGCATGAGGTGCTGCCCTGGAGAACAAGAGCAATGAGTACTCTACAGAAAACATACAGCTCATGTCATTCATTAACTCCTGGTTTAACAACTCTTTTGGCAAGGTATTAATTTCTCTAGACCTGTCTTCTCTTTGCAATCAGGCCTCTTATCCTTCCCTGAGCCCTCTTCCTGTTCTGTCGGTGCTGGGTGAGGGACATTGTGCTGATGTGATCCACTGCTCCTCACCAAGATTCCTGCTGCCCAAGGCTCTTCTGGCAGGGCCAAACTGCTCTTGAATTGCTCTTGCTGTCCTTCTGCTGAGGTGTTTTATTGCTTTTGTAGATATTGATTTGCTTTTGGAAATGTTGGAAGCAAAAATCTCTTTCCATGAAAATGTCCAAGAGAAGAATTTCTTGAGGAATGATAAACTCCAAAACTATTCTCTGACAAACTCCCTATAAGCCATGGTTTTCAGAAGCACAGGAATGATTCATATGGAACAGGCTACCAATAAAGACTGGAACAAGCCATAGCTGCTCACTATGACATGCTATGAAAAGGGATATTCAGAGTTCTAAACCAATATCCTCACAGCCTGGAGCCTCTAGGCTATCTCTGGGACTGGTATCTCCCATCTGCTCTCTGACAGGAAAGCTCTGTTAGAGGAGAGGTGTGACAGGCAGTACAGTGATTGTGTTATTTTGGTGAAGTCACTTCGCCATGTCAAACATAAAATCAGATCTCCCTGAAAACTGCTCACTAGATCTGAGCACAGTTTTCCAACTTTCAGTTTAACAGGAGGCTCAGTGCAATAGGAAACACCATTTTGAAGAGAATTGTTTCATTTCATTTACAAAATAAGACTATACTAAGATTTTCCTACTGTTTACTCAGTAGAATATACTTTTGATTTTGGCAAATACAGTTCCTTCCAACTACATCAAAACTCTATTACAAACACAAAGTAATCAACAAAAAAGGGCTGATGTAAGCACATCACCATAGTACTGAGGATTTGGGTCAACAATTCTCCAAACCCTTTGCTTGCCTTCTCCCCTGTACAGTTATTCTTTCACCTTTATTACCTGCCACTGCTAGATGAGAAAAGCAAGAGTTTTATTTGTGTTGTGGTGGCACGTAAGAGCTCATCTCATAAATGGACCCCACTGTTTTATGTTATATAAACCTCACAGTAACACATTATTTCTACAAATGAACACAGTTAAAATTCTAACAATTGGTCTCACATTGATCTACTCCCTCATCTCAACCTTTCCCATCACCGAAAATTGACTAGGATATAAACATGCAAAAGCAGAAATAAAGATTTTTAATAGGTCAGATCCCTAAGAACTGAAGTAGCTTGGAGGAGGTCAATAGAGTTGTACTGATTTACAGCAGCTGAATATGCAGCTGCCATGGCATACTGGCCCCATGTATATGTATGGGAAGAAAAATTGCTACAAAAGAAAAGAAAAAAAATCAGCAATACTTTTATAATGTTTTACATTAATCCCTAATGTAAGCAGCTCAATAAATGTTTTGAATCTGTACTGTAAGAATATAATAAGTAGTAAAAGTTGTGATTTTTTTTGATGTAGTAAGTTGGGAACTCTTAGTGAATCAACTTTAATTCTTTCAGATACTGATGGTTTACTTACCAAGGAACTTAGCTTGATTTTGAAATAAATGTGGTCATTTAAAACTACTTGGGTAAAAAAAATTAAATGACAGCTGAAAACTGAAAAGTATAAATTATGGAGATTCAATGAATAAAGCATTTTCTCCCTCTGCTTTCCAGGTTTAGCTGATGGCTAAACAAGTGCTGTTTTCCAGGACTATTAGTTATTATCCCATAACAAATTGGTTGAGTTCAGCTCCTCATATGGTGGAAAGAAAAACTACATAAAAACCCCCAAATAAACTCTGGCTGTGATGAAAGTAGTGGCAGAGCTCCATCATTTCCCATGTTCTCAGCTTGCTTCCAATCTTCATAAACTCACTATAGTGGCAAAAATTGAGCAACAGAAATGGTGGTAAACTGTGGACTGCCAATTCTCTGTTATCTCGTGTCCTAAAGTCACACAAAACTGCAGTGTTCACTGCTGATGTCTAAAATTATCAGCAACAGGAACACAATACAGTGTGAGAGATGAGGACAAGCAAAGGATTATTTTCAGAGGTTTGGATTTGGTCATCAGTGAAAAACTGCTCACATGACCACCAACAATCTAATCTTATTTTCTCAACACATGAGGAAATGATTCATTATCTAATCTTATTTACATCATGAGCATCCAAGTCATTCTCTTACTCTCTTTTTTAATCCTTAAATCCCAGCTAAATGGATTATGCCAGTACAATTTGTGTTTTGAAATCCTACCTCTGATTGCCTTCTGGGCAGAAATAAATACCATCATGTGTATTCAGTCTAAACTCTGGAGTCAAGTCCTCATGTGAGCTAAATTAGCAGAGCTTTGTCAGATGTATAGCAAGTTGCATCTACTTTATTTGTTTACAGCTATTGAAATATTGGCTCCTAGTGTAGGCAGAGAAAAATTTGGGACTCTTCAGATATTTTCATTACCACCTGAATGTAGTTAAGCATCATATTACAACAATTTTTCCATAACTATTAAATGTATATAACTATTGAAGTCTATAACTGTTAAATGTACATTAAAAATAGCTCTCAAAGGCACCCTCTCAGTACTCAGGTTGAAATAAAGACAGGATGTGAAGTCTGAACAGCAGAAAGGAGTAGAGGAAGACTCTAGATGGTTAATGAAAAGCTTTATATGTATATTTTCTCTATTTTTCTAAGTGACCAAGTTATCCAAACAACCTGGAATATTTCCAGTCAAAAGGCACACTTTCTCCTGAAAGTCTTCATAGTAGCTTTGTTCTCAGAGGACACAGAATATTTTTTCAGAATACAATGTCTAGTTACAATAGAAAATCTCCAGGGAGATTCTGGTCCATGTTTTTAGCCCTTATAAATCCTCTTCATAACTTTCTGCCTGCACTTGGTTACAAGGATTCATGAGAAATGTGGAAGTCACATTTTTTTACCAGTAGGTGCAGGAGGCAAACTGGTTTAATGAATGATGTGGTGGCTGCTCCAGAAATCACCTCTGTCATTCCCTCCAGCTTATTTAAACCCAGGCAGGTCTCCTGGCCATGTCTCAGGATTTGGTCATTAGGAACTTAAGTCTAATTGCTGCATAAAAGCATTGCCCTGCTTCCAGTAAAATGGGATCACAAGGAGCTTGTCATCTGAGCCCTTTATTTTGTTATATGGTCTCTATGACCGTGGTATCCAGTACACTCAGCATTTACAGGGAACCTGTCATCAGGGAGAAACTGAGGCAAAGATAAATTACATGACTTGCCCTGAAACTGAACTCAATTGAACTCAAACTGAACTCAAATTTCCTAAGTCCCAACCTGACAACTACTGGAATCATCTGTCACTAAAATAATAAGAAATATAGAAGAAAATTGTATGCTCTACCCATCCTCCTCTCTACTTACCTACTATGGTGTTTGATTCTGTTTCTTTACTCTGGATCAGTATCTTATAAATTTTTAAGAACAAAATGTCTCGATTTATGATAAGGTTCGTAATTCTGAATCTGTCTAAATACAAGGTTCCATGAAATCCTAGGAAGATTACATGACAGAATGTCTGAGGGAAGAAAATTAGACTTAGCTTTGTCCAGAAAATAGGATCATCCATATTTAATTGGACAGAAACTTTGTCCACATTATACATGAATTGTGGGGGTTGTTGGTTGGTTGGTTTTTTTGTTATGGTAGTATTTTATTTGGGTATTTTAGGAAAAGAAAAGCTTTTACTTCTGAGAAAATCAGACCAGCAATTTAGTCAGTATTTTTGACATTACCTATATCCTTACTCTGCTATCCTCAGACTGTCCCTTTCAATAATTTTCTCTGTGTTTATTAAATAATTCAAATGATGCAAAAATAGGGCTGGTCATTGAAACTCTGAGAGATTTGTGTTTATAGAATAGCTTTGATAGTGCTAATGTAAATATGAAGGGCATAAAGGAAGCACGAAATATAATGCAAATTCCAATTAAATCATACAGGTTTTCAAAAATAAATCACTGATTAGTTTCAATACCTCACTTCCTATTACAATGTCCTCTTCTCTTCACAGAAAACTAGTGCATACACAGTAAAAAATGTTGTATTAACAGAGATACAGTAAATTTAAAAAATTATGAGTTGGTAATGAAGTAGTTAACACGAAGAGGAAAAAGCCCTGCTTTTTCCAGCTCATGCTCTCAGTTCAACAGGCAACAGCAGAAAAGGTTGGTAAGATGCTAGCACATATTTAGAAAGAGGTATATCTGTAACAAAGCCAGTAAAATTACATTTTTACTATGTAAGACCCTATGGTGGTAGACCAAATCTGGAATATAATGTCCAATTTTGGTCATGAGAGTGGAAGACAGATGTAAATAAAATGGAGAAAGTACAGCAGAGGGCAACCAACATGATTAATGTACTGGAGAATGCTGGCAGAGTAGCTGAGAGAATGATGAAATGGGAATTATTTAGCCTCAAGGAAAGGTGATTAGGAGGTGAACTGACTGAAATATTTAAACTACCTGTGGGTTATTATAAAATTAAGCTTGAAGGTGAATTTGAAATTTTTTGACAGACCAGAAATAAGGGAGGCAGGATTAAATACACATTAAATTAATGTCCTCACAGGCCGCTGGGGTACACACGTTGGCTGCATGAGATGCCAACATGTGGAAAATGCAGCACAGGCTTTGTGCTCCAGCGTGTGGGCACACAGGGTCTTTGAACAACCTGGCATTTCTGGTAGGAGCTGAAGGCTCAGTCAGTGACAGCATCAGCAGCAAACTCCCTTCTGGGCAGTGAGATTGCTCAGTGCAGGCCATGTCCATGTGGAGAGGGGCTGCCCGCTCCTTTCCACACCTGCACAGTGGCTAAAAGCCTGGATCCCAAATGGAGCAGTCAGCTCCCTGCCAACAGCACTGGTTTATAGGGTAACACATTCTGCATCACTGCTCTGAACCTGATGGGGAATTCATCCCAGCTGCCTTTGGCCACCCCAGGCAGGGCAAGGCACTGACTTTGAGCTGATCACCTGAGCTCCCACTGCAGGCACCGGAGGGAGGAAGAGCAACTGAGAGGCTTGGAACACAAACCCTGTGAGGAACGACTGAGGGAGGTGTGGCTGTTCAGCCTGGAGAAAAGGAAACTCAGGGGTGACCTTATCACTCTCCTGAAAGGTGGTTGTAGCCAGGTGGTCTCTTTCTGCAAGTAGCAACTGACAGAACCAGAGGACACAGTCTTAAGCTGAGCCAAGGGAAATACACGTTGGATATTAGGAAAAAGGTTTTTTAGGGTGATAAGGGCCTGCCCAGGGAGGTGGTGGAGTCACCATCCATGGATGTGTTTTTAAAAAGCCTTTTTAAAAAGCCTCAGGGTTTAGTTGAGCTGTTAGGGATTAGTTGGACTCAAAGATTTGAAGATCTCTTCCAACCCAGTCATTCTGTGAGTTCTGTGAATTCTGTGAATTGCCAATGCAGAGCTTCCTGCCTGTCCTAAGGCAGGTGCCTGAGATAGGTAACATTAATTGCTCTCTGGAGGTGCCTTTCTCTTTCCATTGTCTCTGCTGGCAGCCTCACATGGAACCAGGCTGGAATCCCAGTGCTAGGTACCTTTTTGGCAACCACTGCCATGAAGCCTCTGAGCTGGCATGAAGAGGAGAGTCCATGAGCGCACAGAAAAAAAACAGGCTACTGAGAAGTGGGGGCCAGAATTTAGGTAGATTGCATTGAAAACAAGATTTAAGTCCCCAGGGAGAAGTGAGGGAGATGATGAGGAGAGGTAAAGAGTTCAAGCTCACTTATAGTCATTCAGGAATCTGGGAGTTAAGCAAAAATTTTTGATGAACAAACAGTTCAGTTTGTCACTGATGGATGAAGGCTCTGGGTCTGCATTGAGGCAGTCCTGACATGGTACTTAAACAATGCAGACTAAGAAAAATAAACTGCACATGAACAAAGAAATGAAGAGGACACAGTGGCTATTAACAGTGAAATATGGTGGTTTTAATTAGCAAATGCTAATTGTAGGACTGGATATACAGTGGAATGGAAACATTGAATCTCAGGTGGAAGTAGGTGATAGCAAAATACTATTAATCTGAAAAGGTATAATGAGAAAAACAAAGTAAGAGGAAATGGAAAGGCTGATTGTTCCTTCCAGCAAGAAAATGTTATTATCAATAAAAAAATTAAGTGAAGCCTATTTTTTCTGTATCGGAACAAATTTTATACAGTATGTATAATGCTTGAATTATATTTTTTTTTATTAAGAAGCCTAAAAATGGATAATATTAATTTCCAAAATAATATAGATTTGAGTAAATCATGGACATCCAGTAATACAGAAAAAAATTCTGTAGATTTCACAACAGTGGTGTAAGCAGGAGAAGGGGAACGTAAGAAGGAAGAGCTAGAAAGTGAGTTATATGTATATCTTCAAAACAGAACATAAATGTGTACATAGATTTAAAGATAACCAAAAAATGTCTTAAGCAAGATTACCAATTTTCACCATTTGAAAACTATGTTAGCAATAACTGGGAGGGAAAAAACAATAGCAAAACCATCATTTCTGACAGACTGTCTCTATTTCAGACTCTGTTGGGTTTGCACCCCACCTGCATGGGATGCAGGAGCATCATAATTGACATGGACTTTGTTTCCAAAAATGAACAAAGCTGAGCAATAAAGCACACAATTAAAATTCAGTGATCATACCATTAGACCTGAAATATTTGTAAGGAAAATGCAGTGACATCACGTAATGCTGTTATTACAGTCAGACTCTAAAAGAACATAGAGTAAATTTTAAAAATGTCTTGAACAAGTGTTGGACAGAAAAGAGATTACAGTGAACTGGTAAATATTTAAGAGCAGGTAAAGATGATAAAATCAAAATTAATTCCATCAGAGCCCACCAGATTGCAGCTGAAGAGTTTGGAAGCTGCATACAGTTTTGCTGAAGCATAAAATCACAGATAAACAGGAGTAGTCACAAATACTGGGAAAAAAAATTAACATTAGTGTCTGCACCATACCAAATCTATTGATTTTTTTAAGGTAACATAAAATGGTTTTATTTTACTGGGTGGAAACATAAACTGAATGTGAGGAGAAATTGCAGATATTGGGACTATTTACACTAAAAAAAGACTGAGAGGTTATGATAAAAGTCAGAAAAGCAGTTTAACAGCCCTGCTCAGTTCCTTGTGATTGTTTTTGTCCTTCCAGAAGTACAAGGAAAACACAATGAGACTGAACAGTTGCAAATTCAAAAACATTAACTTGATAACTCTGGTACTGCTACCTCATCAAGACTCTGAAGGTAAACTGCAGCAAACAGGCAGTATGCACAAGATATTTTTTTTTCCTTCTTTTAAGTGGTTTTGAAGCACTTTGATTCAGAACCTGCACCATCCTTCACCTATCAGGACTGGTGGGAAAGGATGATGGCCACAGTTATCCCATAATTGCACCTTTGCCTGCAGGAATTATCATGGATTGCTGTTAAAGGATTGGACAATGCAGATCCTTGTGAGTCAAATTGGGCAGTCAAATCTTCTTTCTGTGTGTTTTTTAGAAGAAACTAAAGGACATCTTAGAGAAGAGGGAATGAATCCATCCATATTTCAAGCACTAAAATTGCACAAAATGTGTGTGTTTGTACAACGTATGCACATTTAAGAAACACATGGATTTTGCTGTGGAAGCATAATTATTATGAACTTAAACACATCTAGACAGAAAGATATGACTCCTATCCTTACTTTCACCTTCCTATCAGAGAAGAAGGATGGTGAACTGGCTCCTTTTAATAGCTCCAGAGAAATGGCAGCATGTTTCTGCTCACACACTGACAGGGAAGGACTTGACTGCTTGAAAAAATAGTGGTTGCCAGCTGTGCTCTGAGTAAAACCAGGGTTGGTCTGATAAAAC
The DNA here is from genome assembly GCF_036417665.1 of Passer domesticus. Classification (NCBI taxonomy): domain Eukaryota; kingdom Metazoa; phylum Chordata; class Aves; order Passeriformes; family Passeridae; genus Passer; species Passer domesticus. The sequence continues at coordinate 56,138,066 of NC_087480.1, forward strand.
TGCCAGTCCAAGTGCAATATAGGAAATGAAGCCTTGGCAATATCATGTAAGGAGAGGCTGAAAATTATTTCATATATTTTATCAAAACTGAACTCTGAATATGGTAGGTGTCTGCAAAGAGTAGAGGCTAATAACAGGGTGATTCAAAAACACAGACTCATGGCTGCGTGGCCCCTGGGACAGTCCCTATCTTTCACAGGACCAAATGTGAACAAGGTGTTGGTGTAGCAGCAGTTTTCTGTTGCTCAGCCCATTTGCTCTGTGCCTTCAGGAGGAGCTTGTGAGGGGACATCTGTACCTGAGACACCGCCTGGATTGCTGCTGGGACCTGCAAGGCTCTGCAGCCCATTCACACAGAGAGTGATGCAGGGAGGGATGGAGGCCCTCGGGTCCATGGGCAGAGTTTTGGAGATTCTCCACCCTCCCATGCCATTAACACGATAGGAAGGGTGCCAGCTAAACACTGTGCCTCAGTTTCCCAGTTACAAATGAGGACAGCAGAGCATTTCTGTTGTGTGGTGTGGGATAACCCTCACCATTACAGCTTATAGTGTGTTCTGATATCTCAGAAGTAAACATAGATGAACTGCACAGCATTATCAGTCTTAAAATGGCAAAGAAGAAGTTAGGCTGTTACAAGCCTTAGCCTTTTCCTCCCACTTTGCTTTCCACTCAGAATGCCCCAAACACGTGCGAGGACAGCTGAGGAAGGGCCAGTGGGTACTGAAGTGTGGCTTTGTCAGTTTAATAAGCTGCTGCTCTTGCAAAAATGGCTGCAGTCTCTAAACTTAACCCCCGAGAACTTCAATTATTTTATCTACCAATCTTTTGGATTACTGACACCCTCTAAGGGAAAAGCTGTTGTCTTGGATTAGCCAAAGCAGCTACAATGCTGTCTTCCTTAGAGACGGAGGATGACTTAGCTGTCTTATCCTTGGAAAATCTATATAATCCGAAGATTAATCCAGAAGACCCTGATCTCTTTGCAGCAAAAGGCCATTCCTAACAAACTGCTTTTTCTCTAGCAAAGCTAGCTCTTCGCTTTCTCTTTCAGCCTAGAGTAAAAAGAGCTGTAATTGTCCTAATAAAAGCGTTTTAGTGTCATGGATAGCAACTGTCATAATACAATTTCTTGCCTAGATAAAATTTATCCAGAGAATAAAATGGTTCCTACATTGCTTGCTATATAAAAAAAAAAAAAAAAAGAGAGAGTTAATTGCTATCAGTTAAATGAAAGCATGGAGGAAACTGGATGAACAGCTTTCCCTTGGATCTCCTACAGGTGTCTTAGGCTACAAAATACTTGGTACTGTATGTGTGTTGACTTTAAAATCATTGTGGGATACAAAATAATGCACATCGCCTCTCTGAGCTGCTTCATTAGCTTGATTTACCTCCAAGGTTCCTCTTTCAGGCAAGTCTGCTAGTCTTGCATACAAAAGGATCAGCCACAGAACTCTGCAGCGTGAGCCGAGCGTTTTGTCCTTCCAGTAAGAGGCAATAAAGTACAAAACAAAAACAAACCTTCCCTACAAAACTAGCCTGTCAAATTAGCAGGGCATTTCAAATACAAAGATCTTCAAATCCTCACTTCTGCTCTATTTTAGAGACAGAGGAGAAAAACCTTATTTAGCAACAAAACAGAGTCCTTGAGACACACGGCTTTTAAAATACCTAATCGATCAATCTCTCCCTTCCTCTGTCCTTCTTCTAAGAGAGAAGATTGAATGTAGTTTGAAAAGAAATGTCCAAGAAAGCTCATCTGTGTGACAAAGCGAAAGCCAGACCTAAAGCAAACAGTAAGAGCTGAAAATGTCTCTGTTCCTCTGGAAAATGTAGGAAAAGAGGCAGAGTCCTGGGGCAGGGTCTGGGAGCTCCACGGGCTGTCGAGGTGCACTGCAAATGAAGTCACATAAAGTGTCTCACCTGCCCCTACCAGTGACTGTGGGACATTTCAGAGTGTGACCTTTGGAAATGTACATAAAATACTGTAGATCGTCTCCTCTCCTGAGGGCATCTGTAGCATGAAACTGAAGGTGGCCTCACAGTTGGCAGAAAGTGTGCAGGGCTTTCTGTTTACATTTATTTGTGTACAGACACTGGCTTTTTTGCTGCTTTTTTTCTAAATTACTGCCCTCTGCATTTCCTTCATTTTACATGCACTGCTGTTAAATCACTTTTTCTGATAAATATGGAAACATGATGAGTTGAAAAAATCCTTCCATGTCAATTCTGCAGTTCATATTCATGCTGAGATTGTATCTAATTTTGAAAATCTTCACACTTGTGCCCTGCCATCATGTGTAATCTTTTATGCATGGCTACCTCCACTGCTGCTGAAGCAGTTGCTATGCGACAGATGAACCTGCTCCGTGGGGCCCTGACATTAGTAAAAGCAAATTGACCACAGGAGCACTAATCTAGCATGAAAAGCAGTTGGTGCCGTGCATTTCCTAGAGAAGGATTACCTAATCAACAAGCAAAACCTCCTCTTAAACGTGAGCTGAATTACCTGGGTCTGGATTTCCCCGTTTCACACCTTTTTGCTACACCAAATCATCCTGAAGAGTGAAGCCTGCAAAGGTGCATTACTCAAGAGGAACAGGGACTCACATCAGATTCTTCAGCTCTCACCCTGGCCTGCTGGCAAATTTGTCACCTGGGCTGATAGTTCCTGTAACTTCTTTCTCCAAGGTTACCAAAAACTGGTAATGAAGACAAATAAAGACAAAAGATGGCCAGACTACAGTGAATGTCACCCTCTTATCACCTCACTGATAAACCACATGAGCTTTAAGTGTCAGAGAAGGGTTAGATGAGAAAGTGGTCACCTAATCCACATGGAACCCAGGGTATAATGCCTGCTCAAAAACCACCACAGCACACTGCTGCCTTTTTTTGAGAAAGTGATCTCAAGGGAATTATACTTTTCCAGCCAGATCACTACTAACATCATTATTAGTGATTTAACCCTGCAAGTACTGGGCAATTTTCTTTGAATCCATCACCAAACATATTATTATATTAGAGAAAATGAGTCCTGACTCACATAAAGATTCAGCTGACCTCTATCTGGATGTTTCTGAGGAAGGTAAAACTGATAATCTACTGTTTTCTCCTAGAAGTAGAAAGGCTTTTTAACCTTTATCTTGCTACAGAAAAACAGAGTTGTTAGAAAACTTCACTTCAAAAGCCACTTTTCAAGAGGCAAAGGTTTGAGGGATCCAAATTTGCCCAACTGAGGTGTCTACAACTTCATTACATCCCAGTGAGATATAATTTTTTTGCATAAAAGAGCATCTCCCTTCCCTCCTGTTTCTAGTGTGGCACACACAAAGAAATCCACCAATCCAGTGTGCAATGCTCCAACGTGTTGGAATCATGCACCTGAATATTGCAGAAACAGCAGCTCAGGTAGAACACCTGGGAATGCTACAGCCAAGTTTAAAATCAAGTCTTGACTGCATTTTGACTGTACTCAGTTTGTACCAACAGCTCAACGTGCTTATCTTACTTACAAGTGTAGGTAAAGGGAGAATTTGGTGACATCTTCACAGGGATAATACTGAAAAATGTTGCATCATAAGCCTCAGAAAAGGATGTCAGATAGGGAAACAGAAATCACCTCTTAAAAAGTCTTAATCTCTTCCCTAACTCTTTGTTTTCCTCAGCTTCTGAACTCAACAGCAACTACAACAATACTTGCTGTTCTTAAATTAATAGTTTCATTTAGTTCATCAAATGAGTTTTATTTCTAGTGCTGCTACTGCTTGCGACTATCTCTTGTTAAGGCTCGTGGTACAAGGGTTCCTGACCATCCACCAAGTGAAGGGACTTAGTGGTACAACTTCCATTAACCTTGATAGGATCCACACAGCTAAATCCCCACCCTGAATATTTAACCTCCATGGCCTCTGGTTCTTCTGGTCTGTATAAATTGCCATGAAGAGGAAAATAAATAAATGCATCTATGCTGCCTTTGGTGCAGTGCTTAAGCACACCTGCACCTGTGCTTGGGTGGGTCCTGCCCCACAGCCCCTCACTGCCCCACCCACACCAGCACAAGAGAATTCTTCCTACCAGCTGAGTTTCATCTGTGCAATGCTAGCAGGCCCCTGTGCAGGGCTGTCTCCTGCCAAGGCAAGGAGCCATCATGTTCTGTGCTGCAGGATCTTCATTTAGACCCATCACAAATGAATCAGGAGTGGTGAGAGCCTGGGAGGTGGGAAGTCAGCTCACACTCATGCAGGAGTTATTTATTTCATACCAGCACAGATCTCAGGGCATCAGCAGACATCAGCCACTGGCAGCATCGTGCACTGGGAGAGTCCAACAAAGAATTTCACACTGTACTTTTTTTGCCATATGCATTGATTGTGAAGCAACCTCTGTACCACAAAACACCAACCTGCTGACTAGAACTTGGTGTCCAAAACACTCTGTAGTTTCAGGCAAATCTTCACTTCCCATGTCCAGACTTTGCTGAGATTGCCATGTGCTGTAAATCTGTTGCCACCCGAGTTCTCATCCACAAGAGGCTGAACAACTTCATCTGATAATTCTATGTTGTCCTTTAACTTGCTAGTCAAGGTAACAAACATCTCCTACAAACCAGGTTCAATATTCCTAATTAAAAGCAAAACTTCTCTGCCAGTTGGACCTCTTACTGTTTTCATGACCAGTTTAAGTGCATCTTTTCTTGCCTCAGGTTTAACTAGTTCTTTTCCTCCTTCACTTCCACATGTGTAAGCATGCACACAATTCAGTGTCTATCCTTATGAAGTGAAAAATAATACTCATCTGGTCTTGACTTGAGCAGACTCAGCAAGACTTTAGGCTGGGTGCTATGGCCCAAGGAGAAGAGCTGTGCAAGCCAGCTGTAGTTCTAGAAAGCTGTAAAGGTGCTTCAGCACATCATTCCACCTGAGCGAAGTATTTATGCATTGCAGGGCGCTTCAGAGGAGCTTCAGGGCTACACTGAGGCTGCTATTTCCAGATTTGAGTGCACCATCTGGACGTAGGAGCTTGGGCAGGTGCTAGCTCAAGGCTTTCTTTGCTGTACTTCAATACACAGAATAGACACATCCCCACTTGTCAGGCAGGCTCTCCCCCTTGTCACCCACTGTCCTTTCCAGCACCTGTTTCAGCTTGACTTTGTTTTCCTTGAAGGAAGATTATGACAATTATAAGGGTGAGATTGTTATGAACTCATCAGTGTTTTGTACAATGGTCCTAATAATTCCCTCTTTCTCCTGGAAATACCTGTCTTAATGGATCCTGTGACCACATATGGGGCTTCTGCCCATTCATGTTAATTTAATCTCTCCCATTGTTCATCAGAGCTCTTTTCCTGCCCTAACAGCCACTTCTTTTTTTGGAGCAGTGACACAAATTATCATTAAGCAGGGCAATGCTCAAACCCTCAAGGGCTACAATTAGGTTTCAGGGTTCCGTGTGGGAGGACTGCACCAGAATACTATAATCCTTTCTTTATTCTTTAATGATCATTACACTCTCTATGTATTAATAAAACTCATTTCCTATCCTTCTGGATATGCAAGACAGAAGTAATTAAAACAAAAATTAAGCTTTTTTTGTATATAATAACAACAAGGGTCCGAGTTCAGTTTTCAGTTTTCAGTAGAGATCCTACAGCTAGATTCTGTGCCCAAAAATGTCATTAAAAAATCTCACGGAATCACAGAATAGTTTGGGTTGGAAGGGAACTTAAAGATCATTTGGTTCCAGCCCCTCTGTTCCAGTAGGGACAGCTTCCACCAGACCAGGTTGCTGAAAGCCCCATCCAACCTGGCAATGAACATTTCCAGGGATGGGAAATCCACAGCTTCTCTGGGCAACCTATGCCAGGGCCTCCCCATCCTCACAGGGAAGAATTTATTGCCAATATCTAATGTAAGTCAACCATTTTCAATTTAGAGCCATTGCTGCTTGTCCTGTCTCTCCAGACCTTTCTGCAAAGCCCCTCTCCAGGTCTCCTGTAGCCACTTTAGGCACAGGAAGGTGCTCTAAGATCTCCCTGGAGCTTTCTCTTCTCCAGACTGAGCCATCCCAACTCAGCCTGTCTCCACAGGAGAGGTGCTCCAGCCCTCTGCTGATCTTTGTGGCCTCCTCTGCACTCACTCCAGCAGGTCCCTGTCCTTCTGTGACCTTCTCTCTTATTTTGGTCCCTCTGAGAGTTAAGTTTCTGTCCCTTTCTATACAGTTCAAGGGCTGGGAACAAGGCTGGGAACAGAAATGCATGAACTTGAAAGTCAAAGATGGGAGGAGAGGAGTGTCCTAAAAAATCTGAAGCCCAAACTTATATGTTTTCTGTGATGAAAACTAATTATAAAATCAGAATGCATTACCATAATTGTTTATATCTGTGTTTTAAGGAATTTGCTGTCTTCTGAATCTAATAAACGAAGGAACTGAAGCTTGACTGCTACAACAGTTTTTAATCTGTTTGGAAATTAATCCAAACAATGAAGAAATGCTTTCCAGTACTACAAGAAAACGTTACAGTAAGGAAAGAAAATGGAAGGGAAAGAGAAACCTTTAAAGAAAGAAAGAAAAAAAAGAGAAACTAACAAAACATTTAATTATTATCTGGGGATAATTAGGGACAGAGTGTTCCTGCTTCTCCTGGAGTGCAGGGTGGGAAACAAGGGCAGAGAAAGCATTGCCTTTGGCCCTCTGACCGCACTCATCCCTGGCAGATGCCATGCATTGCTCCCCAAGGAAGGGGGGAGCCAGGGACCCTTGTGCACTGGCCAGGAGGGGTTGTCAGGTCACAGATGGGCTATTGTGATCCCACCCTTCAGAAAGACTTGTGAGCTCCACTGTATCCCTAAGGTCCAGCTGCAAATCAATATGGTACACCCCTGGCAAGCTAAATGTGAAATATCTGTCAAATATCACCATCTCTGTGTTTTCAGCCCTCTCAGACAGGTATTCTTCAAGCACCTGCTCATACCTGTGCAGCTGAGGCAGATTATTTCAAAGGATAAAACATCAGATAGAGAATAATTGCTTAAGAGCAGCCAAAGCAGACAGAGTTTTAGTATAACTATGTTTAGAATTAGCGCAGATCCTTCATCCTATTCTTGGCCATAAAAGAGAAATTAGTCTATTTCCCATATCTCTCACTTCTACAGCTGTTCACCTCATCACATTGTGCACAGAGTTGTTGGAGCTGCCGCAGATTAAACTAGGTTTTTGGCAAAGATTGCAAGGTAGGCAGTTTTCTGTCAGATGGGGAGGACTGTGTAGGAGGTTAATAATATCAGGCACACCCAATGAGAGCAGCCATGGCACAGAGGCCAATAAAAGCCCTAAAATCAACAGCACTTTTTAAATTCATCTCAACCCAATTTTTCACAGACATGGTCAGGAGGCTTTCGTTTGCTTCCTCATGAGAACCTGTTCATATCACCTGAGCTCAGCTAATTTCTGTAGTTCAGGGTCAGCAAAGTCTCCAAGACCTGAATGAGCAAAGAGAGCCAATAAATGGTGTTTTTATCCTACTCATGACCTTCCAGGTGCACACACAAGTGCAGCAGTAGAGAGAAGGAGGCCAGTTGTTAGTGTTGTTACCTGTGCTACACCTGCACAGGGCATCAAAACCCAGCTTTGGTTCCTGCTAATTTCATGGTGCATCTTCTCAGCCTAAAGCTGAGTGTCACTGATCCCATGCATGGATGCTGGGGCTCTCAATCCAGTATTAACACCCACTTAATCATCAGCCAAAACAGTAAACTCAGCAACTCCACACTGTAATATTGCAGGGGGTGCTCCAGAAACTCTCTACACAAAAGTTCTATCTCTGACTCAGAAACAAATCCTCTGACATTTTGTCTGCAGAAGCCAGCTAAAAATATACTTTTAATCATGATTTGGCCAAAATAATCTCTAGCAAGGGTGAAAGAGTGAGTATCCAAGCCTTGCTGTAGAATGAATATGACAGAAGTGCAGCTGGGTGCCCAGCTGAGGCAGGGCTGGGTGCTGAAGGCAGAGGCCAGCTGGTTATCCACAAGGGAAGGTACTGTGGGGTGAATTTCTCACATTTTCTCAGTGTAAAGTTCTCTCCCTCTTCTCTTTTTGAGGATGAAAGTAGCATTTGTGGCTTGCTAAAAAAAAAAAAAAATAAGCTTGCTAGAGGATATTCTATTTCTAATACAGCTTGTGTGCATCTCCCACATGTTCCTGAATTTTCTGTCAATAGGTGTTTGTTGTACTCCTGTATGGAATCTTAAATAGCTTTATAACACCATCTCCTCAGATGTCTCATTACTCCTAAAAACCATGTTGTGTTAGAAGTGTTTGCTTTCTTTCCTTTTGGTTTCAAGATTTAAAAAGGCAGCTGCTAGAGATTGATTTTCAGTTTTTAAAATACTCCACTCCTAAATAATACAGCATCAGGTGCCTCTTAGATGGAGATCACAGTTTGGCTGCATGCTTAACCAAGCTGCTTTCCTTGGGAAAATATCACAGCTGGGATGTGACCTGCTTCAAATCCCATGCTATGGATCTAGACCTTGATTTCATTTCTGCAAGAAAGCAGTCCACCTCAGTTTGTTAGCCCTTGGAGCAGGATTTACGTATTACTCGCTCAGGCCAAGCACAGTGTTAGCCCTCAATAATAATAATGAGTTGTGAAAGGAGTTCATAACTGGATGTGTGAGATAAAGAATATTTGAAGAGCAAAGGTTGACAATATTCTCAGGGATAATGGCATTATTTCAGGGAATCTCTCTAAGCAGCATGTCTGAGAGGAATTTGTCCCCCACAGACCACAGCGCCAGCCTGCACCTACTTTAGTTTCCCAGCCATTATCAAACCAGCATTTCTTCTTCAAACCCTTTGGAGCCATAGACCTTCTGAAAACACATACTCCCAGAAGGAGTTTAGCACTCAAATAAAATAAAGTAATTAAGCATAATAAAATGAAATATGAAGGTAACAAAGCCAGAGACTGATTAGCAATACCGACGCAAACCTTGCTATTTGAAAAGTGCTACAGATTTTGTTGTACATTCTTCCTGCTAGGACAAGTACTTTGTACGTAATCACAATTTTGCTGCCTCAGAGAACGTGTTTTCAGCTGCTTCCTGCTCAATATAGTAAACATCCAAATCACAGAGGAAAAAAATTCAATCAGAAATCTCTCAATTTTCACAAATTTCTTCCAGGTGCTCTGCATAGCTGCTCACAGTGTATTCTGCATGCTTTAATGAACTGTGTGCTGTTGCTACAACAAGAAGCACTGGTGTGAGGAAATGAACTCCCTGGCAGGGGAAGCAGTACTCTTCTGACCTCTTTCAGCCTCTCCATTTTTGTATTCTCATCAAAAGGTTTGTACACTGAAATCAACATGCACAAACTCAACGTGTTTGAATCATACGTAGACATCAGCTTTTTTCCTCCCTCCCATTTTCTTTTGTATATCTTCCTGTGCCTGTAAATGCCCAGAAAAACTGTAGAGTATATCCTTTTGGGTCCCAATTAAGATTCTGAACTGCTGTTCTCTGTATGATAACAACCTGAAGTGCTGACAACACGCTACCTGTCAACAGGCAAATGAAGGCCAACCATCTGTTCTACTATAAATTGTCTCCATTACTCTCAACTTGAAAATCTGCTTTAAAGACTCCCCAATTATCTAGTAACCTGAGCCAAACGATGCAGTGTTATTTTAACTAAAATCGTCATTGTATACAAGAAAAATAAACATAAAAAGCTCTGAACAAAGAAAGATTTTTGAAAAGTTGGTTTATATCTGATTTTGTGTGTACAGCTCTGATGTTTGTGCTGGAGCAGCTCAGAGTTGCAGAAGCAAAAAGTATCAGATTGCAGCTGGTTGAAATCCTGAATTTCAATGGCTAGGGAGCTGGCTGTACCCTCCTACTCAGAAGCCTTTTTTCTCAAACAGGTTTGGTTTGATTTTATTTCAGTTAAGTTGGGCTTGCATCTAGTCCCAGAATCTGCTTACCTGTCCATAGAACCTTCCCTATTCCTCAAGGCTGTCCTCAAGCCCTTGTACTGTCAGCTGGCTTCTTTCTTTGGGACATTCCCTGCTTCTTAAAACTCTGGAACCTCAATGTGGAGCTTAAAATGGGACCCAGTACAGAATTTATATTGTTATAAATGAACACATGCACTGGGCTGGTAATCTAACCCAGATTTCCCCTGCTCAGTAACCAAAAACTTGCATCAGCAGATGGGGCAAGCAAGCAGGCCAATCTTAAATGCTGCTCAGGAGATTCATCTACTGATCACATCCATTGAACTACAGCACTCAGATTTTGAACACAGGACACATTTACAGGATCCATTTTACTCACAGAGCCAGAAAGCTCAGTAGACTTCTTATGTACAAAGAAAATAGATTTTAAAACTGCACATAGTTTTTAATGTCTAGAGATTACAGATAAAAAAGATACCATTGACTGAATGAAAAATGATAGAAAAGTACATGGGCTTAGTTTGCAGATGAAAGAAATAGGATATGGGATTCCACCTGCAGGCATCTTCAGAACCATCTTAGGGTGCAGGTGGTAAATTGAAGATTCAAAGACAGAAAAGAAGAAATCCAAAACAGGGAGTCATAGGCATGTAAATATTTTAGTCACTGTGGTGACTTTTACAAGGCCATTCACCTGTAGAAGGCCCTATTGACAAGAAAATGGTTGCAATTTGCAGTACTTAAATGACACAGAAACACTCCAAAATACTTAGCAACGAAACAACAGTACTTGATCCCATGCTATGGACCCAGCAACATGAAATAACTGCTTTTTATACAGCCTTGTGGTGGAATAACAGTTTGTGCTCAATGGTATTTACCAGGGAAGTTAAACATAGAGAAGAATAAGATGACACAGTTGCCTTCATTATGAATGGCTTTTTGAAGGTTCATATTTCTTCATTCATACAAAAGAAAGGCAGGAACTTATAGACTGTACTAGATATTTCCAAGAAATTCAGAAAATGAGGCAAAGGTAAAAAACTGAGTAAATGACTCCGAGTCATCAGTGTAACACATAAATGAATCAGATCATTCAACACAAGGTGCAGCCTTCAGCAGGGGTACAAATCCGTGCTTGTGTCATGACCCTTGAGATATTGTTTTCCATTTATGCACTTTATTTTTCCTCCTACAGGTTTCTGTGTAAAGGAAAGTCTGCCTCCTATTTCGATATACTAAATTATTTTGGGTTTTGCTGGCTGGCTGACCTGATGGGAGTTTTGGGTTTTGGTTTAGGTTTGTCATTCTGTTTTTAAAAATCTGCAGCCAAGATTTTGATCCAGGGCAGTTGTTTTTGCCTTTGCACCACCACCACCAGTCTACACTTGCTGCTGGCACTTACAACTTTCCACTGGTGCAAGTAGTCCTAGGAATTAGCACACCCAAGTATTTCCAAAGAGTAGAACACAGAACTGTTTGCATTTCTGCCAGCTTCCTGTGGTATATAATCTGAAAACATGCAGATTGCTTAAATTAAGTTACCCGCTCTGGCAGCTATACCCAGTATGCATTCCATGAGTTTTGTCATACCCAATGCAGTGGAGGATCTATGCACACACACTTGGACCCCTGACTACCTCCCTGCAGTCTGGAAATCCTCAGTGAATGGTCAGTTAGTACAAGATCTTTAAGCAGGTGACTCACTGAAGAGCTGATCCACCTCCAAATAAATGCTGTTACTAACTTGAGCCAAACTGGAACAATATCATGTTATCTTAAATTTAGAATTACATCTGAAACAAATCTGGAAATAATATAGTAAATCTATCCTATTAAATTTGTACCAAAGTCCCAAACCAAGGACTATTTCATATAATGGAAGAGAAGGCATTTGAGACCATTTCTCAATGTCTCAAACCAAAAGAAGGCTAAATCAGGCACCAAATGTAGCCCAGGTTAGATCTCACAGCCAGACCTCTCTGCTATTCCACACCAACATTCAATACTCACATCTCTAGTCATCAACTATTTGGAGATCTGGGACAGGGGGAGGGAGGCTCTCCAAAGATAAAAGTCTAAACAAATAAAGCCAAGAACTTGTTTGCATCACATAATTGCTCATTCTGTTGAACTGCAACTACCTTGTTTCTTGTTGCTTCAGTCAGGAACAGTTCACAAAGGACCTGGGTACCACCTTCTAAACAAGTATGTCAAAACAGAAATCCAGCAAAAAGTGAAAAACATGATATATAAATACCTATTAGCTGATGTAATGTACAGGAGGGGAAGGAGGAAATGTATATTCAACTATGTGACAGGTATTTCAAAGCACCACATAATTAGCTTTGTTTAGTTATTTTAATTTTGTTTTTATTGGCACGATGCAGCATAAAAAATCCACTAATTAGATAGGAAGTTCCCCTAAAGACATCTATCAACGGTTTCTATTAATACAGGCAACTGTGAGTAAGTAGGTAGGATGGAAAGACATTCAAAACCAACTTTTAGTTAATTAAATTGAAGTCTGGATGCAAAATACTTTCCCCCCATCAACAAATGTTCAGTTGCATTTCTTAGAAAATTGGTGTGAAAAATAATCCTAAATCTAGAGGAACCTGTCAGAATTTTGATTTCCATCTACTTTGTTTCTCATCACTTCAACACAGTAACACCAAGTATACTATCTCTATGGCTTGCTGAGCTCCACAGAGAAATTCACTGTCCCCAGCAGTAAGAGCTGTGTATTCACCAATTAATGTTGGGTTTTGTTTTTATTTTTGTTGAGGTTGGGATACCAGGTATTTGAGATGACAATTTGTGTTTAGGTTTAGATGTTTATTTTTTTTAATTTATGTTATAGTTTTACAGTAATGAGTTTTGTCATTTTTTATTAATAAGGTATAAAATGGTAAACTATTTTTTGTTATAAGGTGTTTTAAGGTTAAACTATTTAATTTAAAAATGAAACAAATTATTTTTATTTTTAACTTAATAGTTAATTATTCAAAGTCCACAATGAGGACATTTTTGTTTAATTATAAAATACTACTTAAACTTATGAAGAAGAAGGGTGCATGATGTGTAGGGTGGTAGAACTTTTTTAACACTTGCACTCCTTGGCCTTGCATAGTTACAGATTGATAATAATGGAAGTACCACCAACTGCTGAGTCTGGCTCCTCCCAGACTGAAAACTCAGATCTTTTTTTTTTCTTCCCTTGACGAAAAAATTTACCTTTGTGGTACTCAGGCTGACCAGCCAGCAGTGGCCACGTTGCCATCTGAGGGCTGCTGGTCACTTGAGGTTCAGTGGTGCAGGAATGCATCCACAGCCTCCAAGGAAAGATTTGGATTGGGTGGGTGTCAGAAGTACATGGCCACAACTGGAGACAGTGTAATCTGGTTCTGATGATGCCACAGGGAGGGAGGCAGGGCAGCAGCAGATGACTTAGCACACATTCATTAAATATTTGGAGTCTTTGTGCTGTTCTGCCTGGGCAGCCCAGGAAGGGCAGAGCAGCCACATCCTCTTCACGGTGTAGGCTGGAGCAATCCTCAGAGGGCCCTTTGTGTGGAGCCTATGTGGACACCTGGCATGGCATTAACACCACAACTGGAGTGCACAGCTGCCCTTTAACCCCACTGAGCTTACCTGGGGTGTTTGCCTGCATGTGCTGGGGGCAGGAACCTGCTGGGGCCGGAGAGAGTGGGCAGGATGAGCATCACCTGGCAAGAGCAGAGGCAACACGGACAAGTACCTAAGCAGCAGAGGTAGTCATGGATTGCAAGAGTCTCTCCAGCCTTGTGGGCAGGTTCTGGGTGAGCAGGTAGCCCAGCATGGAATCTGGATCCATCTGGAAACCTGGGGAGTGTCTCCTTCCCACACGGAGCGGGGATGCCTGCGAGCCAGGCGGAGTCCAGCTGTCTGGGAGGGGAGGGATGCAGAGCCACTTGGAGGAGATTGACAAGGCAAGGTCTGCTGAAGGACAGTCAAACTGAGCCTGCTCTCTCTGCAGATCTGGTACCAAGCGGGGCAGGTGAATGTCCAAGCTAGAAAAGAATCCCTGCTTTAATTCCTGCTGTACACAATGCAGGTAGCAGGAAAGGAGCAGCTGAGGAGTGAATTTGCTGAACAGATACAGCACACGGTGCTCTGTGTAGCATTCCTCCTCACATTTAGAAAATAACTAGATCTCATGCTTATTTTCCTTCCCTTCTCTATATCTAAATTCATATTCTTTACCACCTGCGTGTGCAGAATGGAATAAATAATGATTACCACTGTGATAGAGAACTACTGCTAAAATCCCAGTAAGTCATCAAATGGTTGTTACGTACAAAGATAATGCAGTCAATAGTGAGGCTTTTTCAGCAGGGTTAGGCAGCAACACTATATGTGCATGTTTTATTAGTTACAAAAATGGGTATTTCAGTATAAGCACCACATGTAGATCAAACTGACAGACTCCTTTGGGATTAAGCCCCATCGCCTTCTGAATGCAAGACAAGCATAAAACCACTGCAGCAACGGGGAAAAAAAAATCAGCTTGAAAATAATTAAACAGCAAGGCAGCCACCCATAATGATATTCAGCAGAACACATTAGGGACAGTTTGCTGGGAATGCACAAGAGCACTCCAGTTGTTTAATTAACATTGAAACGGCGGTTCCACAAGAACTAAAAATCCTGTTAATTTATGTGTCTCTTAATGATGCTCATTTAAATACTGTCAACTTTTCTCCAGTTTAATATTCATGATTTTTAGTCATTAAAACACCACTCTCATCTTGCGGATTCACCGAGAAACACAAATTGTTTGATGATGATGTCAGTTCTTAAAAAAGTTATTTTCCCCTTAAAGTGTAAATCTCTCAATGCTCATCACAAGGGTCATTGTAGTCTGGTCTATAAATACCATTTTTATCATTCGTACAATATAATAAACCACAATGTTCTCTCTCACCTTCAAAGACGAGCCCTGCTTGCATAGTCAGGAGTTATTTATGTAAAGGTAGTTATCTTTTTATGACGGAGCATCTCAGCTGGTTAATGTAATGGCTTTATATATTGGGATACTGGGCTCAAGTCCCACTTTAGATTATAAAAACTATTTTCATCCAGGGTAGGAAACATTACATTAAAGATAATTTTAGTGCTGGAAAGACACTTGCAGCTGGATATTAAAAAGATACTGCCAATGTAGGCAGAAGTCAAATTTTGACCTCCCCAGAATCAGTAAATCCATGGTCTGAATGAACACTTGGTTCCATGGAACCTTTGTTTGCCCTGTCCTTTCCCTGTGTTGGCAAGTTCAGACAGTCTCCAATGCTGCCTCTTTGGCAGAAACTATGATGGAGCCTCCTGTGACTGGGACTTCTCCAGAAAAATGTTATATATTGATCTTTTATGGTCAGAGAAAATCCATTGAGGTTTTTATAAATTGAAAGATTACGGCTTAATTGTACAGTTAATCTTTTCATTGTATAATGAGAATTTAGATTTCAAGGAAAAGATTAATATTTTCAGCAAGACAGGGAGCAGGGCATTTCTAACTGAAGTACAGACAGCTACAGATGGACATTTCTTCCCTTACAAGGGCATTTCTTCCTACCATTTTTGTTCTAAGTACCAGCCCTTAACACCTTCTTAATTCCTTCCTCTGATGATGCCATGTTTTCCAGGGCAAGGTATATTGTTCCTTTTATTCTTCTTTTTAATACCCAAACAATTGGAAGTGCCTCTTATTAGGTACTTTATTTTTTTCTCTAAGTGGATTGTAAAAAATATTAATAAAAGACACAGGTTCAGGCTTAAAAGAAGTCATATACAAAGAGCAGATGAAATCTTGTTAGCACTCCAATTCCCACTGCATACTTTTAAGACCTAGCTGAGTTCCCTGTCTCAGGGTTTTTTTATTATTCCTGTCAGATTTCCAGTACACATTGAAATGCAACAGTGCCATATAATTTTTCTGAAAGACAGTTTGTTTGGCATTTTAGACAGACATCCAACACAACAAAATGTACTTTATTATACAGAGAGAAAAATATTCTGTGAACCAGGCAGCACAGAACTTACACTACCTGATTAGTAGCAAAGCCAATATTTATCACCTATTTCTGCTCATTTCAGTTTTTGCATTTTATTTTTTGCCTGTTGTTTCATATTTACAATCTGCACTTCATAACTAAATATCTTAATGTGGTTTACCTCTGAAAAAAACAGTCGTAACTAGATAGTCTAGACATAATCTTAATTACAAAAATGCTATCCCTTGTCTGAAGTGCTTTTTATGCAGTTACTGTTGCTATTTTCTTCCAGAAGCATTTCAATTAAGCAAGTAATCTGTATTAACTTATTGTGTACACATTTTAATGTGATATACATTATTTTCAGCATCATTCATCCCTGAAGAGATCTTTCTATTTATTTTAGTAGTCTAAATGCTCTTTTTTTCAGCAAAGGATTCTTTTTTCATTATACCTTATGATGGCCTAATTATTAAATGCAATTCCTTGGGACCATAATTTTGGGATAAAGCCTGATACATAGTTCTAGCATGAAATATATGACCAATTTTATTCTGCTTTAATCCATAATAGATTTTCTTCAGTAAAAAGGCATTATAGCTCCAGACTGATCTATGAATGGTCTATGCAATTCCAATGTCCCTGTTGTTTTTCATGTTGATCATAGAAAAAATTATTAGCATCTTAATTTTTAACTTTTTTTTTTTAATAAAAAAGGATGCAAGTCTTGAGGTAAAATATGTTAATTGTACCTATGGCAACTTCACCTGTTTACTTCATTACAGATAAATTTGAGAACATAAACCTAATATGATAACTTACACAGCTCTTCCATTTTGGTATTTATACTTCCATATCCAAACCTTTTGACATTGCTTTCAGCAGGCACTTGAAACTTAGGCATTGCCTGTAAACTGGTTCCCATGTGAAAGTTTCCATTACATTAAATTGGTATTTTGTATAGCCAGCATGAAGTAATCAGCATATGATATCTATTCCCAGTACATTTATTTACTAAACTTCTTCAGTGTCCCTAATCTTTGGCACTAATGGTTCAATAATTAAACAAATTATAATGAACAGTCTTCTCTTGTTCCTTGTTTTTGAAGCACTTGAACCCAATGCGCAAGGAAAGTCGTTTCACATGCTAATTCAATTCTGAAAGCATTTTTCATGTTTCTCCAACATCCCAATTAAGCATAGACATCTTACCTAGAAAACAGAACATTTTCTCTGGACCTATATATTGTGAAAAAGCCTCATTTTCAGAATTTGTGATGTGCTAAATGTCTCACAAGAATTTATTGCACTTACCTAAGGGAATTCTTTTCCTAAAACACAGATTGGTTTGCATCAGCAGAAACTTTCTTGTCTCTATCTCCACCAAGACTTAGTGGAAAACCTTTGGCTCAGCAGGGAGGTTGATTAAGTTCATCCTGATTTGGAGGGAGTTTCTAAACTATTTTTCATGGGGGAAAGTTGTCAGCTAAGTATTCAACTTCCATCAAGGAAAGAGCCCTCTGTAAGAAGGAAGGTACTTGTGTCCCAAATATTTCAGAGAGGCATTGAGTAGATCATGACTCTTCCCTATTTTTAATGTACCTATATCACGTTCTTCAGATGTTTTGAAACCCTGCAATAGATCAGCTGACCCTCCATGTTTCCATATTTATTAATATGCATTTGTGCAGAGTTATGGCACCTGCATTTTACAAATCTCTTCATTTTGCTTGACCTTGTTTCTGAGCACTCCTTGTTCTTGTAGCTGTCTTAGATCATCTATTAAAATTAAATCTGGCTGCTAATGTGTCTGACTTCTTCCCTATGGAGAAGAAAAAATGCCAAAGGCTACTGGTTTGCAAATAGAAGTTCTTTCTTAGTTTTGGCTCATGTTTATGTCAGTAGTGGCTCTGTCTGAGAATGGAGGTTTCACTTTTTTCCTCTCATGAAAATCTTTCTCATTATGGCTCCTGCAAAGCACAGACTTGTTGCTCTAAGTCTACATTTGTGTCTATCTCATGTTTTTTCCTAATCCACTATGCAAGCAAACATATATCCCTTTATAATTGCTTTCAAGGCCCCTTCCTAGGATTCTGAAGATAAATTCTGTAAGAGATTGCCCAGCATATAATTATTGTATGATTTTCTGGTTTATTCACACTTTCTTTCAGAACTACTTAATCTCCCTCTTTTCCTCTGACATGGACTTTATTTTTATGAATACCAATGCACAGTCAGAGATACTGCTGTTCTTATTCTAATACTGAGAATCTCACATAATAGACTTCTTGATATCAAAATTAAATCACCTGGAGTACGTATTTTGAGAGATTCAGAGAAATAAATATATTCTGTTAAGTCATAGAAATCTTCCAAAGTCCATCAACTCTGGGGTTTATAAACTGATTCCAAGATTTAAGCTTTTTCAGTGAAGCTCCTGGAAGACTTGTTTATGTATCCTGGGATGGGCTGATGCAGCAACAATTATCTGTGAATCCAGAGCTGCTGCAAGCACTAATCAAACACTAAAATTTTATATGGGTAAACATCAGTGACAAAGTCATCTTCCTTCTGCATCTGGTTTAAAACTTTTACAGTCCAACACTACTTGTACAGGCATTAATAAAAACACAGTTTTTAATAGCAACAAAACACTTCTATAGAAAGCTCCCCATGTTTTTTTGGTGCCATCAATTTTTTTCCTTCAGGTGAGTTTCCTGATGAGTCACTACCCGTATTTCTGTGTCTCACTGGTTTTGATTTGTGCTTTACTGAGGTTTGGTTTGTTTGGTTTTTTTCTTTTTTAAAAAGGGTATTTTTAATTGCTTGCTTTTGCTCCATTTTTTAAATCTGGTGTGTTGATTTCTGTTTTTACTCATCCCATATTTAATATTTAATATTTTACTCTTCCTATATTTAATCTTAAATATTAAGATTTATCTTTACTTAGTAGTATCCCTTCATTATACTTGTAGGGGTTTTTTTTGTATCTCCATGTCTCCTAATCAGACTTCTGATTATATTGAACATTGTACCAAATTATAGCAAAACTTGAGACTATAGGTTAGCCCTATGCTACATTTTTGCTTTGTTCTATGTTTTCTGGTATCCATATTAGCAATGGCAAACTTTCATAATGTTAGCTCTTGTAGTTGTTACTTGTTATTTGTTGGAAATTTGTTTCTTAAATTGTATCTTCATAATTTTAGTACAAAACTCATTATATACATTTTTTGCCACCAAGGCAGTATTTTTTCACAGCACAAGCACAGTGTTTTATTACATTCAAAAGGCATATGAATTCCCTTTCTCCTATAGTTAATGAGCCCTCAGGTGAAATACTCTTAACTTGGGTCTAATCAGTGCCTATTTGTTCTTGCTTCCAGCAATGAGGTCAGGAACTTTTGGACTTCCCCTGGCACACAGAAAGCATGGGTTTGACTTACTTGATACATATTTAGGGTTGTTGAGAACTCTGGAGCATAGTGCTCCTATGGAGATGTTTGCAGATTTGTGCTAATAAAGTCCCCTTGGTTGTGCTCTACTGTTGTCTCTTTTGATGTCCAGAAAACTAATCACTATAATAATATAACTCTGCTATGCCTGGATGACTTCATTTACTGCCTCCTAAAACCCTGATACTTTCTGAGTTTTATTTGACTATAATAATGCAAAGTTTTAGACGTCTGCTTGTCAAACGAGTTGTATGTGGCTACGTTTTCAAACTCTGGTATTGTCCTCATGCTCTTGTTTTTCAGTTCTATCCATTAGGTCACAGACTTCCCCTTGCTTGTTCCCTCTCTGTCCCCATGACTCTTGCATAATTGGTTTTACATTGGCCCACTTTCAGTTGGAGATGTGGAAGGTATCCCTTGCTAGCACTGTAAAATAGCCAATTTGCGGGTAGGAAGAATGTTCTCATTGAAGGTTGGAGGTGGATGTTTGAATCTCCTCAGCTGGAGCAAAATTTAACCTAAATTCCTTCATTCTGAGAACATTCTCATCACAAGCTTTTGCTGCTTTGTCCTGTTCTTTCCCATGCCCCTTGTGCATTTTAAGCATAGGAAGTATTACTGTCTTTGTACCTTGTTCAGAGAGTTCACTGACTGCAGACCTCAAAGAACTCCTTAAATACAAAAGAGACAGAGTTTTGGATGTTTCCACTTGCACTGCCTATTGCCTAGTTTAAGTTCTCTCCCATTGCTATGTTTGTTGGCTTAACTCTCTTTAGCCCCTGTACAGAAATCTCAAGCACATGACTTTTACTTTTTACCTATAATCCCACAGCTAAGAACCCAGTTTTTAGTCCAAACAATAAGAACCCTAGCACTTTTTGGAATCTATCCCATAAGTCTGGCATGTTTTTGTCCTGGATTCCTGAATCTGCAGCCTAAGAACCATCTATTTCCTACCCCAGACATAGCTCTAGTCCCAAGGAAGCATGTCCCTGCCAGGTTCACCTGGGGACAGCTTGACCTCTAGAAAAAAATTGACAGACTAGTGTTATGAATTTTTATTTCACAAAATAGCCAGGAAAAAAAAAAAGACATCTTTTCTTTAAAACAGTAATTAAGTAATCCTATCTCCTTCCCCCTAACAGTCTATTGAAGGAGCATTTAAATAGGGGAAGGCAAAATCCTAATCCATTATATCATAATAATGACATATTGTTTGGCATGGGCAGAGAATTGTGCTGCAGTATAGTGATTAAAGCATCCATTTATAAAAATTATTTCAATTAGTGCATGAGTAAATATTTAAGTCAAAATTCAGCAGTGCTTAAGCATATGTTTAAATCACACAGAGTATACAATCAGTGTGGTGCATACATTCTTCTCGTCTACTGTTGAACATTTTGCAATACTTGGCATTAGTTTTTTTAGTGGGTCAGAAACACAGAAGGAGATTAAGTGAACCCAAAAGGATGCATTGCACAGTAGATTGGCAGTTATCTTTTGGCAGTGACCCTCTTTTTTTCTTTCCCCCAGTAAAAATCAAACTAAGATTCTGGATTCATAAGCATGAAGAAAGAAGAGCACAGGCTTTCATCTTCTGGACCAGCAACCAGCTTCACTAGGATTTCCTTGCACGAATGAACAATGACTTGGTCAGCAAGGGCTTTACAGAGGTCATGTACTGCCCTGTACTTAGTTGAACTGGATCTTTGTGTTCAGCCTGTTACAATGCAAAGCAGATTTTGGCTAAAAACAGGTTTAGAATGAATCCATAACACTTGTTATAAAGTTTCATGGGAGATGCCTCAGTACAACTACCTCCACCCTCTGTGAGGAGCTGGACTCTCACATTTTCAGGTGTGCTGCTCCTGCTGACAGCCAGTCAGTGCCAAACTGACTGTCAAGAATATTTCAGTGTAGATCCAGCGAAGATTCAGAGAACAGGTTTCATAAGGTTTTCATCTCCCTCCTGCCCTTCCTGAAGCAGCAATGCTCTCTTCAAAAGCAGGATTTGAGTGAGAGGTGCAGCCCTGCAGTAATTTACAAACAGAACAGCAATTTACAAACATATTTCATTACAGTTATCTATTTAGAAAAATTAAAGTAAAATGTTTACCCTCCTAATTGACCATAGGGAACCAAATACTTTGTGAATGTAAATTATAACAGTGATTAAAATATAAGCTGCACTTTCTCAATATTCATAGTGATGTCTGGTACAAGCAGCATTAACATAAATTCATATATTTTCTTATCTCTCCAAACCCACACTTTTATTCAAATGAAAAGTTTATTATTTATTATTCTCTTGGTGGGAGTTGGGGTTTATGCCTCTATAAAGAATCTAAACTGTCATATTTTCTTTATCCTATATTTGCCAGGTTGCTTTGTGGTTCATTTATTTGTTAAATGTATTGATCTGTTCCAGCCATTATGCACTTCATAAACAGCTGTGGACTAATTGGTATTCATGTGCTGGGAGTATTTTCTTATAGTACTGAAGTGATACAGTGAAGTTTATAACCAAATGATAGTTCAGTGCACTGTTTTTGAAGTTCGAATACAGAAAGAAGCCCAAGTTAAAAAATGTTGTAAGAAATATTAGGATAATTTTTATAAAGGATTTTTTTTTTGTTCTCTGAAAATACAAGCAAAAGAACATGAGAGGAAAGCACTGCTGATCAAACCAGTCATTCAAGAACTACATAATCCTGTCTCTATCAACATGCATGCAAACAGCTGCACCCTTCTTGAACTCCCTGCAACTCCTCAGAACAGCTTAGAACAACTTCTATTCATAGATAACACTGCCTACCTCACTTAAAACTCAACTCTAGCTTTTATCTCTTGCCCCTGGAAGGATGCTTAAAGCCAGTCCTGATTCTGAAGAGATCCATGCAGACCAAAATCACAGCCAAGATTCAGGTTCTCAACAAGAGCAATCTCTTGTTACACTGGTTTTATGTAAAAGTGTTTTCAAGCAGCAGTTCAGCAGCCCTTGCCTAAGCCTGTGACTTTGACCAGCACAGGCAGCGAGTTAAATACTTGAATATTCTGAGCGATTCAATTTACATTATTTTATGAATTTACTCCTTGCCTGGGGCCTGGCAGCATCAGCTGGCAGCAGGAGCTATCAGGAGCAGTCTCACTTCAGTGAAGCCATGTTATTTTGATCCTACCTTGTGCCCTGCTAAATTGTTCATGAGACTGTCCAGCCTCAACTCCTCTGCTACCAGAAGAGTTTTATTGTTCCTCACCCAAAGAACAGCCACCACACACCCCCTTCTAATGGGTTGGGTGCAGCACTGGGTGGTGGCTGGTGGCAGCCCCAGCCTGACCATTTGAGCAAA
Source organism: Passer domesticus (assembly GCF_036417665.1). Lineage (NCBI taxonomy): Eukaryota > Metazoa > Chordata > Aves > Passeriformes > Passeridae > Passer > Passer domesticus. The sequence continues at coordinate 56,160,867 of NC_087480.1, forward strand.
GGTAAATGCATTTGAAATGTCAAAATGAAATCCAGAGACTTCTCGAATCACTTCTCAGCAGCAAGGAGAGGGTTTCCATTAAGGGACAGGTCAGCCTTCTTTCTGGGGTCAAGAGATGAGTTCCTGAGTGCATCCAAGCTGACATTTGCTGTTACCCATAGAAAGCAGAAACACAGAACAGAGTCATAAATTGCCTGTTGGCTGAGTTCTGTTTTACTCCTCGTCAGTGGTGAGGCTTGAGCTGGTAGAAATTAGGACTGAAGGCTTTTGAGCAAATATTAAACATCAATAAGGTTCCTGATAAATAAACCTTGTAGCTACAAGAAAATATTATATCTTTGTTTACTTCTAATTTAAAGGCATCTTCATTAAAATTTGGGAATGAACGGTTGTCACCTTACTTTGCTAACATGATAGAGCATATAGTGATCCACTTGTGTACACTGTGAGAAATAGATTAATGTCATTATTTAAATTATCATCACATACAACAGCTTTCATCAAAGACTAACATTACCTTGTGGTTTTGCCACACATGAACAGGAAAAAATTCTCTCTGTTCTGCAAATGATAGAAAAGCCATAGAAAAGCAAAGGGAGCAAGTTAAGAGTGATGCATTTATTTCTACATCAAATCAGTTGTGCATAAGAATTTGATCATAAAAATAAACTCTTAACATATTAGCTGTCTTCTTTTTGTTTTTCCTTTACTTTCAATACAGAGCTCATTAGAGAGGTTCACCTTATTTTGTACATGGGCCCCAGTCAGTACCACTTTCAAAATGATGTCTGATATATCCTTTACTACAAGGAAATCTTTCTACATCTGAGGGATTCCACAGAGATTTAAACAAAAGCCAACAATCACACTAATATTACTTTAATTTTAGGCCTGTACACACCTTATTAAAACTGATGTAGTATCTGGAGTTTAAGAAAAGGTAAATGCTTTTGAAATCTCTTTACCTGATTTCTAGGCCCTGTTCTGAGCCTAGAGAGGAAAATATGTTTCACCATTTTTCTAGGCTTGCAAGAAAATCACACAAAAATGGTGTCACCATTGCTTCTCATCACCACTAATAGAAATGGGGATGTTTCTCCATGTGACAGGCCCTGCAACACAGAAGAAATTACTTCTGTTATTGTGAGAGACCTGAAACAAGGCACAAGTAGATTTTAGAGATATCACACATGAAGAAAAGCTTTGGTTTTGACCAATATGAGGTGTTTTGTTCATAACCAATACCAACACAATCATCTGATTCAGAACTGGCCAGAAGTTCTGCAGTTGAAGTCCAATAACTGAAGGAACTATGATTCATTGTCTCAAAAGTGTTGAGCCACCCAACTCCCTCAGAAATCAAGGCACTGAATTACCTGCAGGGGTGATGGCCTTGTCACCTCTCAGTAAGAGAAAGGCTCATGAAGCCTCATACAGGTTAAGTACAACCAGAAGTTGCAGAAACCACGGTCAGCTAATTAACTGCTGTTTTGTGAGGATGTGTTAGTGCTCCTCACACCTTTGCTCCCAGATCTGCTCAGTTGGTAGTTTCAATCATCAGTGTGCTCACAATAAAGCTGCATTAGCCAAAGGCAACTTGCAGCTGGATCTTGGGTTCTGGACTCATCCCAGAGCATTAATGTGTTCTGGGTGTCTTTCATAAATCAGAAGGGCAAGAGCCCCACTTCTACCCACTATAAAAACTTGGCAATCAAGGCTGCAGAAAGGTCTGCAGTGACACTCCACGAATTTCCAGATGTGCCCATGTAGAAACCAAAGCCACATGCCTTTCACCAGAGTGAATTCCTGTGCTTTGCATGCCTGAGATTTGTCTGGTATGTCTTCAGAAACTCATCCATTCCTTCATTTAGGGAGGACCTAATTTATCTTTGTACTTCTCCTGCACCTCGAGTCAGAAGACAGACACATCCATAATGCATGGCTTTGTGATGTGTGCTCCATGACAGCTACAATCTGGGAAGCACACACCAAAACTCCTTGAGAAAAGCACTTGCTGAGAGCTGAGGCCAGTCACACGTAACACCCCTTCCCACCACATTTTGCAGTGGTGAGGGTAATGTTTTCTACCCTCCATCTCAAAGGTTTCACTGCTGGAAAACTCTTCAGCATCTGTATGATATAAACACACATCTGTCTCCAGTTCCTCGTGTCTCACTCTCTGAAACAACATATTTGATTTAAAGATACATTTAAACAAGGGAGATTTGCAAAATTGCATAGCATCTTCAGAGTCAGTGAAAAATTTAACTGGCAACTACATTACAAATACATTTAATCCATTAGTCTGTCTCATGTAACTGAGATTAATAAATGCAAGGCTTAGATTTGTTCCTTCAGTATCCAGCAGTATGTGTTTTCTGACGAGTCATCTTGCTTTTCTGATTGCTCTCATTACAGGCTCAGGGAAGAGCACAAGCCACTTTTTAAAATGGACCCACTTCCTGAGACTGCTTTCAGAAGAGCCAGAGCAGCAATCCCCTTGTGTTAGCAAGCTGTGGCTCTCCTGGAACGTGGATCTCCACACTCCATCCAACCCCTCCTGCCCTGCCCCAAAGGCACCCCTGCATGGGAACAGAGCTGTACACCCACCCAGGTGGATCCATGAACTCATAGGATCATTTCAGGTGAATGATCTGTCTTCCTCACCAGCTCCATGTCCCTTTGCAGGCTGCCTGGAGGTTACAGCTGTTTAAAACCTTGGGCAGGGTATTTTTCCCAGCAGATCACAATGGATGAAATCAATGGGAGATTTTACAGTAATGCAGTAATTGTCCATGTAAAGAGGCCCAGGCTGGAAAATTTCTAGTGAAGGCCTGTGCCTGAGGATTTCTGTACCTCTGGCTTAAAAAAAGACAGGGGGAAAAGGTTTCATATTTTTTCCATGGCTCAGTGTAAAATGTTCCTCTTAATTTGCACATTCTTTACATGCAGTGGCCTATGGAATTTATGAATATTGTCACTCATGGAGGCAAATGCTGTAAATAACCCACCTAAGAATGTGACTTTAAAAAAGCAGGAATGCGAAGCCCTTTTGGGTAGAAGAGATGTCCTTCTGGATTATGCATGTGACACTCCAGCGTTAAAATTAGGGACCATTCGAACTACATTTCTCTCAGATCTTTCTCCCTCTCTTTGCCAAGGCTTTCAGAGAGGGTTTTATTTTTTTCTTTATGATACCCTGAGGAAATACCTCTCATGTTGGGTCAGCATCTTGAGCTGTCTACAGCATTTCCAAGACTAGCTTCCGAGGTTTTGCCCTCTGAGAAAATCAGTAAAAAGGAAAGCATGATGTGATCATACATTAGCTGGCCACAATCTCCCTCTATGGCTGCTCTTAATGCACTGAGTGGCTCCAGTGGAGCTGCCCTTCCTGAGCAACAGGAAAAGTCACTACACTGTGATTGATGCACTGCAGTCTAGCTCCCCTGAACAAATTAATGCAATTATTGTATTAATTTAAAAGTTCAGTCCCTCAGAGCCATAGTTCCCTTTCCCCGATTTCTCCTGAATGTTTTTCTGTTGCCAAGGGCCTCAGCTGGGAAGGGGTTTACACACAGATCCCCTCTAGTCCTCCAAGGTGTTTTAACAGCCTATGTCATTCCCAGATTTTGGTGTACCCATGCTCCATGGAGAGGTGTAAGACAGGTTGTGGTTCATACCTGTTCCTGTCTGACCCACAGCATTGCTGTTAGCTTTTAGAAAACTAACACAGGTGAGACTTTCTCACCTTCTTTCACTAATATTTTGTTAGCGACATCTCCAGAGAATTGTTTGTCATGACTCCCCTCAACAGAGGAGTCCAGGACTTGGTAATTATCACTGAGTAATCTGTGGAAGAAATTAAAATTAAACCAAACAAGCACTTTCCATGGTGCACCTCACCCACTAAGGAACCCTGCGCAGGGATGGAAAATTTCCCTCCCAATGACCACAAATGATCAGTTCCTGCCTTGAAGCACTGAGCTGGGTTCGATTACACTGAAATCATTATTTCAGTTCATGTAACTCCAGACTACTAGTGATACCCAATGACTTTGGCACACTGGGAATTCAATCAAATGTTTGTACTAAGGGGGACTATTTACTTCAGCCCCTAGAGGTACCACTTTTAAAAAATCCCCTGAATATCGCTGAAATTAATATTAAGACTTTATACCCTCATGTATTTTTGAGGATTTATATATGTTCAGATATCATTTTTCCTACCACTTATCCTCTTACATACTCCCACAATATCTCATCTGTGGCATTTTCCCAGATGGGGCCCACAGCAACGTTCTTGTAGCTTTTGGCTCACTTAACACTCCTGCTTAACAAAATCCCTGATTTGACGAGGTCTTCTCTGCTACAACACCCAGCTCTACAGACCCCCAGGCACTGCCTGTTGGTAACTTACCTCTCTGTTTGCTACACAGCATCCTCTGTGCACTGCACACCCCAGAAGTGGCATGGACCCGATTCTCCTCTGTCCCGCGGTCTCCTAAGGAAAAGGAAGCTCTGGGAGCACCCACGCAAGCCACTGCCAGAGAAACAGCAGAAATTTGGCATTGTGCATCTGTGTAGGCAACAAGAGAAAGCGAAAGGCAGCAGATAACTGAGCTCTTTATTGCTTCTCTACCATAATTTTCCTGTTTTCAAAATGGAACGTTCCAAATGGAACAACGGGGCTGACAGCCTGTGCACTGGCTTCCATGGGCTCTGCCTCAGATTTCTATTTCTGGGTGTGAAGACCTAATTTTCAAAGGCAGATTATTTTTGAAACTGAGCCTATACCCCTTTCGCTGCTCTTGATTTACATGTGATTTGTCAAACAATTAAAATGTGCATATTGTCATCACAAGGCCAAAACATCTCTTCATCTCTTCTTCATTTTCATTTCCCCACAGCACGGTTTTCAACAAGTGAACTTGGCACTGAACAAAGCCTCCTTGCCACTCCTGACTGAATGGGGCTTCAGTCACCCTGCAAATGTTCACATGGCATTTCATCTGATTTCATCTTTGTGTATTCAAGCACACACTCATATTTTCTTCTTCCATTTTTTCCTCCCCTCATGAGTTACTTTTATTCCTTAACAAGCCCCTTAATTTGTACAGACTCTTCTCCCTAAGCCATTTTCATATCGGCCTTTGAATTGAGCACTCGTGGTGTAGTCTGTAACATACAGATTTTTTTTTACAGGTATCTCACAAATTCTCAGTATTTCTTAAATTTATGAAGTCAGCAAACAGGGCAAAACACCTGCCAATTATTTCCCTGAACTAAGCCAGCTTTTCTAAGGCAATCAGTGTGTTCCCATTCAGATATTTAATCATCCTCTGCTTCTCTCAACCTGCCAATTCATGCTGCTCTTCTGGCAGACCAAACTGATATTTAGATACTATTGAGCACCAATTCACAGGATTGTTTGCACACAGGTGTGCCATGAGGTTCCCATCACCTGTTGCAAACATGTCAGGAACCTCATCCACACATCTTATCCAGAACATTTGCACAGTGGAGACAACAATTCTGCCACTTTCCCAGGAGGGACTACAAAAGAGGGACACAATGAAAAGATTTGTATTTTTTGTACTGTCACAGACCCCATAAACTCTGTACCATACAACTGTTTTAAATGGTGTTTTTTAAAAAAATGAAACAGTGTGAAAAAAGATTGGGCGCTAGGAGAATCAGCTAAAATTTTAAGAGAATCACAAATAATTTTCTGCATATTAGACAATGTTCCTTTTACACTGTATCCAACTGATTTTTCTAGGAAATGTCAACATACCAGTGATTGCCATGTGTTCCCTGAAAATTGATACTATACTTAGGAACATAAGAATTAAAAAAAAAAAATCTGCTAATTAATGAAGAGTTTCCACTGCCAGTTATTACAGCTGAGTTCTTCACCTACAAAAATCTTCTAGGTTTCTTTACTTTAAAAAATCCATTAATAATAATCCTAAATAATATCAGAATTTTGTGATGTAAGTAAACTAGGCTTTCTCAGATGTGCAAAGCAGGTTTGGTCCCAGACGTTATCTCAAAGGAAACAGAATTTCATGCAGTTTGTTCAAGACAAAGCTGGCTTCTCCTTCCTGAAAATTTTTCTGCAAGTCTATCTTCCATCTGTGCCTTGGCTTTGTCCTACAAATCATAGCAGCACAAGGCACTGATCTTCAAAATGTCAATGTTTTCTTATTTAGATGCTACACATGTAATAAATAGCCCTTCCCTGTCCTTCAGTGATACCATGTGCAGTTTCAGCACAGAAGTGGATCTCAGAGGACACTATCTAAAGAGTGGCCTATCAATGCACCCACTTACTGACATGTATTTGGTGTTTACAGCATATTTCACTCAACATCTAGTTGAGATTTCCTTCCTTAGGAGGTGAACACACTGCCTAGGAGTTACAGCCAAGGTCACAGCTGCAAGTGAGCATCCTGCACAGAGAATGTCCCAGCACATCTACAATACAGCCTGTGCAGCTCACACATTGACAGAATTTAGTCTCTGCCCATTTTTTTATTTTATTAAAAAATATTGAGAAAACACTTGCCCAGGCATTGCTTTCCAAATATGGGTGGTTTTAGTTACTGGAAAAGATGTATAATCATTACCTGTCCCTAGTGGGATTTGCTTACCCACTAAAAGATGTTTTGGATTCTGCATTTCCACTGTGAAGTGAGATCTTCCCATGTCAGACTGATGTGGAAAGGTCAAATCCCCAGGGTAAAGAATCAGACCACAGCCAAACAGGATCCCAGTCACCTGCATGGCTATTTGCATAAAAAAAAAATCCTCCCATGGACAAGCAAAGCAATTTGAAATATGTGCCAGGATATCTGTGTCCATCTTCTACATAAGGACAGGGCACCATTCTTTATAACTGGAATACAATTCCACAAAAATCACAATGGCTCCTTGCCATACCATTGTGTTGCAAAGATCTCTACTGAAAATTAAGTTTATCTCCTTGTAACTGCATGGCCACAGCTGGGATGATGCAGCTACCTCTCCAAATTCTTCAGCAGGTTGTTCTGCACACTCATTCTCATGGCAGATGTCAGACTTTTGGGGGGCCCAGTACCACACTGCACTGCTTACTACTAAGGAAACATCAACAGCTTCATGCACTGATTACTGCCTAACATGTCTTTGTCAAACACTTAATGAAGCACATATTGGGTCTGCTGATCTGACTGTCAATTTATTCTGAATAAATCCACATGCCAAAGGATTTAGGTGCCAAAAGCTGGAAGAGCTTTCAAGATGATTTTTTTTTAGCCCTGACCATGATAGCTGCACAGCAATATGCCATCTGAAGCAAGAGATGTTTGAAAACTTGCTTCAGAATACCAGGTAGTTCAAAATCACAAATTTCTGTGACTTCCTCTGAAAAATGACTCTTTGGCTCTACCCCAACAATCAGAAATGACAAGCCTACAAGATCCCTTTTTATACTACAGAGCAGAGGTATTAATTTCGTGTTGTAAGCATAACCTGTGACCAGCCTGGGAAAGTGGCAATTATATTATTTTGTTTGGGTTTGTTTTGCTTCTGTCCCTGTTTTGCACAGCCCACATGCAGCTGAACTAGCAAAGCTTAAGAGGGAGTAAGAGCCCCAAAATGAACGTCACAAAGGAAAAAAGGTTGTGTTTTGCTGGCAGCAGGTCTATTTTAGGACCTTCCCACTCCACTCCTGATGTTACACTCTCAGTTATGTGGCACACCAAGCCTGCCTCCCTGACCCTGCCCCGGCTCAAGGTGATGGGGAGAGGGCAGGGAAGGGCAGGAGTGAACAAAGGCTGCCAGGAACGTGGGAGGCCAGGCTTTCTTAACACAGCAATGAAAAGATAAACTAATTACCGAGTGTGAAATTGATAAACGATAAAGCAGACATCATTTAACAGTCCTAGTGTTGAGCACAGATGTTCTGCATCCATGTATGAAGCACTTACTGCTGGGCTTTCTACTGCTGCTCCTGGCTTCTCATTTCTGCCCTGAGCAAGGGCAAGGCATTTATCCCAGCTCCTGGCCTTTCCTTTCTCATCGATTGAGGGAAGCAAGGTCAGCCACCCCAATCTGGCCTTTAAAGCAGAACTGCCCATCACTCAGAGCTCCAGAATCACAGGACAAAGGTTATTTAAAGTCCTCCCTGAAACAGTTAGGAGGGAATTTGCATATGAGAAGATTTAGGATGAAATTAGGATCTCCAAGCACCATAACTGATCAGAGGGCTTTGGCCCAGCCAGATGTTTTGCAGTGGTGGATGAAAAGTCTCCCTTTAGGCTGCATCCTGCTTGGCTTTGGAGCCTCTGAACAGAGTGGGCTGCAAGGCATTCTCACTAAGTGAACACCAGAGAAGCTAATATTACCTGAATTAAGCTCTGCACAATAAAGGAATCCTTCTAAAAATGCAATAAATATCCATTCAACTGATAGTGGAACTCCAGCTCCATGTTTAACACTGGCCCATGGTCATTCCAAATCTTTGTTAAAGTACTTCAGGGAAAAACCAGCACCTCTCTAGCACTTAGGGCTGGTCATCAGAATGACCTTGATAACCCAGACTCATAAATATATGGAAGTAATAAACATGCAAAATAAAAAGCTTGCAAACTACTGTAAACAAACCAAAAAAAAGTCCAGAAGGGAGAGACTCAATTATAGGACAAACCTGCCAAGGTTTCATTAAAAGACTGATTTAAAGTGAAAAAAGTCAGGAAAACTCCAAAGTTGGGCCAAAACATCATCCTTCACTTATCCTCTGGTACCTGCACATCAGAGCTAATAGTGCCTTCTCTGAGCAGTGGGTGACCTTCTGTACCAAGTGTGCTGCAATAACTAAATACAGCAGGGGTGAATTGAAGATGACATTTCAGCCTTTAACTGAATTTCCTACATTTCTTCAATTTATGCCAGACCCTTACATTATTTCAACTTATCTTTTCTCTGGTGGCATACAAAGCCATGGGTTCAGAGAGTGGCACTCGCACACACATAAACAGGCAGATACACACACCAAGCAATTATTGCATTGCAAAATTATCTGCACAATCTCTCATTAAATACTTGTCTTCAGAAAGACCTGCAGGAACTGCTCTTTTCCACACACAACCCCTCTGCAGCCCTTGACCAAGGAATCCTGGAAGCAAACATCCAGCCAAAACATTCGAATTTGACTCATGCTGCACCATTAAAATGAGTCAATAATTTCGTCAATCCAGCAAGAAATTGCAAGTCACTTCATTTATAAACAGGCCTTTGAGGGATTTTTTTTTTTTCAGTAGCAAAAGGAAAAACAGAAAGACTTCCTTTACAGATAAATGCTGCAGGGAAAAAAGAAGACAATTTTTATAGAAATCGTTCAGCCTGTTGGTACAGTGCACACCTTGGCTGCACATCAGCTGTTATTGGATAGCAGAAGCTGTATCCATCTGCAACTTTCATTAAAATAGAATGCCACTGCATAATTATATCTGGATTTTTTAATTCAATTTTTTTTTAATGGGATACCAGTAAATCTCTTTCTCTGTTGGAACACACACAATACGCGAAATCTGCGTTTACAGCCAAAAAATGGGTGCACAGCATCAAAGCATAGCATGGAAATTAAGCATGATAAAAACAAAGCAGCAAGGAAATGAAACATCAAATGGCTCTTACTTGACATTTCTGCCATTCATAGTATCTCCAAATTAAAAAAAAAAATATTAGAAGAGCCATGTCTCTTTCAGAAAAATTGACATATCAGATATTTCCATATGAAAACTATACACATATCTAATTCCAGAGCAAACAGGGACAATTCTGTCCTCCCCTTGTCACACAGAGCACAGACTTCTCAAGTGAACAATTCAGCAGAAAGCTCCCTACTTCAGGCAGTGCCTGGTTACCAACAGAACTGCCTTGATGCCTTAGCCTTGCTGACCGAGGAGTAGCAGGCAGACAATACTTCACATTTCCAGCTTCAGTCACTCCTGGAGCTGGCTCGGTTACAAGGAATAATTCTGATTCTCAGCAAGTTTAACACATTTGCATGAAAGAAATAATTTACTCTGTTGCACCCCCTAGTGGGATTATTTCGAGTAATCAGATCCTCACGGTTTTGTTATTTTTCTATTCATAGTACACGTTAACTAAAGAGAGTCACAAAAGGATGTACTTAGGTTCCCAAATTAATTTACTTCAAGGTTAACTGACTTTTCTCTCTTTTGTTGGTGGTTTCCAATAAGGAATAGTAAGGCACATAGCACCCTGTGATACATAAACGTTTGATACAATCATGAATTTCTGGTTTGTGAGCTGGGTTCTATTTTCAGTTTAAACCCAGAGTAGAAAGACTTTCTATTCCAGGGGAAAATTACTCATTCTCTTTTTAAGGTCAAGCAATATGTGTAATAAGGAGAGATCCAAAGAGAGGAGGAGAAAATGTGGAGTTGGTGCATTATTAATGCCAGCTATCTCCAACGCGTTCAATAAGTTTTTGCAAATTGGCAAATGGCAAAAAGTCACAGTATTGTTAACATCATTATTTGACTATGTGTCCCTGTTGTTCCTGCCTCGGTGAACTTACCTGGAAAAAAAATCAGCCCCATAATAAATGAAGCAAAGGGTGAAGGAACCAAATTACCAGGACTCAAGTCCTGATTTTTTTTTTTTTTTTTTTTGGGTTGATCGTGCCCTCTTTGCAAAGAAAGATGTTTGCCAGCCACAGCTCACAGATCTCACATATTCAGTGTGGCCAGGGCTAACACTGCACACAAACCATGTACAGGAAGCTGTTGGAAAATCAGGCCCAAATGTTGTGTTCAGACCAGCAACACCTGGATAGGACCCAGGGCTGGTAACAACAGCTCCATCCTTGCTGCAGCTTCCTCATGGCAGACACAGAAGGAGGGAGGCATAAACCTGTCCCCAAAACCCCAAGCTGGCCATTGTTGAAGCGGAGCAGAGGAGCACAGACAATTTTCCCTTCTCTGGAGGTGCCTGCCCTGGCCGGCAGAGCAGGTTAAGGGCAGACCAAAGAGCTTGTACAGGGACAGGAGCCACTGGGCTGTGGAAGGCATTTCCCCCTGCCCCCAGGCTGGCAGGTCTGTCCAGCCGTGCTGAAGCTCTCATCCTCTAAGGGTTTTAACTGCGCATATAAAGATGTACAGACGATCCCAAATTGCCTTCCTCACTGCATTATGATTTAAAATATCAAGGCATTTCCAACAAGTCCTGACATCAGATGGCAAGAAGGAGCAAACAAAGAGATCTAGCTTATCTTTTGTGCTTAGATATATTTTATACCAGAGTATAAAGGAAATCAATATTCCCATCATAAATCTTGCTTACTCTCCTTATAGAGGTGATGGCTGACTTCCATGTGAAAATGTCAAAATAAAAGCACTTTGCTCTCCAAGAGACTTTGGTTCAATCAGGCATAATACAGCACAAACAACCCTAATGTAAATAAATGCACTGAGAATGCAAACATCCACAGGAGGCAGGGCTGCCAGAGCCCTCTTACTTCCACCAGGGATATCTCTCCACTGCCTAGGCAGAGTGGGAACATCTCCTGCTTGCTGCCCACCAGAACGAGCGCAGGCTTTGAAATCTGATGAGCCGTGATTTTCTCTCATTCATTAACATTCAAAATGGTTTCTTTCTGCTTCCTTGCAGCCCCTTAGATGGTTGACCAGAACATAAACGAGAAAAACCATTCATGTCAGCCAGGGAAGGCTGACTCTGGCTCGCTGCCTGTGTAACTATGATAATAAGCCATTCTTAAAGCGTTATCAATGAAAACCGTCTTGAAATCCACACAGGCTGTGGAAAACATGAATCTGTCCTGGTGAACCCTCGTGACGCAGCCACTGCTCTTCTGCTTCCCCATGGCTGACACAGATCACATCAAAGCCATTGTGACCAAAGGGAAGATTAATAACTTCTGCAATTTTAACTATAAACGTGTCAACAGGACTATGCTTACGTATTTCGGATTAAAAAAGAATCAACGCTAACAAGTAACTTGAGAAGGTCATTATAATTTCACATTAGTGAATTACCAATAAATTATTTTGAGGAAATTGCTTCATTGTGAAACCAGGACACTGGAAAGAACAATCTTATGTACATAAAATTAAATTTTAGCAAGTCTATCTGACAGGCAATAGACAGGGAAAGTATGTATTTCCAATAATTGGCATTTGAAATTCACAATAATTTTATCTGTGTATGTATCTGAAATGAGAAGAAAACACAAGGGAAGATTTTGTAGGGAAGTGTTGATAACAGAGGTAACAGGATGAAAAGAATAAAAATAAAATTGCTTCCAGTAACCTGGCGGCAAAAACTAAAGCACAGTGTCATCAATATCCATGACATCCGTGAACAGAGTCATCACAATGCTAAAAAAATCATATTTCATTTCCTCTGTTCAGGTTAGCCCTGCGATCTGGCACCTCTGTTTCTTGTTATAATGCTGTCAGTAGGTGAAATTCACAGGACAAGGGCTGTGTGTTACTTATGTCCTACTTAAGCCCACATTTACTCAGGGTGTGTACTATAATCTGTTACACCTAAATGCTTCTTTTGATCACTGATACCTGGTTTAAAATTATTTTGATCCAAATATCAGAGGCATTTTATCTTTTCAGTGATGCACGTGTAAAAGCAAAACCTTCCAATACCACGAGTTTGGATTTAATTTTCCATACAGAAGGACTTTTTTCATTTTAGTGCTCCTCACATGCTGATACTAACACCTGTGCAAACTGAGTGTAAAAGGCGATCAAATCACAATTCCCCAATCACATCAGCAGTGGTATTTTGCACCCGCTTGGCACAGATGCAATTTATTATATGAGATTAAACACAGTGGTGAACCAGGCCTTCTGTATTTAAAACAACAGCACATATTTTCACCTATAGATACCATCGCCAGATCCAGGCAGGGGGGAAATAATGTTTTGAGTTCATCTTAAATTCTCGTGGATTCCTGTAACTATCACCACGTAATCCTGTGGCTGAAAGGCACCACTCAGGAGTAGCCCAAGAAGGACGAAGTTTTTATAAATCAGGCTCAAAATGCACAGGCATGGCTGTGTCAGAAAGATGTCACAGTGCATAGCTGTTACAGACCTCTTGGGTTTGAAAATATTAAATACATGCAAAATGTAATGGCAAAATAGTCAAAATGTCATCATAACATAACAACATAACTCTGTAAGGAAATACTGTAACCCAAATTTTACTGCCTCCTAAGGATTGCTAATTCAAAGAGGAAAAACAAGCTGAGCTTCCATCTTTGAAAAATACCCTCCAAAAAACGTTCCCTACGTCACATCAACATTGTCTGTAATGTGGAAATTGTATAGTGGGAGAATAAATTATCAGCAAATTAATTGGATATAAATAGAATGCTGTTATGTGTTTGGCTTTAGCTGTCAGCAGCTCAGCGCTCAGAGCTGATCATGGGTGTTGTTTTATTCAATCAAATAAGACCCTTTATATTATAGTGTTCTATATTCTGTAACTAGAACTATTATAATTTGAGCTGAAGCAGTTATCTTTACTACCTTGTGAATACAATCTGAAAGAGTTACAGAAAATGCTGATATACTTAGGATGACCTTCTTTGGTTCAGTGGTGTTACAGGCATAGATTTTTTTCTTTTTTTGATACTAGGAAGGAGAAAATTACGTTGGGCTAAAATGAATACTAATGAAACTCCTTAGTTAGCTTTCTTTGTGATAAGAATAAAAAATTGGAGCTATGTTCCTCTAGAATCTCAAGCAATTTTTGTCCTTTATTCTGATAGAAAGATTACTGACAGTAGAGAAGGAGAGCAAAGTAATTTCATAAAATATCTGCATTTTTAAGAATGCTTTTGTTGCAAAAATGTTGGTGTGCAATTTCTTCAATCTACTTTTAAGGCTGTAAAGAAAAAGTACCTATTTGTTCTGCACTGCAACAATGCCAGCTGCATTCAATCAACTAAAAAGCTGCAAGCCATAAACCTTCCTCCACAGCTATAGAAGAAAAAAAGGCAGGGCCATAAAAATTCATCAGGATAATGTAGAGATGAGGCGTGTTTGAATCACCATCCCTGCAATCAACCAATCCTGTGCATTTACAATCCTGTGGCATTTACAGCACATCTCATTCCCCTGTTCCTTAAGGACAATTGATTTTCCTGATTCCATTAGCATAACGGCAAGGAAAATGACTGCAGTGCAATATTTCTGGAAACTTCCAACAAGTATGCTGTGTGCTGGAGTGTGACCATAATAATAAGCTACCTAGCTAGCAACTGCGTGTGCTGCTGCTGCTGCTGCTATGGTATCACATCCAAGGGAAAAGGACACAGACTAAGCAATTTTGGGTTCATGCATAGGGGAAAAAAAAATGTTTTCACAGAATATAAACCAAAAACTCACTTAAGCAAATAAACATAATTTCAAGGCGGGCTGATCAGTAGGCAACATCTAGCAGGCCTTGAGCATTATTGTGCTATGGTTAATAACTCCATTTTCTGAAACATTAGTAATAGTTCTGCATTCCTCAATGGCTTTTATACTCCTGTTTTAGCTTAGGTTTAAAACAGAAGAAAATGAAACTTTAATACCAGAGTTTTGTTATTAATATACAAGAAGAATGCTTCAGTGGATTCCCCAAAGAATTTACAACCATTCACAGCATTACACAGTCATCAGCACTAGGCAGGGGTCTCCACATTTTTCAGTTTTCTCTGTAAGTTCAATGATAATATCCACACTAGTTTAAATTATTCAAGATGATGAAACTTTATTGGTGAACATGCACTGCCTAAATTTAAAACTGTACATTATTATCTTCCCTTGTGAATGTATTTTAAGGATGTGTTAAGCTTTTTGAAGTGTAATTCAGAGACTACTGTATCTCAAACAACATAAAATACTTTTCATCTTGTGAAGGATCCTTTAGACTTCTAAGGTCCTATCTGTTGTACATTTTTAAGTCCCTTTATAGTTTCAAACCCAGTGGGTTACGCATGTTAAATTCAATCCCTAAATTGAATTCAAAGTTGATACGAGCATGCCTGCAGAACTAAGGAAAGTCTTCCTATTATAAGAACCAAAAGTCAATATTTTTAACCCCTCATTGAGACACGTTTTTTTTCTTTATCCCTAGAAATGCTACAATACTCCTTACGATAGGCAAAATAAAAATAATAACTTAATTTCAATTGTATCCTGTAACAGGACTACCAGCATGGCCCAGACTCTCACAAGAATTTTTACTGTTGTGGTTTTTTACTATTATTTTACATTCTATAATCTTAATCATAAATATGGATCCTTTCTTCCTAAGTGTGATAAAGACACAGGACTTGCTGAGAACTTAAATACAAAAAAAAAAGTTGTAATAGATACAAACAGGAGAAAATTGAGAGCTACATTGCAATTGAGAGTTACATTGCAATTAAGAGTTACATCTCAGTGTGAAAGCCCAGTGGTCCACTGGGATCAGACACAAGCAACCCATAGTCTCACCTCAGGCCATGGTAGGACTGAAAATTCATAACAAGGACAAATACCCAACAGTGTTTCCTCTGATAATTTTGATAAATTCCTCTGATGATTTTGATAAATCATCACCAAAACAAAGTGACCTACAGAAGTGCTGCCTTCTGCACAAAGACATCCCATTAACCAAATGCCAGGCAGGGTGCCCTAGAATTAAAGCACCCCATGGGGGCTGTCAGGGATGTTCAGGGAACAACCCTGGGACAAACAGGAAAGGGATCTGGCAGAGCCCATGTTTTGGGACTGCTCCCTTGACCCTGGGATACTGATGGCAGCTGCTTCTGAGCAGAGTGAAATCTTGTGGCTACTTCAGTTCCTGCCCAAAACCCCAGCAAATCCAGTGTGGGCAGAGCAATGTGTCCCTGGAGCCCTGCGTGCTGCTCCCAGGGCTTCCTGCTTCCCCAGCTTCCAGCCTCTCAAAGCAAGCACAACTTTGGATACACTCAACACAATTAGCTTTCAGGAAAGGCTTTTGTCATCAATTCTGTCTATCTTACAAAGTTAGAAATTCCCTTGATACGCTGCCCATGTCACTATGCTAAATAACAGCAACTATTCTTAATTAAAAATGATCTCCGGGTGTAGCTTTCCATCTTCATGGACGTCTACAAAGAATCACAGTATAGGGATCACAATGACAGAAAGGAGTAAGCCCAAATCTGTCTAAACCCTACAGACTTGGACGATCTTCTCTTACATAAAAAGTCAGTGTCCCTAAAAACCAAGGTTTGTTTTGATTGCTTGCAGCATCTAATTTTGCCCACACAGATTAGCCCATTTTGGCCCTGGGTGTGTGGTTTTAAATCCCCTTGTTTACATCTCAGCCCAATGTTTTACATACTGCCTAATGTCTGCCAGGAACCAAAGCATTTTGCAAGCTGAATGCAAATGTCAAATAACCTTTTCAACAGAAATAAAATGGTCTGAGGCAGGTCATGGTCTCCTGCTCTGGCAGATCCAAGTTTACACCCCTGGCTGACAAATACTTAATGCACAGATTTAGACAAATGATATAGATTCTCTCTGCCTCCCTTTTCTCATGTACATAGCAAGGATAAGGATATAACATTGCTTTAAAGAAATCTTATCAGATGAGCTGATATTTGAGCAGCAGCGTGACACCATGGTCCATCTCACCACTGAAACAGCCATTCCAGAGTCTGCTTAAAAGAGAACAGCAAAATGTCTACTTGATATAAAAAGAAAATTAAAAACATGTGATTTGAATCTCTGTCACCCACTGTGATCTCACCCCACAAAAATATCTCCAGCTCATGGGTATCAATACCATGCAATGCCCCCAGTGACTGCCAGTCCAGGCCTTTCCTGGGCATATTCTGCAATGACAGTGGGTGGGGGCAGCCCCACAGCCAGGATAAAGAGGAATTATTTGCTAGAGGAGGACTGTAATGGAGAATGGAATTAGCACAGCTCCTCTCTTAAAGCAGATTTCTCCTCCTAAGGAGGATGAGGATGTTCATGTGCACTTGTTGATCAGCACCTGGGATCAGGGCCACAAGAAGATTCACTGGTGTAAAATTAAGACATTCTAAACACAAATTATACTCAAAGTAGAAGCAGACCAAAATAAAGAGGA
Organism: Passer domesticus; assembly: GCF_036417665.1. Classification (NCBI taxonomy): domain Eukaryota; kingdom Metazoa; phylum Chordata; class Aves; order Passeriformes; family Passeridae; genus Passer; species Passer domesticus. The sequence continues at coordinate 56,178,030 of NC_087480.1, forward strand.
AAGATTCTTTTGTGGGGTTTTATAGTTGGTCAGGAACTCATCTTAATAGCTCCTCTGAAAAACAGCACTATCAGCAAAGACACCCTACAGTGTGAGGGCATCAGCTCTAAACTAACTCAGAGGGAAATGCAAATCTATTAAGTCAACACCAGTTGTCTCTGACCTATTTAGTCCTTATCTGCCCACAAGCTTTTTCTGATTTACTTAAAGCAGTTTATCCAGGATGAGCTAAGCCCCTGTTACTAATTGGTGAGCATCTTGTTTCACATTGGCCTAAATGTCTTAAACTCAGCTAAAAAACTCTAGTTTAGAAAGATCAAAGTGTCTACACAGCTATCCACATTGCTTTAACTAAGGTCTTTTTAAATTGAATCTCAAATTAGTCTGCATTAATTGAATCCTTTTAATTAAGGTGCATGCTTGAGCCCAAGATAGTGCCAATTTGCGTGCTGACCAAAGACCTGGTTAACTGGCACGATCCACAGAAACCCATTGGGCAAAAGACACCTCACATCCCAAATGTTTCTTTTCTGTTTTGCTTCCAGGCATCAGAACCATAAAGCCTCCAGGTCCACTGAAGTGTGCTGAACCTTGATCCTGGAAGTGCTGTCACACAGAGTGAAAATGAGGTACATGAGAGCATGAATAATATATATCACATTGCACTACATAGCTCCTTGGCATGCAAATGTCAAGAACTGGATCGTCAGCACAATATTCAGTCCAGTTCACAGGCTGAATACAGTATTAGGTGCTGTTGTTTATTTTTTAAACTCAATCAAAAATGTCCCTCAGACAGGCTAAAAGTTTTGGGCAAAATAGTAAGAAATGCCCCCTACCTCAGGAGCCAAACCAGGGTCAGTCTCAGTTGGGTCAGGGAGCCCTGGCTCTGGTATAAAGCCCTCTGTCTCACCATGACTGATGTTGAGCAGACAAGCAGATTTACTTCTTTCTTTCTGACTCCTTCCTCCTGTTTCCCAAAGCTGCAGCTAACAGCTCCTCAGACCTCAGCACTGGCTGTTCTGCTACAAACCAGACACTCAGAAATCCTTGCAAATCCCTCAGCACCTGCACTCCTGCCCACATAAGGGCCTGAGTGGGGGCAGGGGGAATAAACATCAGAGTGGAAATTTTCAGGAAAAAAAAAGTGTGAGGAGGGGTCAGGAGAGGTTCCACATTTTTGCTGTCACTTGTTTCTCTGATCTGATTCCTCCCAATTCCCAGCATGGCTTGTTCCTCATCCCAACTCTCCCTATAGCCATTCTTACTCCGTGCTCACATGAACACTTCCCGCTTCCAGGGAAATCTGACATTGGAGGCAAACAATATCAAACCTGACACTATGAGAAATCCCAAATTATGCAGCTACACAAGCCACAACATGCCAGAGGAAGGAAAAAAAGACCAAAAGACCCACATCTTAGCTCTTGACCCCTATGAGATGATGCTACCTTTGGCTGCCGGAAAAGGTCATCTGTCTCTATGTCACCTCTCGGTCACTCTGTGAACAGCTGCTTATACTTCTTCTTTTCTTGGACATGATCCTAAAAATGCACAATGTTGATCTGCAGTTCCAGCATTTACCACCCCCTTTCAGCTGTAGAACCAGATTCCATATTCAGGGAGAAATTCTGCCTGCTCCCCTGAGAGAATCCAGAGAGAAATGCAAGCAAGGGACCCTTGTACATGTGGGACATGATTTAAAAAAGAGCAGGGCAAACTCAGCAGACCATCCCTGCACCATGTGTGACAGCAGGGCTTGTATGGTCAGTGCAGAAAGAGGGGGAGCAGAAGAGATTCTCCTGAGGTGACCAGGAGAGGCACTCCTGAGGTGACCAGGAGTCCATCGCTTTCTGCCTCAACTTAAGAAAAACTTCTCTTTAGAAAGCAGTGTCTGCCCCTGGAGAATATACACAGTCTTCAAGACAAGGCCTCCTGTTTTCCACTCATAATGTGCCTTTTAACAGCGCTAAATTGCTCTGCACATTAGTGAGGTGGATAATTAATAAATAATAATAATAATTACTTGATGCCGGTTCCATCTGGCATCCGCCAGAGAGCTCAGCCCTCAGTGTGGCTTGGAAATGCTTTCAGCACTTACCAGTCAGACACCATCAGGCCACTCCAGGGCTGCTGGTAAGAGACAGTCTGGGCAGCACAGGGGAGGGGTTTGTTGTTCAGAAGGCCGCTAGATTTATTTAGTATCATATAAAAGCCCTTAGGAAAAAAAACCTTCTTCTTTTCACTTAACTCCCTGCCAAGAAATTACTTGGGGGATTGGGGAAAATGCTCTTTTAAAGGCTATTAAATGTTATTGTTAAAAGAAAAAGGTGCCCATAATGTAATGCCTTCCCCACAGCAGTTCTTTCCTCTCCCCAAAACAGCATCTCAGTTTTCTGTTTGTTTTGCACTACCAAACTCAAGTTGACACTGTGGCTCCTGATGAATTGGTTCTTTATGTCATTGTCAATGTTAATAGTTCTCCAAAAGGAGACTATTTGGTTTTATAATTGCAGCAGCAACTGCGTTCACAGAATCACAAAACAAACAAAAAATGTTATTTACCTTTTCATCAGACAATCTTTAAGGTCCCTTCCAACCCAAACCATTCTATGACTATCTCAGAGAAAGGCAACTCCCTTTTTTCTTCAAGAACTTGAGTGAGAAACTTGCTTTAAATATCACCCAAGTCCTGTTCATTCATCACTGCATGTGCAAGGAGAGCAGTGCCATTACCTCCAGGCAGGGGCTGACCCTGTGAAGATGGAAGTTTCAGGGCTGCCCAAGGTCATGAGCACTGCAGGCTGCTGCAGACCAAAACTTCAAAGCAAACTTCCAGTATTACTTTTAATCACTGTCACCCTCCAACATCACGTCTGAGGAAATCTGAGCCTGATCTGAGGCTTGCATTCCTGACCAAATCTATTAAGCAAACTATATATCAAGGAGATTATTCAAAATACTGCAGCACTGCTAAGCTCACCAGTGAGAGAGCAAGCCTGGAGCTTGTAACCCTTGGCAGTTTTAGGCACCTGGTATGTATGGGCAGAAGCATGCAAATAGTACACAAGGCTGGAGAGGTTTTTTGCTTCCCAGATCTGAGTTCCCATCCTACAGCAATTTGTAAGCTGGAACCAGCCCCAATATTTGACTCAGACTGGATCTGAATTTATTACACTGGTTTTAAGCAGACCAGAAACTAGAGCAAAACAAACAAACATAAGCCAAACAAACAAAAAAAAACCCAGGAGGCCCTATTTTCACATTCTTGGCATTGAATTGACAACAGGCAGGTCTTTTTTAGACCTGGTGTTGCTGTCTCACCGGCAGAGAAGTAAGAAGGAACTTATTTTTCTTTTTTTTTATTTTAAAAGACTAGTAATGTTTAAGTTGGCTCTTGCTATAGATACAGCCCCAGGTGACATCACAGCTTTGAGGTTCAATGTGGAATGTGAAGCTATTACAGTGGGAGGGGAAGAGGGAAGAAGTCATTTTAAAAATCAGACTGACAGCCAGAGTTCTGAATGGCAGCTACCAGCAGCTGTCCTGGCTTTGAACTGTAACTGGTTTATTTTCAAAAGTTAGATCAGGAGTATAAACTCCCCATCCCACTTTCAGCATTTTTAATAAAAATTCAAAGTGAAGAGTTGTGATAGCCCTGAGTAAAAGCAATTGAAAGAGCTAGGGTTGGCTATGAATCTGGAAAGAAAATTTTCTTGTTACATTTCCAGCAGCAGTGGAAAGAAAATGAGAAAAGGGAAGGAAAAATATAAACCCAGAAAGACTGGAGTGGTCAAAGGATCAAGAAGAAAAAGAGAAGGACTAGTTCAGTTTGTTGTTGTTAGAGGACAGACACAGTTACCAGCACACTGAGTGCCACTTGTATGGACAGTGGTGCTGCTGACATCAGTACACTCAGGAGAGCAAATTCTGCCAGCCCTTGCACCCTCCAATGTCTTCAATGAATTGTCCCAATTCCACAAGAAATCCACAGACACAGCCTGTATGAGCATTGCCATTGGGATGTCAGATAAAAGACTCCAGCCCCATCTCAGAAGTCAGCCCTGTCTCTCCCACCCCTGGCAGTGGCTCCTCCAGCAGTGTGAGTGATCTGTGCTGGGCACTGCAGATGCCTGCAGGACTGGATGGAATTGCATATTCTGGGAGTCATGGAGTGGGAATGTGAAGTGTCCCAGTATCTTCACTGTGAAATACTGTATGCTAAAAAGAGAGAAATAATGAAACCCTAGGGTTATCCCTGTAACAATTCTTAGTTTTTATTTGAAAAACTTAATCAGGAATTCTTATTACTCCCAAATAGTGTTTTAAAATAAAAACCAATCCCTTCCATCCTGCCTTGGGCATGCAGTGCTGAAACTTGCAGATGGAAGCCACTCTTGCAGACAGTGCTCCCTAATCCTGCCAGGAGCTGGAGTGGGGACAAGGAAATCTTCAGGGTAAAATAACGGGAGCAGAGGTCCTGTAGGACAAGAAGATGATGAATTCCAAGGGAGCAAGGAGAGCAAAACATCAGAGGAAGAGATTCTGGGTTAAGGAAGCAGAACAGCAGTGGAGGGAAAAGCCTTATGGGAAAACAGAGTAGCAGGAGAGGTGAGGCATAGCAGAGGAGAGCCCAGAGTGGCGGAGCCACAGCCCCATATCTGCAGATGGCTTTTGGAATGCTGCAACCAAAACTGCAGGAAAAGGAGAATAATATAAATGCAGTGAGTTGGAGGGGAGGTTCTATCTGATACATTTCAAAATGAAGTTTACAATCAGGAACACTTTCTAAGACAGACTTTTCCATATGTCAGAGCTGAAGAAAAGCCACAAATCACTTGAGGTACTGCTCGTGGTGTTGAGAGTCACAGTCTGCTCTGTCTAGGTATCCTTCAGTGTCTTTGTATGATATTGAACAGGTTCTTGTACTGTAACCACAAGTTAAGAGATAAACTGAGCAACTACTCCTGGAACAAGAGCAGGAAAATTTCCAATTTTTCATATAACCAATTTTCTCAAACTTCACTCTTTAGAGTTGCTGTTTTCTAAGGCTGGAAAACTCCCCAAGTTCTTCTATGAAAAGGCAGAAAGAAATGTATGTATCTACAAGAAGAAAAAAGAAATCCAGCCTTTAGGGGTTCTCTAAACAGATGTGGAACCAAACTAACCACAAAAGAAAGACGAATTCTGAACTGAAAATTGACTTTGTTGGTTCCCCATGGAGCCCAGCTCATGAGTTTTGACTCTCTTGGTTCTCAGTCTGGCTTGAGTTTTAGTTCAAGTCAAAGATTACATGTGCAGTCATCTTTTGACCTTGCATTTTTGCCCAGTGTTAAACAATGAGCTCCATAGATTAATTCTCTCTCTGTACCATATGTACAATTATATAAATGGTTTTCTATCTAGATACAGAGCTAGTCAGGAAGCTAAGGCAGACACCAGCACAGAGATTATAGATAATCACTGTTCATTTACTGATCCCTACCCCCCACAGAACTGTGTAAGTTAATGAGCTCTGAAATATGAGTTTCAAAAAAACTTTCATTTCAATAATATTCTACACCCTCGGGCTCCTCTTAAACTTTTTTTGCAACAATAACACCATTCAAACTAACATTCATATGTGAATTACAGTGATACTGCACCCCATGAAAATGCAGAAAAAATGAAATAGAAAAGAAAGCAGTCAGCCAGCTATCTTAGCCACATCCAAATTAATCAGCAGCAGCTCCCAAGGACAGGTGAATGGCCCCCAGTCAAACCAGAAACTGGCCAGCCTTCCACTGTGTACTGGAGAGGAGCAGCTGGAAAGCAGAAAGATCACAAGGTTTATTTCTCAGAATCTCTGCCCTGCTCAAAGTGCAGCAAGCTCCAGCCTTCTAGAGGGACTTTCTATCAGATTATTGATACCATCACTCTCCTAAAGAGACACCCACACACTGCACACTGCTCATCATCAGAATTTGCACCTGAAATTCCAGCTCCAAGGTTAACCTTGCCCCAAGCCTGTGTGTGACCCACAGAGCAGAGACTCATTCACTAAACTCTGCTGTTTCCAGCTTCACCCTCCCTTGCAGTGAGGCAGCTCCAGAGCTGCTACAAACACTGAGAGATCTCCCCCAGGAAATCCCACGCATAAGATTTGCAGGAAGATCTGACTCACAGATTTATGCCCAATACAGATGGGTGAGACTTGCCCTCCCAGCTCAAGTCAAGGCCTGTTTTTGTAGTCCTCCAGCAACCTGAACAAGTCAGCTAACACTTAATGAGATTCCAAAAGCTCCATGGAAATCAGAAGAGAGTGGCCAGGCACTTCCGTAATTCTGGTTAGGCAGCTACTGACACCAGCACCATTCAAAATGTGGCTGTGGAGCTCTTTAGAAAAGCTGCCTTTCATGTTTTGTACATCATTCATGTGCACATTGATTTGGATGCATATCCAGGAAAGCCACAATCCAAAAATATGAATTTCATGAGCAGAGAAGGCCAAACCCACAACACGGGTCCCTTACATACTTTAGCCCCACAAAGTTTGAATTCTGATCCAAGTCCAAATCTAATCTGAATTCACCTCTACACATCAACATCTGTGCTGCAATTTTTGCTGAAGCTTCATGCCATAATGCTGTAAGAAGAACTCAAGATTTCCAAAAGCAATAAGGGTAAGCCAAGATCTCACAACTGAGATCTGGCCTCTAATTTGTTCCTTGAATCTCAAACCTTCAGGCTACAGGTTACTGTTTTGCTTCTGAAGCAGTGAGGAGTTCTGTCTGGTGACAGGAATTTGAGCTGGCTAGTGCTCATCACAAGACTCAGATATTTCTTTCCTATTTTCGTTATTTGGCCTTGGATCTCTCTGATTCATAGAATAAAGTAAATGAGACTGAAGTGAATTTTTTTAAGGCTCTGTTATTTCTGTCTCAGCTAATTGTGTAATCCAGTTCTGTGCAATAACAATCACATACGTTTTCTGTACGAGGTTCAGCCTTATACACAAAACCTTTTCAACACAGTTCTTTTAATATCCCTGTGCCTACACAATTCCAGTGCAATCCAACAGAGTGGGCTGGCCAACTCACAACTGGTGGCTGTTGATTTTTTTGTTTGTTTATTTGCAGATCATCAAGAGCATGTGAAGAGTGGGTATGTGTGAAAAGAACTGCAGACTGAGCAGCTTAAAATTGGATTGCTTGAGCAAAAACCACTCTTTTCCTGTTCAAAATTGTTCAGAACTGAATCCTGACCTCGAGGTAAAGCAGAGAAAACTGATTTTGAAAAGGATGGGATCTTCAACTATTTGAAAAAAGGAGAAGATTCTATTTATAGGCACAGGTTGTTCTCTCCCAAGGCAAAGGACACAAGAAACATTATTCTGCTCTGCAGCCCTATAGCTGTTGGGGTAACCTTTGTACCTGCACTCTCTGCAATCAGTCTGATCACCACTGCCTACACATCTTGCCCACCCTATTTCAGAAGCTGTGGTAAGGACTGTACAGAGAAATATCTCTGAGGTTGACAGCCCCACGCAGCTGATCCTGTCTGGTTCTGCTGGCTTCTGCAAATCCAGGGATTTGAAAGCTTCCCCTCTAATGCTTGCCTAGAATAATGGGTGGTCAGAGAAGCACTGTGGCTTGGAGAGAAAAACATAAAGATGTTAGATGCTCTTTCTTCCCGGCAAGGCCTGTATTAGCTTTGCAGTGAATAATTACTATGGTATCTCAGAACAATTGCAAGCCAAGAACCTCAAAACTGAAATAAGAGGGCATTTTTGGATAAGAAGTGCTGACCAGCCTCAGTGGGCTTCCCACTCCCACTGTCAGGTGGAAGAGCATGGAGAGGCCCCCTGGGCTCAGGGGGAAGCTCTGAGCATCTCCTTTGCTGAGGCAAGCCAAGAACCTCAGGGGTGCCAGGTGTGGTGACAAGGGGGGAGCCCTGTCCCACGGAGCCACAAACGGAGCCAGGCTGCTCCCACACCTCCCTGGAGCAGAGCTGGGGCAGGATCTGCAGGGAAGGGCATTTTGGCCAGGGATGAGGCTGGGGAGGGGCCCTGAGCACCGTGAGCTGAGTGCCCCAGGGACTCTGAGCAGAGCACTTTAATGCAGCTCTAAAGTGCAGGAGTGCCCTGACAGAGCTCTCCAATCAGGCTGAGATGACCTATCAGAAAATGGGAGATGACTGTGGATAAATGGTCCATATGCTGAATACCAAGGCATTTAATGAAAAATTTTCCTAATAGAAAAATTTTCCATGCTCAATATTTTTCATTGACTACCTTTTTACAATTTTACCCATTTAATAGCAACTGTCATTAAGTTATTTTCTATGTAATATCAACTGAAAATCATTTATTTCCTGCTCCGAACAGCAATTAATGCCAATTATTTTACACAGCACCATGAACTGCTACAGATTTTTCAATTTTCCACTCAGCTTCTCTACATAATTTTTTATTATTTTAGTTTAGTTTATTTTTCAACTATTTGAACCAAGAGGCTGAATTGGTGATTTAATCTTTTTTGGCAAAAAATAATTGAAAAGGCCCAACTATTATATCAACAGGAATCTTATTTTTTTTAAAAAAAAGAATAGTAAAGATGCACCATTGTCTTGCTGACTTTGATTTTAACTTAGGGAATGTCAATATTCACAACAGAAAATCCAAGGCAGAGCTGTGTTATACTGCAATGGTGCTTTTTTTATGATACAATGTCTTACATGGTTGTTTTCCTGTGACAAGGTGGCAAATTTGAGTCCCCAGGACTGCTTTCTCTCTTGATGGTAGCAAATGCTACATCTTGAAGATTTCTTGATTGCCAGGCCAAGGTCAGAGCTCTGATGAGCAGCGGACACTGGATCCAGGGAGTGATCCCAGAAAGAGATAATGCTTTCCTTTGACTTAGCTCTGGTCTAACATGCTCAAGGTTGAAGGAGGACCAGCACCATCTGACAATTTCCTGAAAGTTTACTTCTTTCCCATGAAATTGATTCCTTCGTTACAGATAATGGAAAGGAACTTTAGGCTTTTGAACATTAACAAATGTTAGGTTTTAATTTAATGAAGATATTTTCACTGTTTTATCAACTTTCTACGAGATGAAACCCATTTTCCTGGTTTGCTGCAGATGAATTTTGTGAATTCTGTTTCACAGCAGTTAATGCTTCCTTACACTTTGCATTCATTAGGTCTGCCCTAAGTTACTGTTGCCTCCCCTAAATCTGCCAGACCTACACAAGGACCAGAAGAAAATACTCCAGACAATGTCTTATGCAGCAGAGCCTTCAAACTCAACACCTTCTCCTTCATCCTCATATTTCTTTCACCCTCAGTAACTAAAATAATGGAAAATCCCTCTTCAGAAAGTTTTTTAATCAAATTAAATGATTTTACTCTTGTGGCTAAAGTCCAAAAACACACACTCTGTCAATGGTGTTGAATTTAGCATTTTTGTGATAAAGTTCTTTGAGTTCCTTTTCAAATAAACATGTTCAGCTATAAATGAATAAATCATGCAAATACATGTTAATGTATACATAAATTAACACAACATAATAAGGAAAATGAAGAAACAAGATTACGAATTTTCTGCACCTCCAAAATATGAGAGTGATATTTGCTTTAGAAAGAACAAACTCATTTACAGAAAAAGCTTATATAGATACAAACAAACCCAAATCGCCAATGAAAGCTAATTTTATGTTCAGCAAAGAAGGAAGATGTGCTTCCCACTACAATAGGCAAAACCCAATTAGATTAGGCAAACTTAGAAACACAGAAACAGAATTTCACTTAGTAAATAAAATCTCTGAGTTGAATTCTGTTGTCCACTCCATGTTCACAGCCCCCACAAAATGAGTCAGAGATTCTGAGGAACAGCATTTATTGCATATTAAGAATGGGGGAAGTTGGCAGGAGAATCTGCCTCAAAGATTCAACTTCTCAAATTTTTCATGAAAACTATTTATTTTCACTTCCATCACTTTTTGTTATTTCAGTTTCTCTTTTTCAGCTTTGAATGTCTTTAAATTAACACCACAGAAGCAGCATTTGGAGAGCACTGCTCACAAAACTCCACCTCAGCATGCATGATCCACACCTATGCCCTTTGCAAAGGGATGGATTTGTCCAAGCACTCCTCCTTTGCCTAGCCCTGATCCCAGGACACATTTCAATGGACACAGAATAGTGCATTGCTGAGTGTTTTTTAAATTTCTGCACAGTCCTGGTTTCTGTTATCACTCTTACCAACAAGCTGCTGCTATTACTAGAGGTGTCATAAATCTGTGCTTTGTGAGGTTACAAAGAACTCCTCTTGCTCTCTAACAGCCACAGACAGTAGTTTTCTAAGATAAACCCAAACTCCAGAACAATGCTGCCAAGTTTAGAAGAAAAACATCTCCTGATAGATAGCCTACATTGCTGCTCACTGCCACACGTTGGGAGTTTGTTTATTAATATCAAGGAAATTTTGACAAACAATGCTCAGTTAGCAAAACCAGGTTTCTGCTGAACTCTGCTTTCTGCTCACAGGAATCAAACAGTAAAATAAAGACACCTCACAGCTCAGAAATGTTCAACAGAACCATTTGCTTAAATCAGATGTCTTTCACCCTGAGCAACCTTCCTGAGAAGAGCAGAAAATTCAGCCTAAGTCTCCCTGATAGCCATCTGAAGATGGAAGTTTTTATCACAGTCAAGCAGAGTATAAAGTAAGGACACAGATCTGATGCCTCTCATCTGTCTAATGCATTTGCCAGACCCTTATCTCTGCACCTGGATGCCACAACTGACTCCATTTACCAGTCAGTTTTGATACACGGACTCATAAGATGATTCTCCACATTACCACTTTAAATATCTGATTGCTTATCTGGAATGACAGCCCTGTTAGAACCAATTCATTCTTCACAGTGTCCTGGACCTTGGCCCTCTCCTTAAGCTGGAGCAAAGCAGAGCAGATTTTTATTTGCAGCAGCCTTCTGCCCACTGGTGCTCTGCCCTTCCCAGCATGTCAGCCTGCACACAAATCCATATTTTTATTTTAGGATTCAATTCAGCATCCAAATAGAGCACGTGGAAAAATTCTGACTACACGAAATGCTAGTTGCTCAGATTCTGTTCATTTTGCCACACAGTGGTTGAAAAATAAGCACAGCTGATGACATCCCTCTGCCCTGTCCTCCAAATCACCCAGCTTGCAACCACTTCTTCTGGTGAGTCCAAGGCTAATATTGACATGTCAGAAATGTTCAGATATATTTCTCCTTCAGTATAAAGAATATGTGCTTTCCTGACAGACTTCAGTACAGAACTGTCAACAAAAATATCAGTACAATAAAGCTACAAAGTTAACAACCCATTCTGTGGTTTCTGGAGATGTCAGTAGTTATTATAAATGACTTTCCAGTTAATTACCTGTTTTGAAAATTAAGGAGATTGGGGGTTCACAGCTGCTCCAATAAGTAGCTTCAGTGCCCGCCTCATCCCATTGAGTATGATAAATAATATATTCTCTACCACCCAGACTGCCAGACAGTGGCTGTGTCAAACCCCTCAGAGAGCACACTTTGTCTGCCATGTGTTACAGGCAACATTTATGACAAAAGTAGAAATTAGATGGTGGTTAATCTTGCTTCTCTGTGTCCCATGTGGGGCACAAGCACAGTTGTAGTGTGGCTTGCTGGATGACACTCAGAAAAAATGATCTCAGCAAATTGTATGTACATCAGGATACAGCAGAAAGAATGGGCTTAGGAAATTATTTTTGGTGAATTGGGCAATGAGGTAGTCTCTTAAAAGAGAAACGAGGTGACAGAAGAGCAAATTTTATTTCCTCTTAAAAAAAAAAAACAGCAAGCTTTACATTACAGTTAGATCACAGTGAAGAAGAATGAAATCATACTGCTCTGGGGTTTTTAATTTGCTTCTTATTGCTGCTTAGGCTATTTAGCTTGCAGATCATAATAAACTCTGTTATAATGACAGCACCAGAAGATGGATCCAGCTTATAAAAATACTACTAAAGTAATAGCAGTAAGTTCTGCATTTTAGTTCCTGTGAGATGCAAAAGGAACAATTCTTATTTCAGTTACATGCTTATAAACAAGGTAAATGTGATAGTCACACTGACAAATTAAGGCAAGTGAGATCAGCCCTGGACTTAGATTCAGGCTGTCCTCACACTGTAACAACACAGAAAAGGAATCAAAGTTTTGCCTGAAGAGAAACTCTGAGGGAGTCCTCAGTAAGCCTCACCTGCTTCTAAATGAGATTTGATGCAGCTCACAAAGTAACTTAAAGTCAACCCCCAGCTGTGACTTCCCTCTGAACACTTTTTTAAATATATAATTGTAGCATGAAGATCATTAGAGGTAGCATAAATTAAGAGAATCATAATTTTCTAAAGAAACTTGCTGGCCAGAGTCAGAGATTCCTTATATCAAAGCACAAGGACAGGTAACACTGGTACCACTTCGTTCCTCAGCATCTCCTGTGTGACACACATCACCCCAAAAAAGCAGCACCATTCATGACTAGCAATGCCATTTTTCATTTAAACTCCTGCTTCAACTAAACCATGCATTTGTATCAAGGAGTTGGGAGCTGTAGCTACACTTCACACTGGAACTGTCCAAATTTCAATGTTTCTGCCCACGGTTGATATATTTTACTGAAGCAAATAAACACAGTGATGGATCTGAACACCACAAGGAGCAGCCTGCACATAATGTGTTCTGTCTAAGACTGAATTAAATGTACAATAATGCCTGGTCTGAGAGGTGTTAACTCATCTTGGGAGTTTCTGAGAACTCTTGGGAATTCTTTTAGGAGAAGCAGAATTTTCACTTCACTTTGATGAATCTTTTATTTCCTCCCTGATTTTTAATGAAATGCAGGAACTTTAACTCCTAAAAGTTGATAACAGCTGGCATCCTTTTGCTTTCACGCTTCACATCTTTTCATTCTTAAGAGCCTTGCCAATCTTGTTTTGACCCCTCAACTCTGTATTTCTTTCTGTCTGTTGATGCAGTGACTGGTTTACCACCACGGAAGAATAGTCATATAGAAGATCACTTGCTGTATAATAAACTTTAAACTTAACATTTCTTTCCAGTTCTGTGTAGAATACAGTAATTCCCCAAGCATTCAACTTCATATAGGCTAGGCTGGAATAAACAAACCAGCCTCCTGCATTCTCCTCTGAAGATTTTCAAAGGCTCTACAGCACTCGAATCAGGAATCACATTGATTTTCAGTAAATCCTTTCTCCTAATTCCTCTAAAGCGTTTCAGAAAACCTCCTGCAAAAAGCCTCAGAAAACATATGTAGTGCAGTCTCAGGGACATGAAATGGAAGGTGATGTTAAAAAATGTTTATATTTGCTATAACAATAGCATGCTGACATGAAAACCCAACATAGATTTCTCTGTAGAAAGATACAGGGTAACAGCACTACAGCTTTACTAAAATGGCCTGCTCATTATCATGAAATCTATTGATCCATTTTCATTAGGTAGAGCTATCTTTGCCTTCACTGGAAAGATCTAGAAATCATAATCTTTTTTTTTCTTTAATTTCATAATACAAGGCCTTCAGCTAAGATGACAATTTTGGTCTATAAAACCGTAAATATTTGTCTATTCACAGGCAGCATTTATTTTACAAAGGCACACATAGCAGTTTTGCCTCTGACAAGTTCCTTGTTTATTTATTACTCTAATAACAAATAGACTGTCATCCCTGCTGGGCCTCAAAGATGAACTAAATCTGCTGACACAACTGATCGGGAGCGGCTGCAAATTATTTTATTAAAAACCATGCAATAGCAGATTCATGGTGGGGAGAGTGTTTAAATCATAATTCTGTTATTGGTCTATACGTTCCATAGTAACAACATCCAAAGAAGCAAGAAACACTTTTGTAACCCTCATGTTTATACTGCAGAGTTTGATTTTCATTTTGTCCAAACAGGAGGGAGGCAGTGAAGGGAAGACAGATTTCTTTTGTGTTGAGTGCTCTGTGTGCACACACACCAAGAGCAAAGCACAGCATCTTAATTAGATGGGTCCAGAGGCTCTGGCAGACAAGGGAGAGTGACAGTCACTGGACATGCTTGATAGCTCTCTCTAAAGCAGGGCAGAGACTTTCTGGGAAAAGCAAGACAGATCCATACATCTCCAATTTCGTAGACCTGAGCCAACCAGAACGTGATAGGAAAGGATGAGGAGATGGTGAGGAAAAGATCCTCTGTGCAGGAGAGGACAACAGTCCTAGGGCACATTGTGCCTTGCCAGGTCACCTACAGTCCTGGCCTTGAGTAAAGAATGGGCAGAAATCCCCCATAGAATGGGGAGAAATCACTGCCTGACAGTGGTACCTGACAGTGGTACCTGACAGTGGTACCTGGCTCCAGAACCCCGGCCCCAAGGCAGGACAACCCAGCAGAGACCCACCCTGGGACCCGGTGAACAGCAAGGCACGGGCAATTAGCTAACAGCAACAGTAAAGTGAAAAACTGCCTCTTTTAATCTCTTGTAAAGAATTCCCACGTAATAGTTGTATTTAGCAGGATCATTCACAGACCCTTTAAATGCAGGACGCAGATGTTTGCATGTATGAACAGTCAGGCCCTAAGAAGGAGTTTGTGACACTCATTGTCTGGGCTGCCTCCCAGGCTTAATGCCTTCTGGGCTCTTACAAAGGGCTCACCCAGAATGAGCTTTTGGAGCAGTGGAGATTTAGGAGAGGCACAAGAGAAAGGGAACAGATTAGAAACACATAAAATTAACTCAGCCTTTTTGTAAATCACCTACTTGTCCCGCAGCTGTCACTGGAGCTCACAAAGCTGTGCACTAGAATGAAACCTCCCTTCCCAACTGGTGCCACAGGAGCTGCACAGCATTCCACCTCCTGCTCCACACCACGAGGTGCATCCCCAGCTGGCTGCACATCTACCTGCTTTATTCACAGGCCCTCCACACCCCCTGCCACACATTACTGCCTTCTCTAGTTTGTGTGCTTGGCTACTATTTCAGCCCAACAGAGAGCCAGAGATGTGCTGATCACCCCACTTCAGACAAGCTGGGCTGTGTGGCAAAGGGAAACTTTTGAGACTGGCACACCTTCAATGAGGAGAGCACTGTGAGGACAGTGGGATTCTTGCACACCTGGATGGACAGTTCAGAACCTGGACTGGGGGAACCAAATGCCATAAAAATGTTGCTGTGCTTCTTAGCTCTGGTTGAAGGTGAGGGGAGAGAGGCTTGGAACACAGCACTGAGCCAAGGGTGGCTGCCTGACACCACCGGGACATTTGTGTGCAGAATGAGAGTGAAGCAAGGAGAGGATTATTGTGCATCAAAAGGGTCTTTTCTGACGACACAGATTTCCTGGGATGAACCATTCACAACCAAGGAGGTGCTTAACAGCACAAATAAGCATTAACATCACTGGAAGTTCTTTTCTAGTCCAGAAGTTTAGGTTCCTGCAGAGAACTCAGCTGGGAATCTCTGCATCCTTTAGTCTTCCTTAAATGTGTTGATGTACCTGAACTTTATGGTGGACTCTGCTCAGAGAGGAATGAGGTGGGACCAATCTCCTGGGCACCTTCCTGTATCCATTGGCTCCTGAGCTGGACAGCTCCTGGCCCTGCACTCTGTGCTGTAATTGCTGCTGTAGTCATTTGCTCATGTGGTTCGAGGCATTTCCAAGGAAACCTCTCAGCAATTATTTCTGGAGATGGAAAGCAGTCTTTTAGTATGTCTTGCTATCTATTCCACGTACTTTATATTATAACAATTTATTCTGCAATGTGATTACATGTTGGCATAGACTCTGATTAGAGCTTTAAACAGGAACTAACAGCAGTTATGTTGAATATGTTTTTCATCTGATGATGCACAATACCATTGATTGGATGTAGATTATATTCAGCATTAACTCCAGCTATATAAAAATATCACAAAGAAAAATCTATCTCATGCCACAGAATACTCTTTAATTGCATGGATGCTTAGTACATGTAGTGACTTCTGCTTTTTAAAAAAATCCTGTACACAAGAAAAGTCATGCCTGTAACAGGAACATTAATCCAAGAAATTACCAAGCATTGTTTACTTTTCCTCATGATCTCTGCAGCTTTTCTTTTATTTTCACCCACACACTTCCATAAACCTGAAGTGATAGGGGAAAAAAGAAAAGCTGGATATTTAGTTGTCTAAAGATAAAAGTTTAAAGTTCATAATGTCAGGATTCAGGAAATGTATTAACTGTTTCTTGCTGACTGCAGATGTACTGCAAAGCTCTGATAATGTTTTTTTTTTCTTCATAATACCCCTTGAAACTCATATCTTCACTGCACCTTATACTTTTGCCAGCCTACAGACTCTGAGCATCTTTAACAGATCTGTACCCCTTGGAGATGAGAAATGTCACTAAGTGTCCAATTTATTTGCCCATGATCATGGGGCCTGCAGCAGAACAGACCTGAATGAGGACAGGTCTCTAAGTTACTTTTTTTATCCCTGAAAACCTGACTGCTGTTGGCTTTCTAGGGCTGAGGAAGGAGGTTAGGAACAGATATTTCAGACTCCCTGACAGGATTTGATAGGATGTACATGACAAAAAAAATGAAGAAGCTAACCGTGATATCACTACAAATTCAAGAAAGACTAAGCTGTGCAGAGATTTCCAGCTGAGTTCTCTACATTACCAAAAAGGAAGGAAATGCTGAAAAAGGTAAGTATGAAAAGGCAGGGTCAGATTCAGTCCCTCCTCAGCACCATCAAAGACAATGAGGATTTGCAGGAGTGAAAGAAGAAAGTGTAACCATGGTATGTCCTTGGGGAATTTTTGTAACCAATTCTGTTCAGTTTATTCCTTTATTGGACAATTTATTCTTCATTCATTTGGGTGAAATGAAGGAGGCAAAAAGTTGGAAGGGGAGGTAGGAAAGAACTGATCTGATAGGGACAGGACTAAGGGAGGAGACATAGGGAGCCCCCGATCAGTTTTTTGAGAAATACAAAGAGGAATTTCTGTTTCCACTGCAATTACCCACAGCCAGTGGTGAAGCCTCCATTTTTCCCTCAAGCCAGGTCTAGGGCAGAAACTTTTACCTGTGCTGTACCTTTCGTAATTCCAGCAAAGTCCACGGTTCTTTTAATTTATTTTTTCTTTTTTTATTAACTTAAACTTCTAATATAATCTCGTCTTATATTGATATACTTGTAGTTTTGCTAATTATATTTTGGGCCAGGTGTCTACCAGGATTGCTTGGCCCCATAACTCTATCAGAAAACATTTTTGCTTTAATTTAGGCCTTACAAGCTTGATGAGCACATCTTTGATAGATGGAAAATAGTCATTATCAATTGCCCTAGAGAATACTCTGATTCATGTTATTATCTGCAGGTACAATCAAGTGCAGAGAGTCATAGGAATTAAAACTGAAATAATTTTAAAGGCACCATCCCAAGTAAAAAAATAATTTAAGAAAAAAAGTTTATGTCTAATGAGTAAGTTTCTTTTTCATTTTAAGCTCCTGTAACATACTGGTGGGGTTATTTTTGCACTTTTCATTAAAGTCATTCTCTTGTAAAAATTACATATAGCTGAAAGAGAGCAAAATCAAGCCAATAAATGGGTGGAGAGAAGGAAGGAGAATATTTGGTAATGATGTTGGAAAAAAATTCTATTCATATGCAGGAGGGTACAAGGGAGCTGGGGTTTAAGCAAAGTCCATTTAGGCCATGATTTCTGCAGAGAACATTATGAAATGAATATGCAGCAACAGAACAAGAGAAGGAGGGAGTCCAAACCTTCCCCAAACTGTGCCTAATGTATTAGAAAAACCAATGGCTGGTGAACAGTTAGCAGAAAGGAAGACAGCACCTTTCCACACAGAGAAAGTTTAATAATGCTGAAGCATTAAAGGATTCAGTTTTCATTGGTGGCATTGTGTCCACTCATAACAACATAGTCAATGGACCAGAAGGGATATTTCATTGAGTTTTAACACAGGCAAAGAAATGCCTTTAAAATTTTTTATATGAATCTCATCCAAGGTAATAAAAAAGCAAAAATGTGGTAGAAGAACTGAAGACATTGATGTACCCATCAAGACCAGCTCAAGTTTGTTATTATGAATAGGGTTCTGCCAGGATTTTAACACCATAAAGAGTGAGCATGGATAGGCAATTGCAGAATTGTACAGACACTACCAGGATGATATTAGTAAGGCAAGGATGAAAGAGATTGATATAATACACACCAGAGAAAAAATAGAAGTACCATCAAAACAACATGAGCATGTGCACTTACTCTGCTGTTACAAGCCCTTGTTTGGAGGGTGAAAGCTGCCAGTTCCCTGACAGCAGAATGCATTGCTAATCATAGAGCAGGCTACACTGGCAGGTTTTCAAATGCAAGGGAAAGTGTTCATCTACAGAAAGAAGAAGGTCAAAAGTCAGTGAATTCCTTCCATACTTTAGTTCTTCAGATATTTTTATGGTTTACTTTTCCTATTTGATCTGTAATGAGCACCAAACTACACAGAAGACCACTTTTAAGAATTATCTCAAAACTGCACTGACCCACAATTTCTTAAAAAATTATTTCTTAACATTTTCAATATTCAGAGCAGAACTGATCACCAAAGACCACATGATCTCTCTACTTCTTATGGTCACATCACTTGAAGGAAGAAATTTTATCTCCTAATAAAAGCCTATCTAATAACTCTGGCTACAATATATCACCTTATTATTTATATATCATGCCTAATACAATGGTGCCTTGGGGCCCTGCTCATGATGGCCCTAGTCACCCACTGGGACAAGCAGACCTCTGTTTGGACTTGGATTTATTGCTGTCCTTTGTTGGCTACCTGAAGATTCAATTGCCCTCCTTTTTAAGTAAGGGGCCCTGTAGATGCTCTAAACTGTAGAGGAAAGTTGGATCCATTGTTCCTTGACACCTTCTCTTAATTTTTCAGCCACAGACCTTTTGAATTTAATCCTGTCCATTTTCTGCTTGCTCTTTCCTGATCCTCAGGAGAAGTTTCTTCAACTGACCACGTGACAAAAACTGTAATAAATACTCTGGATAATTTATAAGCAAAATTTTAGTATCTATCATATGTCCTGATGTTCATCCACATATGCCACAAAGATCAATCCACAGATTATGAATGGAGACAGACATGGCTAAATGCATAATCTATAGTGCATATAGTCAGGAAAATAATCTCTATGACAGGATACAAAAATTCAGACATAATGAATACCATTTCACAAATGTACAGGTTACACTGAATTAGAGAGACATACCAGAATCTGAAGAATTTTAGAAAGCTGCAAGAGAAAACAGTCTGATGTGTGAATTAATTGTCTGACCCCTGCTTCAAATATGTCATATCCCTGTCATTTCATTTTGTTAAAAGACTGTATAATCATGAACATAATCATAAATGCAATGTTTAAGGAAAATCTGATTTGAACCTTTGTACTTGGGTCACATGAAATGTAATTCAGTTTTACTCTTTTCTTAAAGTGATTCATATACAGAACTGCTACACAAAAATATAAAACATAGAGAAAAAAAATATTTTCCAAAGAAACACTAACTTTTCAACCAAAATATTTAAAACAAAATGGGTAAGGTCACTAATCCCATCACAATACCACATTACCTAATTGGACACAGAAATACTGATATTTTGTAGGACTAACTTGAGGCATGCATGACAAAATCACATCACTCTGATGGCAATACTGGAGGTATAAGCCTTTTTTCAAAATTAATTAATTCTTTTTACTGACATACAGCTGAAAACATGTCCTTGGCCTACTACAGTGACCATATAAGAGAAGCTTTGGAAACTGAAGTAACTCTGACTTTGCTGTTGACTTTTGCTGTACTTTGCTGATGGAATGTCATTGCTCTGTGTGTACTCAGATGATCATTCATGCTAATTTGTGATCAGTTAAAGTATCTTTCAATGCAATAAATACCACGCCTGTGTTGTACAAATCAGCAGGGATTGCTAGGAATATATTAGTCTGAATGAACAAGACTAATATTAATAACAGGATTTATTGCTAATCATTCACCTCTCCTTACTTGCAGGACTTTTTCTTCCAATTTTTTTTCTATTTAGAGACGTTGCTGTTATCAATTTAGTTTGTGCCTGTCTTTCAAGCGCTTGCATTGAAATCTGAAAACAGTTACTCTCTTTACTCAGCACTTGACATTTACAGCCACACTTCACAAAGCTTTTGTTAAAGATCTCCTGCACCTATTACAAGTCTGTAGAAGCACATTGTTTATGAACTTGAAATAATAGAGACACACCAGAGTGGTTTCCTTTTAGGCAGCATATGGCACCTACCTGGATATACTGCAGTGCTATGGATAATTTGCTACAATTAATAGAGCTAGCCAATATAAAGAAAGGCCACTTGGCAAAAAAAAAAAAATATGTCTCTTAAGGTTTTGCTCCAAACTGAATTGAAATGAAGACTTGAGACTTTCAAAAAATTGCATTTTGAAAGGACTGAAACATGCCATTTCTCAGATTGACTGGGAAAAAACTACAGGAACCAGCAACACAAAGGGGGAAAGAATGGCCTTTGGTCCTGTTCAGCCTCATTCTACTCAGAGTGTTCACAGCCCTCTGCTTTGGGAAAGGTTTCCTGGGCTCACTTCACTTGGCCCCAAAGCAAACTTCAAGGGGAACTGATATTTATGAAAAAGCTGAACAAGCTGCTCTGCAGCTGCAGACTGGGAGCATCTCAAAGGACTCCAGGCCCCAAGCTGCAGGTCACACCTCACGACCAGGCAGGGTTTTCATACTCCCTGTTTGAGATTATGTTTTCATACTCCCTGTTTGAGATGATGCTGCAGGAGAGTCCCTGGCAGCTCTGGAAGGCTGTGCTAGAGCTGGAAGCCCTGAGAGCACCCCAACCTTGCAGCAGCCACACTGTGGAGACTGCTTAGATCAGCCCCAGTGTGACTGCTCAGCTCAACCCTACGAGCTGTATCTACAGTATTTGCAGAGTGTGTGGCTCTAGGACAAGTTAAAAATTAAAGCACAGGTCTGTAGCCTTGGAAAACTTGTTCTGCACAAAGGATTGAAGGTCTGAGCAGCAGCTGCCACTTCATCCACAGCTTCAGAACAGCCAGCCTGGAGCTGCAGGTCATGAAAGCACCTCTGGGTGTGGGCAACCCACTCCTCCTATCAAATACAGAGTATTTCCATTAGCCATGGACACTGGGACACCCCACCTGAGAGATGCCCTGAGAATGGCAGGGAATTTTCAGCCCCTCTCTTGTTGCAGCTCATGAAAGGCACCTCGTTGTTCAGGCAACAAACATGAATCCCCAGTCCTCTGTGAGTAAATGTTTTGAAAATAGGGAACTAAATGCCTACTTTAAGGCTTTAATGTTTCAAACATCATGATGAAAAATTGAAGCAACGTTACTTCCTGCAGAGGTGAGACAGAAATAAATCAGGGGAGTAATTTACTTCAAAGGTCTCTATGTTTACCTCTCCCTGTCTCCTAACTGGGACACCAATCTTACTGACTGAAACCAAGAATGTAGTCAAGGGAAAAACATCCACTAAATGCTCAAAATAGTCCAAATGAATGTAAATTCTGGTGGGTTTAGGATTGGTTCCGACGGTTTTGTATTACATGACAGCATTAGGTGTTAATTTTCATTTTTGTTTGTATTTCTTGTCACAGTTAGGACCAAATTCTCCCTGAGCCAGAGCTGCCTTAGTAGCTTGACTCTGATTTATTGGAAACCAATGGGAATTGGTGCTGGACAGACTACTTCAGTCTTCCACGAAGAGCCACAGCACTTGCCACAGGCCCAGAGGGTGTGCTCCATGCCAGAGCCTCTGGGTAATCTGTGCCAGGGAGGAGAGAAATCACAATATAGCGTGTGGATCTTTGAGATGCATTTGGGTAATGGGCTGCACTTGTTCTGTCACTTCCCATTCCTGAGTCCTGCAGTCATTCACACAATCTGCTATATTTTGCCTTACCCAAAAAAAGCAACAGGCTATTTTAAGTTGTTATATTTATTTCAGATTAAGAAAGCAATAAATCAAGAGAGTGGCAAAGGTTTTATAAGTGAACGCAAAGTGAATTGCCGTGCAAGAGGGAAAGCCAAACAACTCTGAATTGCAATAAAAAGGACTTACAGAAGAGATTGCCTGTTGCTTGTTAAGCACAGCAAATGGTAGCAGTTTGCTTTTATCAAAATACGTGGTTTTTGAAGAATGAAATCTGACAGAACCATCCTAAAACACCCAGAAGTGTTCTGCCCAGATTCCCTGCTTATGTCCACTATACACAATTATTGTCTGGCTCTGCAAGACAGAATGTTTAAAGATTAAAAAGTGCAGTACACAGAAAAATGAGACTTAAGAATGACATCATCAAATACAACACAAAATGAGGCAGAATTACTAAAGGATTCCCTGGAGCAACCACAAGTCCTGCTGAGAACGCTCCTGCTGGGGCTCCCTAATTAATGTACCCATTTTCCACCTGTCACACAGCAGAATTAAACTCACTGCATCTCTGCTTTAATTCTCCACTCAATCAATAATTCGGATAACAGATTCAAAGTTCTGTAGATTCTATGTATTGATCTTCTCCCACCCTCAATTTGCCAGTTGTCTCCACTAACTTTGAGCAGTACGTCACTGAAAGTCCATTTCATTTAAAATGTAATCACTTTGCCGATGCTGAACTGCTTGCCAGTTTTATTAGTCTTCAGAAAACTTTCCCAAAATATAGAGCTGTAAACACATTGAGTATAGCTTAGAAACTGAAATCAGTGTTCAATCCATGACTTCTCTTACAATAAAATTACTCTGTGCAGATACATAGACATTCCATATGTATACATGGAAATTCCATGTTTTAAACACTAACTCTTGCAAAGTCCACCAGAATTAGGCTACAGCTTCAAATACACTTTTCTTTTTTTTCTGTATGGCAACTTCAAATAATTTTTCCTGATTGGAAAAAAAAATTACTTATAATATTTTAATAGAAAAGGTTTGTAACCAAAAGGCAAATAATAAACCTATCCTTATTCTGCTGAGGCAGTCTCTATCTTTTGCAACCCTGTAAAGATAGATCTCCAAACCTCATGAGGTTTCACAGTAATTAATGCAAACCATTTAGATCTGATTCTGAAAGCTGAATGAACTAAACAATGGAAGGTAAATTACTTTTTGCTGTTTTACATCTTTTCAATTCCTCAGCAAGGGTCAGAGCTGACACGAGGAAGATTAAATAGCATACAGCACAAAACGACCCTTATCACTGCCTTTCTGGAAAATTTGTTTTCTATGTATGTAAAAGGTATATAATGCTCTTGACTAAGAAGATACATGGGCATCATTACTATGTTTATACCAAGTGAATAGAAATAGATCAGAAGATGCTCAGTTATTGGCGGAGAGATAGCAGAAGAAAGTTATTAAAATACAGAGAAAGTACTGTTAGCAGCATCCAATGCAAGACAGGTCCCTGCATTGTTTTCCTGAAGATAAAATTCACTGAAAAAAAAAAGTTACCAGAAAAAAGTAAGTTTCTGATAGCAGTCAAGTCAGACATGAGTAAAGACACCAGACACACTGGATTCAGCTCCTAAAGCTCAGAGTCTGGCTCCAGCAGTGCCACAGGGATGCATTTTCCCAGAAGAACCTGTGCCCAGCACAGTGCCTTTCCAACATCCATGTCATGGGGAAAAGGCTGATACATGAAGCCTGGAAAATCTATTATGTGGTCAGCTCCCTTCCTTTCCCTAGTAAATTCTTGATCTGTGTAGTAGCTTTGAAGTATTACTGATAATATTTTTATCCTTGATATACCAAGTTAGTACAACACCAGCAACCAGTCACCTTGGAAGAAACAAGGGAATAACTTTGATCACTTCTATAAAAAAGGGAGTTGAAGAGATTACCAGCCTGGCAAAGCTCTTCCAGCTGGCCTGACTGCCAGTTGTACTCAGGACCCCACAAGTATTTAAAAATAATTTGAGATAGCCATACAATCATACATCACATCAACCACTGGTTTGGTTTCTGGTAGGTTAGGAGTTTATAAATTCAGGTCTCCTGTCATCCTAGGCTGCTTAAAGCCATGTTAGAAGTGATCTCAGAGCTCAGATCTCTCAGAGAGGAGGTCTCAGATTAAAGGTTAGCCTTGTAAATTAATGGTAGACTTGCAGTAGAAGAAAGGATTAGATTTTTATTATATTTTCCATTCTTTTAAAATGAGTTGGAATATTATTAATTGGCTTCATTTCCTGGAAAAGTTCTCAAATTAAATAATCAACCATATTATAAGTGCCTGCAAGATAATAAGGAAATGGGTTACACCCAACAAAGATTCTGTCAGGAAGTCATCTTGCCAAGAAACCATCATTTATTTGCTAACAAGATAATGGGCTCTGTGGATAAGGGAGGAACAGTTCATATCGTACCTTGAATCTAATAACATTTGCCATGTGATCTTACATGATAGCCCAACAATGGCACGAATTAAACTGCTGCAGGTTAGGTACACAACTCTTTGGATCATCATGCTCAAAGAGAAATTACCTCTGTCCTTTTTCCATGCTTAGACAAGATCACTGCATGGTTTCTACAAAGGATTTGTCCTAAATGTTGCTAGGCTCAATACTTTCTGTAATGGTACCATCACAGGGTATGTAGCTGTCACCTTCAGATGACAAAAAACTTGGAAAGACTGACAGTTTATCAAGAAAACAGAAACACAGTTCATAGTGATTGTGGCAACCTGGAAAAATGCTCAGAAAAATGGGGTAAACAATTTGAAATGTGGTACCTGTGAATAACCAGCTGTAGATGCATGCAGTGTAAAATCACTAAGTAGTTAACAACTTAAACCCTAATTGAAAAAAAAAAAAAATTCTAATTATTTGAGTTGAAGATGAATTAATAGCAACATGCTGTTTCACAAAAGGCAGTCATGGCACAGGAGCATAGAGAGTCAGGCCTGTAAAGACCATTCCACAATGATTCTGCTGTCTTTGCCACAGTGTCACCATCTGCTTCAGAAAGATGCAAGACAGGAATCCATAGCAGAGCCCACTGTGTAAATAAATAAATAAGTTAATAAATCATGCATAGAGGAAAAGTCCCATTTATGCCCCATATCCTTGGGAACAGGATGCACACAACTAATGCAGCAAGCAGGAGTCAAAATAGACCAAGAGAAAACACACCTTGGAGAAAAAGACAATGCAGCACTGGAATCCTTAGGGCAGGCTGTGAGGTTCTCCTCAGTAGAGACCCTTGAGAAGAGGCTTGCAGAAAGGTGCCAGAGGGGCTGAGGGGGGCAGTGAGCCCATCTCAGACACCCCAGCTGCTCTGAGCTGAACAGCTGCCTCTCAGCCAGATGTTCTGCAGGCAGGAGGAACATGCAAGACTTAGCTCTGCCTAAAAGTGGAAAGATGACTCTGCAGATTTTTATGAAATACTAGTGGTCTCTCCCAGCCTTGCATTGACACCCACAAACTTTTGCCTTGCTGAATTGGAAAATGTGCTTTTCCATTGGAATTTCAGACTGAGGGAGCAATTCCAGCTACATTATCAATGAGATCATGACAAAAATGGACAGAATCAACGCTTGTAGATACATGGCTATGCACAAACTGTGGGACCTCGGAGCCCTTCCAAGTTCTTCAGTCCCATTCAATGTTTCATGCACCTCCTGACTCAGTGCAAGCCAAATGGCAAATGCTGTCCCTCACCATCTGCCTGTTACAGTCTCCATGAGGAAGGAATACAGGTGAACAAGCTAGGGAGAAATTTGCTTGCCATCCTTGAACAAAGCTAAACCTGTAGATAGCCAATATATAAAAAACAGTGCCTGGCTTTTCAAACTCTGATCACTCACCAGGATCAGAATATGATGTTTTTTCAGAAAACTCTGGGACTGGTTTTTTTATGTACTGGTTTTTTTTGCCATAACCTTGATGCATTGGTTCTCCACAGCAAGGTCTCAGTGTTTAGCTACAATAAATCTAAATCAGCTGTTCTGTTCTATTCATTTTCTGTGGGTCCAGTGCTAAATGAGTTGGTCTTGAAGAGAACCCATTTCACTAAGCTAAAACAAAACACCCTTATCCTGGCAGTATTTATTAGAAATGAGATCAGTAGCAAGTGGGGAAGAAACCCAGCAGAAAACATGTCTATTCTGCAGTTGGACTGAAGAAAAGGGCATTTCACTTACAAAAATTGTCACTCATTTACTATTTGAACAGAAAAATCTCATCATATATTAACTATATTTGTAAAGCCTGCAAAGTCACAGTTGCATTGATTTATGCCAACAAATGCACTGTCTAAGTCATTTATTTAAACGCTGTGAGAACACTTCTTTTTAGAAAAAATGCACAGGATTTGACAAATACATAAAATTCCTTGGTTCCTGTCAAACAACAGATATATCTTGTGGACCCACTGAAAAAGTCATAGAATGGTTTGGGTTGGAAGGGACCTTAAACATCATTTCATTGCAACCCCCCTGTCATGCTCAGGGCCACCTTCCACAAGACCAGGCTATTCAGGGATCCATCCAACCTGGCCTTGAACACTTCCACAGATGGGGCAGCCACAGCTTCTCTGGGAATCCTCTTCCAGTGTCTCACCACACTCACAGGGAAGAATCTCTCCCCAACATCTCATCTAAACCTGCCATCTTATAGTTTAAAGCCACTAGATAAGTGCTGCAGTAGGATTCATGCATCCTACCCTGTGCCAGCCATTTAACAAGGCTTTTTGGAGGGGTGAAAAGAGGAATCCATAGGAGGTCTTAAATCAGCCCTTGACAATACCACGATGTTACCTCAGATGTGGCACAGAGCACACTGCAGCAGCACAGGTTTCCCATCCTCAGATCCCACATGTACAAACTGAATACCTGTTTGTGCAAGAGCAGCTCACTCTTAGCAGTGTCTCTATTAAGACTACAAAGCTTGTTTTGTCCTGATTAGGACATTTTTGTCATGTAACCATTTATTATTGAATATAAGGATGAAAAAAATGTCACGCTACAAGGGTTTTAGACTGCAGTCTATCCTGCAACGATGCAAAGCTCCTGATAAGACATTTTAGTTGCAGACTATATCAAAACAAACCTTGAAAACAATACCTTCAAGGAGTGGTAGCAATGAGTTCTTTCTATTTCAAATAAAAGCTTTCCATCTCAAGATCCTAAAGAGCTTTTTAAATATTAATCAAGCCTCTAAGCAGCCCTGGAGATGCTAAAATACTGCAGCCAATGATCAATTAAACCATACACAGTTTATCCACTTTATAGATAAAGCATGGCACAAATGCAGAAATACCCAAAGTTGCTGTTCACAGAGCCAGATGAGGCTCTCCTGAGTGGATGGGAGCCCCTTTGGCATCTGAAATATCCTCTTTACAGTGTCCCATGATGACTGCACTATCCAGGCTTGTCCATTTATCCTGGGGATCCAAATCCCTATTAAAGGAGAAGTGACTGCTACTTCTATTTTATCATAGATGAGTGACTGAGGTACAGGGAGATAAATGATTTGCCCAAGGTCACACAAGAGACCTGTAGCAGAGAAATAGGGTATTGCTCAGTATTCCTGCTTCTTCTCAACAGCTAAAATGGTTCTTACTTTATTTTCGTCTTTTTTTTACATCCCTTTTTCAGCACAGTCCAGAGGGTACTGAATCAGTCTGAATGACATGTTATCTGGCAGTGTGGGGATTTATTTTTTGTTATAGTTTTGACATGTGTAATGAGTAAAACATTCTGTACTTGTAGCATTATTTATCCTCCAGCCTTAACTGCAGTGTTCAAAAACTCCCAGTGACTGCACCTTTCAGAGCACATGCAAGGCTAGCCTGCTATTTGTCAAAGCTCACAAAGGCATTGCTGAGAGTGCAAGCTTTGTTCCTCAGACAGAGCTGCTCTTCCCCCTTTTATGCTGCAAATTTCTGGGCAATGTCAATACCCGTTTAAGAGGTCTCCCACTCTCTAGGCTCTTTCTGTCATGTGTTGACATCTTCTAGGAATCAGCAGATTTTATGCCTCTCTTCAATTCACTTGACCTGCCTCCAAATATGTTCCTGGCATCAGAAAAGCCATTCCCCCCACACACATATGATGGAGCCCAGATCAATAGCACAGGATAAAAACAAACAAGCTAACTAAGGCAAGTCTCAAGTCTGAAGAGCTATCCACAGATGCTGCTATCCGGACTGTTCAATATGATCTTCTGAATTGCACACAGCAGGGTTTCATTTGCTACAAATAGCTTTGCACCAGCAGCATCTTCAATAATTTTATCATGCAGTGTTCCCTAGATAGACCAATATTTCATTTAATAAACAGCAAATTAAAATAGCAAATGTAGTGAAAGACAAAACATGAATAGATTTGCTTCAGAGTTTTAAAGAGAAAGATTGCTTTTTTGTTTGTTTGTCTTATTTTATTTTTTAGTCTTTCTGTAGTTGCTCATAAGGTCACCTTCATGACAATTCCAACAGGGGTTTATCTTGTAGTGCTCACTCTGACATACAGCCTGATGATTTATTATTGCTTAGTTCTTGATACTGTTCACTGCACAATCCAATCTAAGAGAGACACATATTTCTCAATTCAGGGACTTCTTTTATGAAAAATCAGCTTGGTGCTTTGTGGTAAAAACTAGACTTGGCATTTGATCTTAATTTTTTTAAGTATTTCCTTCTATTTTTTGTTTCTCTGCCATATCTTTGATGTATTCCAGGATCATTTTTGTTTTCTATTCCTTTGCTTTTCTACTCTCACCCTATTTTTCTGCGGCTACACCCTAAAGAAAAATCTGGCATGGCAGCAGTTTCTTACAGACATCCTTATCTAGATTTCTCTTTCATACTGTGGGTGACATGGTGATAGATTTCATAGGTTTTCTCTTCTCATTTGGGAGAAAGAATATAATTATGCAAAGGAGGGTTAGATGGACAGTAGGAATATATCACTATTAACCCACCAGAACACATGCAGATTCACTGTGGTTATGTGCTTAGAGGGAGGAAAAAAAGACCTTCATGTGCTAGACAAGGGTTTTTTCCTTTCCTTGCATTAATATCAATTCAAGGATAAGCCAACAATTCTCCTCATGTCATTCCAGTGTCTATGGTGTTGTGATGTGGGGCTATTTAAGCTCTGCTTGGCTGCAAAGCTGCCTCCAGTGCTCCCATAGACTGTCTAAGCCATTTGGAATCATTAACCCACATGGACCAGGCTGCCCAGAGCTCAGAGACATTCCTTCAAGGCTGCCAGTCATTAGCTGGTACGTTAAGTAGCTAATGGTGCTCTCACAATATCTGCTGCATCATGCAGGTGCAACAGAATAAACATTTTTTTCTCACTGGTGCTTTATCCTAAATCATTAAGGACCCCAATCCTGCAAAGATTTATGTCTGTGAATAAGTTTACTCACATGAGCAATCCTGTTTCAACCCACTTAAACACAAGCTTGTAGGGTCAGACTCTTGATGATCAAAATATCAGGTGTTTGGCTAAAAGCTTATGGAAATGCAAAACAGCATCAGAAAACAGCAAAAAAACCCTCCACTTTCTGCTCTGTGGTTTTTTTGTCCTGAGAAATATTTGCAGAAGTATCCAGCTCAAGAACAAAGATTAATAGATTAATAGTCACAACTGTTATCCAATGACCCCATTACTTCCCCACTAATTGATCAGTATATTTAAAAAAAAGATAGATAGATAGATAGATAGATAGATAGATAGATAGATAGATAGATAGATAGATAGATAGATATCAAAGCACTATGAATATTCCCCAACAGATTGGCTGCTGGTAAAGGAGATTAACTGAAGATATGTAAATTATTAAAGACATAAACTGCTTGTGGAGCCTCCTGGCTCTCCTGGGTGGGTTGGGGGGATCAGCTGCCTGTCCCTGGTGGGGCTGAGCTGGAGCAAGTTTGAGCAAGCACCCCCACCTCGTGTCTGCAGCTTTCAGACACCTTTGCTGCCTCGCTGGCGCCAAGAAGTCAGGCACCACCCTCCACCCTCAGAGAAGCACAGGAGGTTGCAAATGGTAAATTTAATACCGCAGCAGGAGGTGCCATTTACAGTCCCAAAGGATAAGTCTCCCCCTCTTCTCTTTCATGCTCATATAAACAAATGGAGGCTGATGCAATTTTGAATCCTGTTGGCTTGTTTTGGTTTTAAATATGTAATTTCCTCCTTATTTTAGCATCTAGGCAGGGTAATATTAAAGGATTTTTGTACACATGACTGATGGTTGAACTGCAATGAGGATTTGTGTTTTATTAATCCATTAAAGCATTGGCAAATACAAGCAAATAAAAAAAAACTACCAGTAAAAAATTTGGGACTTATTAGTAATATGCAATTTGAAAGAAAAGGAGATTAAGGTGCCTGCACAACCAAGCCTTACACAGAGTATTCTTTATCTTAGTTTAAAAGACAAACAAAATTTACTCAGAAAAGACTATCAAATATTTGTATAATGCTTGCCTGGTTTTCTCCATCTATTGTGGCATAGTCATTCATAGAACAATGTCTTTAAAATGTTAAAATAATGTAATATTTTCATTTTTAAAAGTTACATATTGCCAGGCACTATTTGAAAGAATAAAATAATATCTAGTGAAAACCACTGCCTCATCAATTCAACCCACTCCTTTTATATGTTGCTAGAACAATGCAAGAAAACATCTTTTGTATGACCAAAAATTTTTTTTAATAATTACAGTCTACATTGGAAAGATGTTTCAAATCAATATTTTTACAAAGGGTGTTTGAGATTAATGCATTAATTAAATAATTGCAAAAATGCAAGGTGGGAGAAATATGCAGCTTCTAAAAACAGATACAGAGAACAAAAATTAATGTATCTGAGGAGAAGAGTGACACGTTTTTAGAGGATGCAAGGAGCACATCCACTCCTTAGTCCAGTTCCCTAGATAATGTGGGCCAGAGGATTCCACTTAGTGGCTTCTGAGTCATACCTGGTTGGATGATCTCATCGCTTTTAGAAGGTCACCATTCCTTCTAATTAGAGAGTCTACTTTATTTCCGGGCAAACTCTTGCAGTCATCCAGTTACTGTTAAATAAATGGAGCAGCAGAGGTAAAAGAGCCTTGGCAGCTGTGAGCGACAGGGTGGATGGTAAAAACGGGAGAGAGATCACAGAACACCTCAAATTGGAAGGGACCCATAAAGATCATTGAGTTCAACTCCCAAGAGGCCAAAACCACATCTAGAATTAGTGGACCAGAGGAGTGGGCCAGCACATTAGCAGGAAACACGGAGCATTTCCCTTGTCGGCATAAATATCTGAGACATTTCAGCCATAAATTACACAGACCAGGTTGCAGGCTGCTGCCTTACTGCAGCACAGCCACCAGCACAGGGTCAGATTCATCAGCTGAGCCCCCAGGATGCCACAGAGCCCTGAGCAGGGCTCCTGCAGGAGGCACAAAATGGGATCGGCCGCGGCACCGGCGGAAAACAGACCCAGGCCTGCACACTCCAAATGCAGGCAGGCAAACAGTAAATAATTAACCACTACATCGATTCAAATGAGGACGAAGGGAGAGTCTGAGGACACAAGAAGTGTTTTGCTCTCCTGTCTCGCACACAAACTTCCCAGAGGAGGCGAGGGCAGCGGTGAAGGCACGTGGCCCCGTGCTGCTCAGCACACACACCTTGGGCTCAGGCTCCCAGACAGCTCTGCAGCCTCGTCACCTTCACAGCCTCCATCTGTACTGCAGCCCTCTCCCCACCCATGAAATTCAAATTTAACTCTGATTTTTTTTCTCTTCTTTGTCCGCAGTTAAAATGCAAGATTCATCTCTGCTTCCTTATTAGTATAAGGAAAGGCCTGCATTTGACTGTCTGACACATCACAAAAACATGGAACATTCATTAAAGATTTATGGCAACATCAAACATTCTGCTTTACTTTCAATTTTGTCACATAATCCAAATAAAACAGTGATTTAGCTGTATGTGTTAAAGTTATTTGTCAGT
Organism: Passer domesticus; assembly: GCF_036417665.1. Taxonomy (NCBI): domain Eukaryota; kingdom Metazoa; phylum Chordata; class Aves; order Passeriformes; family Passeridae; genus Passer; species Passer domesticus. The sequence continues at coordinate 56,210,130 of NC_087480.1, forward strand.
GCTGAGTCCTTCCTGTATCACTGCTGACACACAAATACGTAATCCAGTGAAGTCAGCCTCCATGGGGTCTGTCTCTTTTGGGAGCATTTTAAGGATGTTTCTTCCACAGGAGTTTGTTCAGACTGGGCTCTATATTATTTAAGCTTTCCAGGAAAAAAAAAAAAAAGAAAGAAAAAAAACCCTCTTAAGTAATGCATTAGTGTTATTCTTATCTAGAGAAGGCTTGTGGGACTAAGTGAAAAGATAAAGGAAATAACAGAGACATGTAGCAGTGCTAATGTTAATATTTGATTAGAAATATTCCAAACAAGATGTCAAGACAAATTCAGCTCTTTGTTATCAACGCAGACCCAGCTCGTTGGGGATGAAGTAGTGTGTTCAGGGTAACAGCTTAGAACTTAAGTTATTTGAAATTAGTTTGTGCTCATAAAATGAAGATCAAGTCTAGAAAAAACAAACAAAACAACACCCTAACCCTTCTGATGTAATGCTCAGAATTGATTAGCAAGGACAAGAACTACTGGAATCAAATTCATACCAGTTCTTAATTTAGAGTAACACTGTGTGCAACATCAAACCACTTGACTTCGTCCTCCCAAAGTCTTAAATTAAACAATGTCAGTATCTAAAGCCCTCGTGCTTAACACATTTTCAATTCTCTCTTTGACCACATCTGCCATAGGCATAATCTCCTGAATTTAAGTGGCATAACAGCACTATCCTCTGCTACACCGTGTCAGTTCACTCCCCTTTTCACATAGTTTCATGCATTCAATTGTTAATTGTAAATGTTTTTATACAGGACTTGTCTACTGCAGCAAGGAGGAAAACAATCTAAAAAAACAACCTGCCTCAGGTTGTAAGTCACCGTGATGGTGCCAATATTGTCATTGTCGACGTGCAAGGAGAGGATGGAGAAAGAAAGGCACACAATTAAGTCTAAGCTGATGGCATGATACCCAGAAGCAATTGTCAGAGAGAGAAGCAAGGAGATGGAATTGGATGCAGAGCAGTCAGGAGCAGAGAAATAGAGCTGTGCCTCAGTTGGGTAAGGCTAGCAGGTGAAATTATACAACTGGACAACATCATCTGGAGAGAAAGCAGGCAAAATTTCAAAACGGTAAAATAAATAAAACAGAAAAATGGGGAAAATGGGGAACTAAGTTAAAAAGGGCCGCTAAGTAGGGATGGGGAAAGTGTGGAGTAAGAACCAAGGGAAGTTGGAATGTTGAGAAGACTTAAGAACTAAGCAGAAAGATCAAGAAGGCTGGAGATGGAAATCTGGCCAATAAACCATTGCTTGAGACTTGGTGAAAGGCCACCAGAACTCAACCCTGAGCCAGGATGTAACTGCAGGAGAAAAACTCACAGCAGTTCCTGACTGTGCTGTGGCCTTCTCAAAACACACCTCGGTGGGACTTGGGTTACTGGGTTTATCAGAGGATTCACCTGTTCTCTCTGTCTGAACTCCCCCATTATCTCATGACTGAAATAATAATTGTTTCCTGCATGGTAGTTCTGTACAGGTTAGAACAGTACTGGAGCCATAGAAAGGTCTGGAGATGTGTGAAAGCATTTCAAGAGAATGGTTAAGGACACATTTCCTGATGATGGGCACAGAAGTCAGCAGAACCAGAAATGAGAAAGAGGGGGAAGGAAAGACACACCCAAGGCAATGAGCAGCAGGGCTAGAGAGAATTTTCAGGAGCATCCAACATGGACAAGGAGCACTGGGGGCTTAGGCCATGTTACTGTGCATCTGTTAGTATTAACTGTGTAGCCCCCTTTCACCATTCCCCCCTTTTTATATGTATTTCCTGTGCTCTTCAAGATATCTTTCATAGAAATGACAATTACTGTAATTTCAGGTATCTGCCTCTATTTCAAGATGCCTGCGCCTTAGCTCCTCTATCGAAGGTGTCTCACAACAGCCTTAAGGAAAAAGAAAGAGATCAGAAGGGGGAATCAAAAGCCACCATAACTAATAAAGCTTACTTAATTAGACAGTATACAATTATTTTATGATCCATGAGGTTTCCTGAAATAATTCGGTCAGTGAAACAAAGTACATGTTAGATTTTTCCTTTCCATCAGAAACCACCTCTTCCATAATGTTCAAACAGCATTATGACCCAACCAGTAATAAATACAAGGCTTTCAAATACAGCTGCACAGGAATCCATAAACTACAGAATGGTTTGTGGTCTATTTACTTCAGCTTGCTTCAAAGCAGGACTAGCCTTTCTTAAATAAGGGGGGGAAAAAAACAAAACAAAGAACTGACCTTAGTTTTGCTGAATAAAATCATTGACAACATTTCGTGGGGAAAAGATGGAGTGTTAAAACACAGAATCTTTTTATATTAAGACATGTCAAGCTACATCAGGAATAGTATGGGACTATGCAACTGTATTTTGTCTCAGGCATTTGCTAAATTTAACAAGCTGAAATAGACAACAGTAGAGTTGTTAAGATATATTTCTTATTTTCTTCAAAATGCCCGTGTTTGTTTCTGAGCAAGAAGATGATTTTCCCATCCCGAGGAACAGTGAAAGAGACAGTATTTTTCAGTGTAAGCCGGGAGATGGAAATTAATGAAAGATACTTGTAAATCATTCATCAGCCTTGGCAGTGCCAGGCATTTTGCATTTCAATACCTCCATGGTTCTAAGAACAGCAGAAGGTGAGTTTATAGAAACCAGCCTGTTTCCTCATCAAATGTATCACGGATTTACCGGGAGAAAGATTTTCACCCTTCCATCTCGTGATTAGGGAAGAACCGACCATTGTAGCAGTTCTCCTCTGAAATGTTCCTGGCATGCTGACAGACTTTTTTCCCAGCACTATTGCATCCTAATGAGCAAGACTCCAGCCTGCTGTAAAAGCTGCTTCTCTTGCTCACCACAAGGTTTTGTGCACATGTATGTGACTCTTCTGAGAATAAATTGTGAACACTGTGTTTTCCATGTACAAGTATTCCTTTTTTGAGGCACTGCATCTCCTCATTGAAGACATTCAGCTTCTTCCTAAGGCAGCAGGATACTGGTTGTCACATTACGTTTCAATCTTAGATGACAGCATATTTTTCAAGTGTCCCTGCATTTACCTCAAAGTTTCCTCTCTCTTGACAAAAAGTTGCTCCCAAACAAGCAAGAAATTGTGAACTGGGGGAGATACTTCCTTTCTAAAGGGCTTTGATTTCTCTGATCGTCTTTTCCTTCCCTTCTTTCATATTAACTCAGGCTGCTTGCCCATATCAACATTTAGCAAATGTAAATTCAATTTAAAAAAAAAAAAAAGCACATCTGTTTTGGTAGAATTACAACAAAAATGTGAAGAAGCAGAAATACTTCTCGCTCAGCTACAAGAGCTGTGGTAGAAGTCTGAGGGCTCACTTATCTGAGTTACAGCATATTCCATAAATGTGATTGTGCCCTAATGATGCCACTGTCCTTTAGCAAAGCCCTTGGGCCACGCAAAGTGTTCAGTGCCGTGGACAGCAGCTCATGTTTTGCACACTGCCTAAGGCCTAAATAGGCCTTTCATATACAGGCCAGATGTTCACTCTTTCTTAGGCCAGCTTAAGGCTAGAACAAACCTTTTCAACCAGGGTTTATCAGAGTTTCTAAATTACATGCTGGGAAGAAATTTAATTGGTTTAATTAAGAAAGTTTATTTCATGGTAATTCAGTTTTGTTATGCTGCAAGACTTAATGTGTCCTCTGATAGGAGTGATTTGTTATAAATATTCATAGCAATCCTCTTCTCATCCAAGCCAAATATATATATATATTCAAGTAGAAAGTTACAAATTTTTTTTAAAAGAGTATTTTCTATACTCTGGGACATGACTGACCAAACCTCCTCACAGTAGCATCCATGCCCATTTTAGTCAGGGTAATTGTCATCTCTCTATATAAATGACATAGTGCTCACAGATTCTTTCTATTCTCAACAGAAATGTCAAAGGCAACAAGGTCACATCCTGACTGCTTTTTTCCCCATGAAGTTTTAATCATTATTTTTCTTGCCCAATTGCTGTGTATTGCAAGGTTTGGGGGGTTTGTTTTGGATTTGGTGTGGTTCTTTCCCGAACACCATCATAAGAAACAAAACATTTTATATAATGTTATTAAATAAAAATATCATAAATGTATTATTTATTGTGTTTTGAAGTGAGCCCTGCCTGGCTGAGGTGCCTGACAATGCACAGTGCAGCCAGGGTAGAGAGGCAGTGTAAACTAGAGGCCCTGCTACCTGTGAAGGTCATGACTTAATCCTTCACACTGAACAAACACCATGACTTAGCTAAAAATCCGAGTTCACAGACATCAGTCACTACCATAATGGGCCTGCAGGTCAGGCAAGATAGCAGGAGGAAAACTGATGTTGATTCAGTTGGGTTCTTCTGAGGCTCAGGCATCCTTCACACTGCTCTCTCTCTGCCCCTCACCACCAATCATTACCAGGGTGAGGAGGCTGCAAGGAACACTCACGTGTAGGATGCAGAGAAGATCCACACGGATCAATAATGGGTTCTTTCTTTCAGCAGCAAATTCAGTGCAGGCAAATGGTGCCTGGGGACAGCGCTGGTGTCCCCTGCCCACGTACCCCTGCCCTGACACCATGACTGCTGCTGAGTCCCCAGACCTACCCAGCTGGAATCAGGCAATAGTTTGTGCCTGTAAATCAAAACTACAGAGAAGTCTGCAGGAATATCACAGAGAAATCCCTGGGCTGTTGTTATCACCTTTGTAAGACTTTCTGTCACACCAATCCGTCAATGCCACGCACAGGATCCTGGCTCTGAGTTTTAGCTGCTGTTCAAACACAGGTAGAAGCAGCATTTCCCAAATGAACAGCTAATCTAAAAGAACACAAGAAAAGTAGGAGAAAGAGACATGCCAGGGTGTTATACACTGAAGAGACAGAGGAAATATTTTTGATTAGAGAAACCAAGGTTTCAGTTCTTGATATGCTGAACTCCATTTACTAGGTTTTTCCATTTAAAAAACCCCAACCAAACAACTAATAATAATGAAGGCTTTCCAAAAACTTTATTTGCCAGTCACAGCATGACTATGAAAGTCATTTATTTTGTGGGTCTCAGTTTGGCCCTGAGATAGAAGACATTTTTACACATATTATGCAGATTTACATGATTTCCTCAAGGCTTCTAAAAACTGCAGTTCTCAGACATGAAAAAACACACAGGTACCTTTTCATATATTTCTTTTCAAATACTTTTACACTTCTGGCAAGTTAAGCAATGAAAAACTACTTGGATTATTTACTAGGATTCACAGTGGAACCTGAAGTCAGGAGTTACACTGAACAGACAAAATGAAAATATTTTTTTGTGCCTCAAGTCTGTCTTACCTTGTATGATTTGCAGCAGGCCAAGCACAGCTCTTGATTCTGTACCTGAGGTGGGGGCTGATGTAGTATCAGACAGCACAAAAAGATCCTTGAACACATTTTAATAGATTTTAATCTGATTTCTCATGTTAAAAAAAAAGGAATAAAAATAAAAAAAATATCTGCAAGAATTTCAGCAATTTCAGCACAGTATCTACAAAAGGGTTATTTTTAACATCCATCAGTTAAAACCTCTTTAAGGTAAAAGTCCTGAGCTGCCCTCACTCTATATACGGCCAAGAGAGACTCAGAATGAGAGCAATAACAATTGTATTTTAAAGGATGTGTGAGTTCCTTTCTTCTGTTAATACTACACTGTGCAGAACACTTTATCATCTAGTCCCTATAAAAACTGCAGTGCTTTCAGATATTCATGCCAAAAAAACCCCAAAAAAATAAAATTAAATAAAACCAACCTGCAAATAACCCCCTACTCTTCAGCAAACAGATCAACTTTTTCTCAGCTGGTTAAATTAGGGAAGTGATGAGTCTTCCCTAGGTTACTAAAACACATAAATCAGATATCTTGACAACACCTCTCTGCCAAATCATAACATGAAAAACAAATCCATTTACAAAAAATCCGATTGATACAAATGGTATTTTCTTTTCAGTTCCCATGGCTATATGAGTATTTGAGGCAACAAGAAGGCAGAATTAATCTTCTTTAATACAACAAGGAACACATTTCAAAATAAACAGTATTATCAATCTATTCCTTTTTTATCAAAACAAAAAGGATAAAGAAACAGCACTGCTGAATCTTACAGTGAGAGACTGGCAGAGCCAGGCATATGTAGCTGACACCACCACTGGGAAAGAAACAATCTGCCTTTTTAGCTGCCCTACCTGCACTTGGAGGTTAGATAAGTGCAGGTTAGAAAAGTGAAGGTTAGAAAAGTGTAGTTTCCTTCCACAGTGTAAATGTGCCAGCCTGTCACAGCACTACAGACAATAGATGGCTGGTGACTACTTGCTCCCTGTCTGATTTTCTGCAGCTCCTGGTGACAGCTCTTTCTCTCGAGTTTACCAGATCAGCATTGCCATAATGGCTTATGACAATGCAGCAATGCAGGACTACCTGCACAGATGCACATTTATTCCTTCTGTTGACAGAAACTCAATTCATTTTTCAGAATCCACAAGATAACTCGCTACAAAATGAGCTGTGGAGAACTCTCAATTACAGTGAATTGAATAGTTTTGAGAACAAACCATTGGGAGAAGACATTATGTGACAAAGCACCTCAAATGTGCTCTTTCCAGAGAAAGAAAAAAAATCTTAAAAAAAAATAATCATGACCCAGAGAACATCAGTTACACATGTGCACCAAAAAAAATATGTTGCCCTTCTGAGTTTCCAGAGTCAATTTCTGTATTTGAATGTAATTGTTTAATCCTTTGTTTGCCTTTGTAAAATTCCTAAGAAAAGGAAGTGTATGGAGCAACCTGGTTGCTAGCAACACCATATTCTTGGATGAGATGAGAAATCCACTGAAAGGGTTGTAGTAAATTAAGTGTGGGGAGGGGAAAAGGAAGAAAATTGGAATACAACCTATGAGCCCGTTATATGAATTTAAAAGAATGTCATAATGGACAGAAGCAGAGATACCAGGTGTGACAAGGAAAATAAAAGGTTTAAATTTCAGTATCACGTACAGAGAGGAAAAGCTCATCTGGAACAAAGTATTCCAGATGATGGAGGAGATCATTTCTGCTATGAATTTTTTAATACATCAGAGAGAAATGAGCTGCATGCCAAAACAATCAAAAAGAAAAACTCACAGAAGTCTGACCAAAGACACCAGTCCTTGTTACCAAGATGAACAGTTGGGCTGCAAAAATCTTAACTTTTGTTTTAGACAGACTTATCTGTTCCTCAATAATATCCACTTGGACATCTACAGCAAAATTTACTTAATTCACCTCTCTGACCACAGATAAAGTTGCTATATTAAAAATTTGGTGTTAATATTTTCTGTTCCCCTTAAATGCATACCTTTCTTATGAATCACTGCAAGTGTGCCATACTTTAGCTTTAATTCACCTGCAGATTTATCTGGGAACAAAAAGATTATTTAAAAGAAGTAATTTTAACATTTCTCTACACTTTTACTATTGCTTTCAATGGTATTTGAAATAATATATAGTTTTGGCTATACATTGTGCAACTCTGAGTACAGACACACCATTCAACCACAAATTATCTCTGCTTCTCATTACTAACGCTCATTCTCTGCATGAATTCCATGCAGGAACTACACCTTAAAGCAACCTCAGCCCTCTGTGAAATTAGAAACTGAAGACTGTTTCATTAGCCACCTTTTCATTTGATGTCGACATTGCACAGGCTTTAGACTGAAGTTCATAACCTGTTCATAAGCAGTATTTTTTCAGTTCACTTGCTACCATGGAAAAGAACCAAACCAATTAAGAATGCTAAAATTGCCATTTCGTTTTCACTAAGGAAAGAAAGAGATTCTGCTAAACTGACAATAAAGAAAAAATATCTCACTACGGGAATTATCCAATTTGACTAGATAGGTCATTTCATTAACTAAAAAGTAACAACATCTCTAATCAGTCTTTCTCACCTATAAATTACCATTTTTATCTCTTCAAATCTTTAATTCACTGTTGCTTTTCTTCCCTTTTGCTAACTACTGCCTTTGAAACACTACCATCAACCACATCAAAGGCATTTCAGATAGAGGGGGCTTCACTTTGGATTGTACAGCACATGGATTATTTTCCCCATTTTTCCCCCACTGATATATTTTAATATAAATTTTCTTAAACTAGCATTACAATGTGTCATTTATAACATACACTACTTGTCATGGGGAGTAGGTCAAGTAAAACCTGTCCAGTGAACTCCTCTCCAAGCACAAAGAGCAACAAGAAGAGGAATCTTTCACGAGCAAGGTGAATTCAGTCTCAAAGGAGCTTTCTACATTAAATGGTGCAAAGGGGAGGAGGGAGAAATCCACAACCACAAGGAAAGCACAATGCTCAGGTTGGATGGATGCATATTTTGGTGAACTAGTATGCACCCATACCTAAATTCATATATGCACACATATATATATATATGTAGATAAAAGACCAAAAGGCCAGTTAAAGCTGCTTCCAGAAATTCCAAACTTCTGGGACGGATAACTCAGGCAGACATTCATCCTAGCACTGGACTCCAGTATCAAATACCAGACACAGGCCACTGCTATTATCTCTTCAGATGTGTTTCTGTCTTGCTAATTCTCTAAAAAGAAATTCATATTGGTTAAGTTAAGCTGAGAGCAGGGACTTTCCAGCTGAGGGCCCTGTCTGTGAAATTCCGTATGTTCAGCAAGGCCCCTTTTTTGACCATCTTCAAAGTTAAGATTGAGACTTTTTTACTCAAATGTTCCATCTCTGACTATTTTTCCTGCCTTCTCTTTTCTACTTCTCTTTTTGGCTATCTCTCACTCTCCTTGCTAAGAAAGGCTGCTTTCACTGAAGCATTGAATCTGCCTCTTTCCTGAGGTTTTACTTTTAGATCTCTGCACTGTCCCAGATACAGTCAGTACTCTAGACAATGGCAGAATAGATAAGGAACTTCAAACTTTCACCAAGAAAGTATTTCACAGAAGCTTCCAGCAGAACAGAGATGTGGCAAGTTACCCCAGCTATCCTTAAAGAACATTTGGAAAATAATACAGAAACAACTCATAGTTACACAGTTACAACTTTGGTGAGTCCAGTCTCACACCATCACCAGAAACATTAAACATCACTCTGAAATTACTGTCAGGTGTTCATTTCTGTTTATGCTCACTGTAGAAATCAATGAGTCCACTGGTGCTCTGCCCTCTGACTGAACAACTTCCTCTGGTAAAACTTCCCCCAGTGTCCTCAGCATCCTCTCCAGTGGTACAGGCATCACCATCAAGCAAGGGAGAAAAAGACAAATTTCTCTATAAAGGTGAGAAAAGCTATCTTTTTCACCCAGAAAATATTTTGGCAAAAGACACTACAAGTTACATCATCATTGCAACACATTGGTTCCGGCACAATGAGTGAATATATTTTTCAGTTTTTCAAAGTCCTGTGTCACTTTGCAGTGCCTTAAAAAAAGCCTATGTACCAATGATTTACATTCAAATAAAATGAGATTTGGGCATGCAAATTCCCTGGATTAATGAAGTTTTACACATGATTTTTCTTCTATGCAATGAAATCACTACCTGTTCCAGAACTCATTAAATAAATACACATAAATAGCAACACAAACAAATACTCATAAATAGCAGCCTCACTGTATAGGTCCTAGCATGCTGCTGAAGTGACCTGAATATTCCAGTTCAATTCCCAGGTCCTATTCTTCTGCTTCTTCCAGAAGTGTCAGAATGCTGATGAGTTTAATCACTAATACAATAGATCATACACGGGGCACAGTCCATCATGTGGGAATGGGTTTAAAAAAAAATTATTTCACCTATCAGGGGTCATTTCCTAAGGCTAGAAAGCTGCTCAAGCACTCTCTGGCAGATCAAAAGTCTATTTACCCTTCAGCAAGGAATCATTTTTCTCTGTTCCCTAATCTCTTGAATATTATATGATATAACTGATACTACACAACAGTTTTTGTAGCTCTAGCTCTTATCATTGCCCAGGTTTCCTTGTACATAAAAGGAAACCCAGGAAATCTGTATTTTTTCCTGCTTTAGTCTCATTATTGTTTGAATGGAAGATTGTATGTAAATCATGTGAAATCAAAAGTTTCTGTAGTGTTGTCTCCTCTATAGACATCCCTTAACATCCTTTCTGAGCAGCATTAATGTGCTATCTTCAAGGTACCACACCTTGTTAGGAATGCACCTTTTAATCTGTCACATTTTCCATTTGCCTCATTCTGCTAACAGAAGGGTTTTTTCCTCTAGCTTGAAGTACTTTCTACCAATATCCAAACAATAATTAAAATAAAAGCCTAACAATTAGTAATACCAACTGGTATTTCTTTCAGATTTTTTTCCATGTAATTCAAACATGTCAAGACACTGAGCAACCACTATTAACTGCAGTTTGTAACAGACAGAAAAAAATTACTGCTAGAGAACTAAAAGGCTCTGTCACGTGCCAAACAGGCTGCCAAAGGCATCATGAGGAATAAAATACTGAATTCCAGTCTCCAAGATCAGTGATTAATCCATGGTGAGACTGGGAATGGTGATTTGCCAACCCAAACTCTTAAAAAATCTACATGTATCAATTTTTTGAGGAAGCATTAAGAGATTGGGGCTCTTTTCTGGCCCTTGGGGCTAATTTAATGTCATCATCAAAAAATAGCTACTATCTGCCATGGTTTCTCTGTCTGCATAACATGGGTATCTACCTCCACAGGAAGGTGGTGAAACTGCAGTTTTCTCTTGGATTTTTGCATAGAAAGGACATCATGTCAATATTACATTTCTTTGGGCTACAGTGTGAAACTGTTTAATTCACGTGGCATCTAGCAGGGTGTGAGATACTCAGCTGAATTATCTTCCAAATATCATTCGGAATTACAAACAGAAGCATCAGGCTGCTGGAAATTATTACATTTAAACAATGTCAATGAAAAATAAGGAGCCAGAGTTTGTCTTCTTGCTTGGATGCAGAACATGAATCAGTGCAGTGATACCTGACATTACAGGTCAAATTGAAAACAAATTTGCTGATGGAGTCATAATTTGCAGAAGATTTAGAACAAATTTTAAAACTTCAGTTGTGCAAATATTTTAAATCACTCAGAGGAAGAAGGAAATTTTTAAGCCATTAATAAATATCAGCTAACATCCTTGAATCAGGCAGAAATGTATTTTTTCTGCTTCTGTACTTCAACAGAACTTTCCAAAGGCTCCTCTGAATAAATGAATTTTATTTCATGGTTATGGCAGCTATCAGACAAATCACAGCATCATTCCCACCCTTGCTTCCCAATGTAGCAGTGAAAGAGGGATTAAATCAAAGAGGATGTGAGGAGGCAAAACCTCTTCACACAGGGAATAGGTAAAACAACTTTTTCTGCTGTTACCAGCTTGCACTAAAGAACCTATAACACACCCAGTAATTCACTTAAGTGGTTTATTCTTCCCTTTCTTTTAAGTGGAACAGTTTGTTCCAAGTGTGAAAGGACCTGGCCATTCCCCTTGTCCTGTTCCCAGTTCTGTCACTGCCTGGTGACTTTATCCTTAATATTCAGCCATTTTTGCCCTCATTCACAGATCCCTGTTAGCAATGCACAGCAAGCTCATACAGATTACACAAAATTTTCAGACACAATAGAAAGTATCATTCCTAACTTGATACTTTCCATACAAATTTTTTAAAGTATGAAAAGAAATGCACTCAGAAAACAGATTTTAGTGTTCTTTCCATCAACTAACCAGATAAAAATATGGTATGGGTAAGCCTAAGTTTGGGGATTTTAGTCCTGCTCTGGAGGCAATTAAATCACAAATTTTCAGACTACAATGGGGTCTTTCATAGACTTGTTTAAGATTTTGTTGGATGTTTGTGGGGTTTTTTTTTAAATAAAGTCTTCTCTGTGATATTAGAAAGCTCAATGTTTCACTGTAATTTGACTTCTGTTTGCTTCCTTTCTTTTAGAATATTTCATATGGACTATTCAGAGATAACTTCTTTAATTTCCTGCTGTTGTCAAATCCTGTTTGATACATTCATAAAAAGCAGTGTCACTTTTGGGGAAAATTTAAAAACTGCACACACACAAAGTGCACAGACTTCTCCCACTGTGTTTTTGTCTTGCCAAGATCTTGGTATCTTTGCTTAGAGCTCTGGGCTGCCCCCATGTCATCAGTCCTAGCACTAGAAGCAGTTTTCTCTAAACACGTTTGAAATGTCTTTGTTTATATATTCCCTTGGTATAACAGCACTACGGTCAAGAAGAAATTTTTATGTCAAGTATTTCAGTTCTGCATTGCTATATTTTTTTGACTCACCATACTGTTTATGAAAATTCAGTTTGATGTGTGATTTAGCACCCAGACCAATGACTTTTATACTTCTCATTTGTTGAAGAGCACTATGATTCTGCATTTTACAGTAGATTCCCTCTGTCAAGCTCTCTTGTACCTTCTGAATTTTCTTAACCACCATGGAGAGAATGAAAACTAAGCTTGGACATCCATCCTAAGGAAAAATCCATCATAGGTTGCTTTGCAGTAGAACAGATTGTCCCCCAGTGAAGGTACAAAAGTGTATTAGTGTATTATTCAGGGTGTATTTGTATCCATTTCCAAAAAGCAGCTTGCATGTATGTCCAAGGGCAATAAATTTCTTGTGCTCCCATGTATTTGTGGGAGTGGGTAATCAGCACTCAATTTTGAACGAGCCTTTTTTAATTTGATGCCTTCCCCAGTTTCATTCCAGCCTGTGCCAAAGAGGGAGCTACCCTAAACAGCCTCATTTTATCAGGCTGCAGCTGCCAGTGACTCAGGGGTTTAAAAACTTGCTGATGGGGAGGCAGAGGGGGGATAGTACATACAGAACATGGGGGGTTTAGTCTGCATTTCAAAATGCCACAGGGGAAACATTAAAATTATGGAATTTTTTTTATATATTGGGAGATATTCCTATACTATCTACAGTTGCTCTTTCTCCCATCACTCCTTTACTCTCAATACCCTATAATCATAAAATAAGGCTTTGCCTTTCTCACATGGGCAGAGCTCAGGTCGCTGAAAGCAGCTGGAGATGGACAGGACCTGCTGCCAGTCACCAGCTTGAAATCCCCTCCCTCAAGGGTTCCTGTCTTCACCAGCTTGGAGCTGCACTCCACAGGTGGAGAGCTCCTGAGGCACAGCAAAATGCCACAGCTCTGCCATGCACAATAACCAGGGAGAATACAGAAAACACTTCTGTTTCATTGGCTCTCCCTATGGGCTCCAAAAAGGGATGTGTAGACAGGCAACTGCAAAAGCCTCGGGACTGCTGGGGGGCAGGGAATAAAAGAATTGCAGCTTCTTCCAGAAATTACAAACTCTGATACAGAAATGCCCAGAAACAAAGTGTTCTTTCCTCCACCCACATCCCCAGGTTCTGCAGGAATCCATTTCACTAACCTGTGCTGCTGACTAGGGGTTTCATCCTTAGCTTCAGCTCTCAGATTCACTCTGAGCAGTGGGAATATTACCACAGAGTCCAGTGTGTGCTGGCTCAGGCCCATCGTGCACAGGAATGACTTTCTGAGAGAGATGGCTGGGCCTGTAAAAGGAAATGTGCATCAAATGCAGATTGCTATGAAGTAATGGGACTAGGAGCAATTGACCAAAGCGAGAAATCCATATTAAATGGAAAAATTATGCAGCATGCAGCCAAAGGAAAGGACTTAGGGACAATTCCTAAAAGCCGTAATCCTAGCTTGGGGATGCAATTAAATAAGGAAAAAAAATGAAAAGAAAAGTGTGTTGGGAGATAGGAGACAGAAAATGCATTCAGAGAGCAGAATACATGTATGTAAGGATGCTGCTGCTTTACAAGCTAGCAGCTGGACCCTCAGGTGGACAGACCCCATTTGTCTCTGGCTCAGAGAGGAGCCTCTCGCAGCAGCAGCAGCAGCAGCCAGGCAGGACAGCACAAAGGGAGGGACACTGCAGGCACGTGCCACGTCCTCAGATATCCCCAGCACAAGCACAGCACACGCATCTCCTCGTACAGCAGAGGAGCTTTGCTTTCTCATCCCAATTCTTCCAGCATCTAAAGCAATTGTGATTCCACCCAGAACAGAGAAAATAGGGCTAGGACCTCTCTGACTCTTTCTATACCTGACTAAGATAAAAATAAAAGAAACAACTCTGTTGAGCTAAGTGGCTTTTCCATTCTAACAATCTTCGTGCCCTTGAAATTTAGTTTGAAATGGAGCGGCCTCCTGTTTCCACATCAAAAATCAATACAATCAACAGGTTAAAACATTCTCAGTTACAATGAAACTGTATCTGAAGAAACAGTACATGATACTTTAAGAAACATCAGAAAGCTTAAAGACCATAAGAAAATAGAAAATATCTTTGTTTGCCAAGGCAATGACATGGAACTATAGAGGAGCCCCACAGAGAAACTTGAGGAGATGGGGTGTCTGTTCCCAGCAATGCCTGCTTTGTGACCTTGGGCAAGTCACTTAGCTGTCCCCTGCCAGAACGAAGCAAAAATGCTTCTTTACCTAAAGTAGCTCAAGATCTCTATGAAGAAATGTTATTTCTCTTAATAATCCTCTAAACATCAGATGTATGTGCTCGATATAATAATACACAGGCATTTAACACAAGGCTGTAGCAGAAGAAAAGATCTTACACAGACTCTGTGTCTGACTTGCACTAACTCTTCCAAATGACCTTCCAGAAAATATTGTGGACCTGCAGTAAAAGTCTAATTTTTATTCACATGAAACAAAAAGGAAGCAGCTTAGCATGCATGCAATCAGATGAATCAGAATGTACCTTTCCACAATCAAATTAAGAATGAAATTAAATTCACTAATCTCATGCTAAAATATTGACAACAGCCTGATTTAAATGTCTTTCTTAATGACCAGACTCCCAAAGCATCCAGCTTCCTTAGAGGTCCAGGCTAACACACTGCATCTCTTAACTGAGCATCAGCTCCTGACCACAGGATGCAGGGGAACATTAATTCCCTCCCTTTGCTTTGAGATAAGAAGCAAAAGAAAATAATATTTTGGGTTTGTTTCTAAACATTTTTTTTTCATTTCACCCCTCTGTTTATGGAATGTCTGGCACGAGGATATGAGGGTGAGACTTTTCAAAGAGCCTGATAAGGTATAGATCATAAACTCCAGGAATCCCATACACATTTCTAAGAGGACGAGTGTGTGCATATGTGTAAATAAAATGGCCTAGTTTAAAATGTCTTTAATAACCAGAATTTGCCGGGTTGAAGCACACGGCTGTGAGCTCCCCCTGCTGACTCTCGAGCTCAAACAAATGAATCGTCTTCAGATGCTTTTGCAAACACTTTTGATATTGGCTCAAGGTCAAAGGAGTGGACTGCTACAAGGACGTGCGTTTTAGCCTCACTAGCATCACAGAACAAAAACCAGCAATAAGGACATTATGTGTTTCATTTTGATACCACTGGGGGACTTTTACAGTGGCTCCCAATTCAGATTTCAATTGGGCAGTGATACTGCTCAATTTGCAGACTAATAGATTAAAACCATTTGATGCAATCTTTATGCCTCTAAAAAACACACGTAAAGTAACGGATTAAAAATCGAATTGGTAAGAAAACATGTCCTATCTTTCACCTTAGACATAAACACTTGAAACATTATATGCCCAGCTACAGTCACACACCAGCCACCTCTTTGATCAGTTGTAATATCTGTACTCCTGTACCACCTAAGCCAAAAAAAGAAAAACCTTATTTACATCACTCACATTTTAAAGGCTATAGCACAAATGTGAAAGCCATGTCATGGAGTGGCTTAACAGCACAAGATTACACATTTAAAATAGACCAAATTTAATATTTGATTATCAATACCAAGACTATATTTTTCTGCTTTTCTTCATGCCACTCTCACCAAGAATTTGGGCGGCACTGTCCATTGTCATCTGGTGGCTGTATTTTATACAGTTCCTGATTTTTTTGGCAAATGTTTTTATATCACACAGAAGTTTGGATGTGAACAAGTCAGTTCATTTATTGCTGCATTTCCAGGTCCATTTCAAAAGGAATTGCTGACATCTACTGGTTCAAATTATAAAATACTCAAATTACAGTTTTTCCTTTCAAATAAAATCTAATGGCTCTGACTTCTTTCTCGGTTGATGGCAGAAAAGGCAATTCTGTTGAAATAAGCAGAAATAAACCCATTCTCTCCCATTTAGCAGTTCATCTCCTCTCTATGCTTTCTGGCAGACATGAGTGTCTGGAATTATATCTGCTAGGCACCAACAATTTTTTGAGCTTGAAAACCACAGGGAGCATTTGGCTGCCGTATGAGGCTGCTCCACCCAGTACAACACAAAACCCTCACATTTTGTGCTGAAAATCCACAAGCAATTCTGCAAATCTGATGCAGCACAGGATTAATATCCTCATCCTCCCCATTCTCAACAGAGACCCAGCTCCCACCCAGGGCTGTGTTTCTGAACCTGGGGGCTGCTGCTCAGATGCTCCAGTGGCACGCTGGGAGCTCCAGCTCTCCCTGCAATGCCTGGGGTGCCAAAGATTTGGGAAAGGGGTGGAGGAGAGGGGCTGAAGTGTTTCAGTAAGTGATTTGGTGTTTCATACTGGGGGGCTCTAAACAGACCTGTTCCCCTTGCCCCTCCCTTGGGATCATGCACTGAGCACCCACCCTCAAATTCAACACCGAGCGGGGTCAGCTGCTGCAGGTGGCTGAGTCCTAGCACACACAAAACCCCTCTTATCCCACCTCTGTATTTATTCATGATTTCTTATGCTTTCTGGAGCAGGGAACAGCAGGCACAGAGTGCTCTGAGCACACTTTTGGAGTCGTCCACAAGAAAGACCTTTCCATGCTGGGTTCCAGAGATAAAGTTCAGATGCTCTGTGGTTTTGGCTGGAGCAGGAACAGCTTGGTAATGGTAGGATGGCATTACAAGCAATGCCAGCTGGGGAAAATGGAGACACTCATAAGGCCAGAAAGCAACGCTGACTACTTTGAAAATGTTTCTTAGATGGAAAACTGTGGCAATTAAGAGAGGCAAACAGGTCCTGAGGGCATTTGGAGACACAGGTCAGGAGCAGTCCATTTAGCAGGCAGTAAAACTAGGACAACTTCTTATGCCAGACCTTAAGGTTTTATCTCAGAACAAGCTTTCTCTTTTTATACTCCTAAGGGCAGCAAACTCAATTTTTACTTCTTCTGCAGACATCCAGAATTGTACTGCTGTCAAGTGCATCACCACTGGAAAATCAGTACCTTTCCTCTCATTGCCAGTACCTGGCCAAAGCATCAGACAAGCACAAGGGCAATTAAAACATCACTCTGCTCCAAGACCTATTGAAAACCCAGAGGCTTCAGTGATAACATTTAAGTAGGCTAACATCAAAATGCTCTAGCAGACCTGGCTAACAACGAGTATCAGGCAGCAAAGCTGGACTTCTCTTTCCATGGGTTCTTTTTCCTCATCACAAATTAAAACACAGATCTGCATCTGCATAATGCAGCTATTGTTTCACATTTACAAAATTCTTAATTTCAAAAATGCAATTCAAGACACAAAAAAATAGTTTTCACTGCTGTAGTTTTCAACACTTTGAACAAACTCTTGAAATAGTGCATTAATATAGAAAAACAGGAAAGCACCTGACAGCAGCAGGAATGCAGCAGGGCGTGGGATGACTGGAAAACACAAACAGAATAACCAAAATCCCACACAGAGCAAGATGTGAAAATAGATGCTGGAGAGGAGGAAGAAAGCTCTGGCATGTCAGATGCTGATCACAGAGATGCAGGGCAGTGGCTTCCCAAGTCAGCTCTCAGTACCTTCCCAGCAGCAGGAATGTGAAGGGCTGTGGTCAGCAGGCTTAACTCACTTTTTCAGAAGAAAGCCTTCAAGAGAGGACCTGTAGGATAGTAGCAGTCACTATGCAAAGTTACTACAAATGAGAGAAACTAGCACAAGAATCCATCCATTTTTTCTTACATCCACAGGTAGATAAAATGAAGAAATGGTAGGGTCAGCACTGGCCCTCCAGAGAACTAGGCTCTATTCAAGATGGGAATGTAAAAGTGTCTGAACATTTTCTTGCAGAATTGAATTAGGAAGTTGGCCAGATAAAGAGGACTGAAAATTGATGGAAAATGAGAGTGTGATTTTGGGTCAAGGAGAACTGAAGTTAAAAACAGTAAGAGATAGGCAGATAGACAATGAATGCACTTTAATGACCACACAGAGACCCATTTCAAACAGTGCTTTATAACCTTCCTGCTACTCATCAGGTCTCAGCCAGCCCGTAGAGGATGTGCTTGACATGCTGCAGTGAATAGAAAAGTTCAAACATTAATCCATCCACACCGAGGTGTGCCCTGCCCTAAGGGCATGCAGCTTAAATTGGACAGATCTAGAACATGAGGGGAGATACAGAAAAACAAGAGAGCAAACAAATGTTAAGTGGTATTATCAAGGCAAGCCATACACCTTTTGAATGGTTTTATTTTTTAATTTCTGTGGTAAAGCAAAATAAAGAATGGGATAACATTGAGCAAATAGAAGGACAAAGACATGCCTGAGATGCCTGACCACATTACAACTCCAGGTGCTTTTGATCAAAAAAGCAAGTTAGCTACAGAGGAGGGGAAGGTATGGGAGTAGCCATTTTTGATGGTAAAACTACATTTTATTTCATGATAGTGCTTCAATAGCATTGTGGCTTTTTGTTTACCTATGGATTCAGGCAGTGCAGAGACATACAGCCATGCTAATTGAGATGTTCGGTCACTCATGACTAGTCTGAGTAGACAAAAAAAAAAGCCTAAGAGGAAGTAGACACAGACTTTTCCAAAGTCAAGATCAATTTAGAATATATGAGTAAAAACAATATACAGATAAAAGACCGGCTGTAAAAAGTAAAATTTAGACTTGCATTGTCCAGGAGTTTGATTCAAGCACATCCAAATTTCAGGGTATTTGCTGTGTGTTTCTGTGATGCCAGTAAGAGAATATGGCTTAAGATCAGCCTTTAATTAGATAGATTGTCCTCTGTCCACAGGCCCATTAAGCACAGATGCTCTTGCCAAGACAAAAGCAGAACTGCTAGAAATTTTGGAAAGAGATGAAGAGGGAGGCCTTAAGAAATAAATGATATTTTGGAAAACTGTATTTGGATTTAGTTAAAATAGAAGCATATCTCCTTACTCTCAATGTACAAAACCTTGAGAGACTGTGGTGCATGCATGGCCAGGCT
Organism: Passer domesticus; assembly: GCF_036417665.1. NCBI lineage: Eukaryota > Metazoa > Chordata > Aves > Passeriformes > Passeridae > Passer > Passer domesticus. The sequence goes on from NC_087480.1 coordinate 56,229,483, forward strand.
CCACAGATAATGTCAGGTAGGTGCTGTTATTAATTGGTCATTTCAGACTTTTATTCAGTTGGTTTTGCAGACAAATGTTTTTCTGCCATTTGGCTGCATCCACAGCAAGGATAGAAGATTGTCATCACTTCGTCATGCTAACAAGGCAGTAATAAAAAAGAACTGGCAATCTGGAATGAAACTGTAGAAAATGTAAATGGTGGAGCCACAGCACTGGTGCCAAATATTTCCAGTAAAGGGATATAATTATTTTCAGGTACTTACACTGTGACAGGAAAGAAGTAGCTGAGAGCTTTTGGTTTTGGCTCTTTACCCCTAAAGCTGCAGAGGCAAGATGTACCAAACACACAGAGCAATGATCCAGTCTGGGAGCTTCTGCTTCTGGCATTCACAGCTGAGGTGACTTCAGAGACCAGGAGATTATAAAGCTGCTGAGCTTTTCACTTTGAATCACCTCATACTCAACACATCCTTTAAGGCCAAGCATATGGCTAGGAAAGTCTGAGCAACTCAAAGTTTTCTCTCTTAATCCTTTGGCTGACTGGTGACAAGTGTCTCAGGATTAATAGAACAGGACATTGAGGGAGAATCCACTGAATACAAATCACCTGAGCAAGGCTACATGATGCTTCTCCCCACTTTCAAACTAAGAGCTCAGCACTAGTGTTTTGGAATTTGCCTGACACTTCCCTGATTCACTAAGATGTTCAACTTCTACAGGTATTTAACAAACTAGGTCTGTCGGTGACATCTGTACAGGAGGCAAGTTAACTCAGTGCCAAGTAGACATCCACTATTCACCCCAAGAGGAAATATATTCTCACAGCAGGAAGACGAGCAAGTTGTTGGAATTCTGCATTCATACAGAAAAAAAAAATAAAATAAAAAAAATAAATAAATAAAAAGAAAATTTAAAAAAAAAGGAAAATGCTGTACAGAAAAAAAAAAATGAAAGCAAATCTCCTATAAGAAAACAACCCTTAATTAGATACTACAGGTTCTTTTCTTTGGAGCATGTAGCATGCAGATGAGGAAGTACCTTTCCAGAATTAAGGACCTTTCCTACTAGTTTTCAAGAAGGTCTGCAGTCATTTAGCTCAGCAAGGAAGTTATTACACTTTGGGAAGAGAGAAGCAAACAGCCAAGTGAGTGCAAATCACTACAGCAGACCCAGCAAACCTCACTCAGATGGCCTCAGGCTTAGAAATTGAATATTTCAGGTCTCACCCCAGTGCAGTTCACATTCCCTGGAAATTCTCTATTAGGGACAAGGCTGAGTCTAACCTATTTTTAGCTTTGTCAGGCTTTCTGAAATACTTGGCAAACCACTTGCTACACCTCTACTTGTCACCTGTAAAATGGGCACTTGTCCTTGGCACATCCCACCTCAAGGCCTGATTCACACGTTCACAAACACTGTTAGAAATACCAGCACCCCATTCATTCAGAACACTGCTCTGTCTTAAAATGTTCCATTTCCCATTTATTTTCAGGCCATCTGCAAAAGCATGCATGGATGTAAAATTTACTTCTAAATAGTGTGAGAATGGTTGTGTTCAGAAATTCATCTGCAGTCCTCTACTTGCCTTCCTCTACAACTTCCTGGAATAAGTATAGACTATGCCTCAGGAAAACAAAGCTATTTGAAAAGAGAACAGCTGCCATGGTGCTGAGTCAATGCAGGCAGACAAAATAAAATAAAATAAAATAAACTGCACTGCATCTGTGGCAATGTGTTTCCCCCCCCTCCATCACAATATCCCGATGCACAAGGCCTTGGCAACACTTTAGCAAACAGTCCAAGCGTGCGCTTCAGAGAAATGCATCCAAACCCTGAGATCATTAAAACAACACACTGATCCCTGCAATGGGGCAGCTGCTGCTGCAGCATCTGCTTTAGAGCTGTTTCCTCTGCCTCAGTCAGGTTCCTCCAAGCCATCTTCCTCCAAGGGATGAGCTGGGAAAAGGTGCAGTAGTTACTTACGGCTGTTAGCAGCAGCAAAAAAGGTAAAAGGCTCCAAAAGCCCCACCATCTTTTGCCAGGCATTGGCAGAGAGGTGCTGTTCATCTTTTCTGGTGACAAGAGCAGGTTTAGAGTGAATATTTCATCTATGCTTTCACAGGGGAGGTTTTCTCCATTGCAGCTATTTTCAAATGTGGTGAAGGGTTTTCTACACTTGGCACTGGGGAATGCAAACCGGCACTTAACTCTTGGTGCTCACAGGGAGCACCAAGTCCTGGGGAGACACCAAAAATGCTTGCTCAGTGTTGGGATATTATCTATGACATCCCTCATGTACTCTGTCAGCTGCACTAGAACATACACTGATATAGAGCATATAAAGTTACAGTAAATACAGCCTTGGAAGCATCCAGAAATACTGAATAAAATAAACAAAACAAGTAAAATATGTTTGGCATCCTGGCCAGGGAATTCAGGGCTTGGATAATCCCTTCAAACTTTTACTTCAATTGAGGCTGGAGTGTTCTGCTTATTTAAACGACACCTGCAAAAAAAAAAAAAAAAAGAAGAAGAAGAAACAAAACCCACCCACCCCTACTTTTAAAAGTGGGAAAACCATGCCATGTGTTCAAAAGCAAAGTTTAAAAACGGCAGCTTTGTGAATGTTCTGAACCATAAACTGGTTTTGTGAATATTATGAAAAGCAAAATGTACATTAGCAAATTGCAACATTCATACTCTGTGAAAGAGAATTTGTACAGCTGTAGACTGGTACATTTGAGCTGCAAAACTTCAGTAGAACAGTTTTTTACAGGAACAAGCCAAATTCTTTAAAAACCTTTCTTTGCTTTGGGATAGAGCCTTTTAGAACCTAATAAGCTCGTTTTTATTGTCCTCCCCTTATTCTGAAACACATTTTCATGGATGTAAAGGACTTTTCACTGGGGCATAAAGCAGAACTCCAGACATGGCTGAACTAACACCTAACAGCACTTCCTTTTGTACAGAATTTCTTACAACTTTGTACACAATCCCTTATGCCCCACACCTCTCCAAAGAGGGCAGGGTGCTCTTTCTGTCTTTTCCCAGGAATTTGTTTGGAAGGCTGAGTCCTTTTTAAGGTTTCCACTGCATTGCTCTGCTCATCTCCTCCTGGAAGAGGGAAGGGTGGATGGGACCCTCCTCTCTGCAATTTTATACAAATATCAAATTGAGTAAAAAAAAAATAGGGAAATATATTTTATGGACACAGATTAGGAATCTTGACACCACCAATCAGCACTTTATGGGACAAGATATAATTAAGATGTCAAAAATAATAAATTAGCACCGAAATAGAGCATCTTTAATAATAAAGCTTTCCTGTTCATAAAGAACTTTTCCTATTGCACAAAAAGCTTCTCTAATATAAAAGAAAAAACTACATTAGACTTGAATTATCATTTTTATCAGCTTCTTTGCACTTTTCTAGCAACATAAATGAATCTATACTGAGTACAAATAACCTACATTTAATCTTATCTGTTGATATTGCAGAATTGGTAAAAAGAGGCATTGTGGTAAGGATCATACCTGGTATGTTCACAATAGTTTTATCTAGGGAAGAACTTTATTAGCAGCATGAAACTGAATATTATGTATTATAATGAGAGGAAATCACAGCAAGATGTTCAAATGTGCCTTTCTATGCATGTATATCGAGCACCTCTGAATTTTTATCATGGTATATTTGTCAACTGCTGCCTCCTAGGAGGCATTCCGTGGTGAACACTGTGGGATCTGCATTCCCAGCTCTAACCCTAAAAACAGAAATCTTCATACCAATGAGTAAATGCTCAGTTTTCCTGAGCCTCTCTGACTGAAAACACAAAGGTTCTTGGGTAACTGCATATTTTAAGTACTTTGTGCAGATTCTGTAACTAAATATGAGGATTATGGTCCCAAAGTTTTACTTTCTTTTAGGAAATCACCAATTATTCACATGGTTATTTCTAATAATAGGATTACATTAAAATAGTTTCTTGAAATGTTTTGTCACTGACTGGCTGTAACTGAAAAGTTTCTTTGGCTCTTACTGCTTTATCTAGTACAGAAATATTTTCCTTGCATGCTAGATATCTCTACAGTAGGCTTGTTATAAATTAGCAACATTTCTATGTTCTCCTTACACTGGAAGCATGTAAGTACAAGGAACTTTACTCATACAAGTAGGGTCAAAAAGCCAAACAAGAGTATTCATCAAATATCTATACTGTGCATCTAATGCTTGTAGGATTGAAAAGCTGATCTAAAGTACTGACTAAAAATAGCCAGCATTTCTTTTGGTTTAAATACAATAAAGCAAGAAAATAATGGGTGACAAATAATTCAGCTATTTTATATCTGGATTTTCAAGAATAAAAAAATCAGATTTTTGTTGTATAGTCATTACTGACACTTTAGAATTGTATGAAAATTCTGGAGTATATTTCCAAAAACTGAAGGAATAAAAAGCCTTCACTGATAGTACCTGGAACTGTTAATTAAATTTGACCTTGAAAGCTGTAAGAAAAACACTCTGCCAAGAAACCATTTTATCGCAGGAGTAGATTTGGTGTTTTACATTCCTGCTCAGATGACCAAATCACTTTTCTTTATGCACCCTTCACAGCAACGGCAAACTATTCCACATAAGCCAAAAGCCTGGTACACCTTTATTTTAAGAGCAGTGTGGAAGAATTTTAGTAATTTTCTCTGCATTGGTTAAATGCTGTCTTGTAGCTATCACAACTTGAAAGAAAAGAGTGTGACCTGAAAAGGTTGGCTAGAAGTAAAAGTACATTATTTAGCTACTGTCATGCCTAAACCATTCTAACAAAAATCTGAAACATTTAGGCTCATCAATGCAGACAGAATGGAGCTCTCCCTACCAGCTCCGGGCTTATTCAAAGGTTAGGTTCAATTTAGTGTCAGTTCAAACTCATTTAAAACCCCATCCATGGATTGAGTTTTCTGTCTGTGCTGCTGGGGCAGCTAAAGGAGGAGGAAGATGAGATCAGAATGCTTCAGCTATCTTGATTCACTTTTGAATTAATGTCTATAGTCTTACGTATACAAACTGGATCTATTCCTGCAATTTTTATTTTTTTTTCAGTGAGGTGCACAAGGCCAAGGTAGGTTTCTGTTTTCAGCTAGGAACCTGTCTCACAGTGAAGCTAAACTTTGATCACAGAACTCTTGGGTCACTCCAAAACCTCAGTTCAGTGTTGTATATCCCCACAGACTAAGGAAGATGTTCTTCAGCTTTTTTTTTCCTCTCTTTCCCTGTTGTTTTGCACTCTCAAGAGCACAAATTCTTTCTAGCCCATGCCTAGGCAAGGCAGAGGCAAAGCTTTAAATCATTTCTCCTTAAAACTAAAGCAGTGGAGCAAGAGGCATCATTAGCATAAGTGGAAGAGTCAACAACTTAAAGTGGTTTAAAAACCTTATAAATTCACCAAAAAATATTTCACAGGGGAATGAAAAAGGCACATAAAATACAGAAAGCCATAACAATGTCTGCCAAAATCTAGATGCAAATATATTGAGGATTGGTTCCACTTTATGTTTGTTTTAGTTCCGCTGTAGCGCTGAGCTTCGCCGGGAGCTGACTCATCGCGCTTCTGAAAGGCAACAAAGTTTAACATCTCAACTGGGGAGCGCAATCCGCCCCAGACTGCATCTCCACGGCTCTTACTGGCTGACCAAGGAGAATTATCTGATTTAGAAAATGCTCGACACCTCTAAGAACTCCTCCGCAGGCCCAAATGCCTTGCCCAGCCCAAATTAGCTGTAGCAGATAATTCTGCAGGAAATGTTTAGCAAGCTTATTAGGCCTTTGCATATTAACACAGAGGGGGAGGAAAAAACCTTTTGCCACGGCTATTGAATCCTGCATGTAAAATATTTTTCAGTAAAAAGATGACAGCAGACTGCCTTATTGCTCTTTGCTTCTGTCATCAGTCTCAGTTTAATTCAAAGTTTATTAAAGTAAATGGGAGTCAGAAATTTAATAAACTTATAAAATACAATTATTTTATACATTCCCATGAAAGGGTGCTTCAGGACATGGTAGAGACTCACGGAATCACAGAATGTTAAGGGGTTGGAATGGGTCTCAAAGGTCATTTAGGCTCAACCCCCCTGCCATGGGCAGGAACACCCCCCAGTAGACCAGGTTACTCAAGCCTCTATCCCACCCGGACTTCAACAGTACCAGGGATGGGATATTCACAAGCTCCCTGGTCAGCCTGTGCCAGGGCCTCACCACCCTCACAGTAAAGAATTTCTTCCTAATAGCTAAGCTAATTTTCCTCTCTTTCAGCTTGTACCCATTACTTCTTATCCTATTGCTACATTTCCTGATAAAGAAGCCCTCTCCAGCTTCCCTGTAGAACAGACAGTGGAATATCTTCTCAAGTATGGGCAAGCTGCATTGGTTCACTGTGACACCTGCCTCACTCTGAAGAGTTCTAACTAAAAAAGAATTGTACAAAAATTAGAAAGAAAAACATACAATATGAGAAGGGGGGAAATACCATCTGGTTCAAGGTCTAAAATAAAGCCTAACCAGACAAAGCACTCTCCTACAATTTAGTTACAGCGATCTCAGCTGGGCTCAGCTGTGTGTGTCAGGTCCCATCAGAAATGCTCTTGGTCTCTGTCACTTCTTTTCAAGTTCACAGGAACCAGGGCCCTCCCCAGTGCCCAGCTCTGAGCTGTCAGCCCCAAACTCGGTGTGCATTAAACCAGCCAAGGTTGTACCTTAAACAGCTTTGTTGTCTGGCCAAGTGGGAAGGCCTGATCTACAGAAGGGTTTCCAGAGTAACATCAGGCTCTTTCACAGGGTGTCTCTTCCTAACACAAATCTTCCCTCATTTTTATTTTTGTAAAAAAAATGTGGGACTATTCAAACTCAGGTGATAATATCTGAAGGTGCAGATGGGTGCATCTATTTGCCTGCCATCACCACACCAAGGTTTCTTCTCCTGCTGAGGATCCCATTAACATGTAAATCTTCCCCATTCTTGCCTGACACCTGAATTTTTCAAAATAATTTAGCATCCCTTTTTCTCACCTGCAGGGCAACTCTCTTCCTTTTAAATGTTAAGTAGGCATTTGGTGGCTTAGCCTAAAGTATTAAATTCAGAACTATTTATCAGTTTCCTTCACCTCCCTTCACCCCCATTCACCTCTCAATCATCACTGTAGAGAAGCTGGAACTGTCTTTGGTTCTCCCCAACCAGACTTCTCCTCAATAACCAAGGATGTTAAAAGGTGTAAAGTAACCCATGGGTGAGTGACAGGAAGATTTGGTCAGTGGTCTTTGGAGATGGCCTGCACAACTTCATTTCTAGGTTTACCATTCACAGCCACCCTGAGAAAACCTGGGCTCTGCTCTATGCTTGTAAAATGGTAGCAGTCAGGGAGCTCCACATCCAAGCCAGCAGCACCTCCTGCAGACTGCCTGTCAGATGTTCTTTGCTCACACTTGGAGATATCTTGGTTCTGCTGCTTAGCAAATGCCCATCAACGTTGACAGAAAAGGATTTTATCCTGCATGGCTTCTGCATTTCCTATAATGCCCCACTGCATCAGAGTTCGGATAGCTCCCTTTAATACATTAATGTATATTTACTATGTTTATATTTTGAACCAAGAGATGCCAGGAGCTCTCATAATATCATAAAACCTGACAGCCTGAATTTGAGTAGTGACAAGCCTGTGGATGACTCTGCTGAAAAGCCTTGAGTAAGGCTTCCTTCAGCTTCAGAAGCTTTACTGCACCACAAGAAGATTTGGACAGCACAACACTGGCTAACCCAAGTCAGTGTCATCCAGCTGCTCCAGCCTGGCAGGGGCTCACTGCAGAAAACAGCATAAATTGAACAGAAAAACTAATGTTTGCTCTGTCAGCTGCACCTGCCTATCAAATCATGCTGCCCATTAAAAGTTATTTTCCAAAACCTCTTAACCTGATAAACTGAACAGACACAATGATACTTATGCTGCTAAGAAATACTGCAGTCTGTCAGTGCTGGAATACTTAACTATCAAATCCACCAGTTAGTTCTCTTCTCCAGAGAATTTTAACTCGTGACAAAAGTGAATTGGAGAGGCAGATGCTTTTATGGCAGTTTTGAGAGAGAAGCAGATCCCACATCAGAAAAGAGAGTTTGAAAACAGCCTTCCCTCTCTCCCAGTTATGTAAGAAGAAGTGTCTCCATTAAGTGTTTACAAACCCCACCATCCAAGAGGCAGAGAGCAATAGGTTTACATAAACAAAACCAAAGGTTTGTGCCATTTAGTACCGGTGTACACACATACAGAGCAGGTTTGTTTTAGTCTATTACACAAAATAACTGCCTCAGATGTTGTTATGGGCACTCATCTCTGACATGGGACATTTAATTCCCCATCAGAATCAATTAACTCATGGTTGAGACTACAGCTGCAGGGAATACTAATTAATAACTATTAATTAGTCAATTAAAGGTTGGGACAACCTGTCAGCCTCTGTCTCAGGTGAGCGTTATACAATACAAGGCTCACTGAAACAACCAGTTTGAAACTAAGCACATTTTCCTTTTGAGGAAAGCAATTAATCTGCTGCTTGTAATTCTGCTCAGTTTCTTCATTAAAAGCAGCATTCTTCCCCCTGTGCTGCAGACTCTGCCCAGCAGATAACCTTCCTTGCTGTGCTCACCTGCATCACATCACCTTGAGATGCACAGCTCTGGTCATGGTCCATTGTGTCCTCATCAGATCCTGCAGCAAGGGGAACGATTGCTTGGGCAGCTCCCACAGCTGCAGTCCTGGCAGGACTCTGGAAGCCTGGCCTGCCTGCTGGGAGGAGGATGCTGTGCCAGGAGACACTGGTTTCTGTGCTAACCAAACTGGAAAAGGAACCTGCTTCCCCCATTCCCCCCCAAAAAACAGCTGACAGCTTAGGAATCCCAGCTGCAGAGCAGGAGGTCAGAAATCTCCAAGTCCCCAGTGAGGCCACCAGCATCTGGAGCTGCTTCTAAAAGTGGAAGCCACCTTCCAGAAAGCTGGGAGGATGGTTTATGTACAGCCCTGCTCGCTGAGCTGCTGCACACCTGCAGAGCAACTGGAATGGCTTCCTCCACAAGGATACTAAAATAGCTTCTCAGCATCTCAAAATAAAGCAAAGTGGTGATATAAGGATAAGCCCAAAGATAGCCAAGGTTTACAACTTGGGTGGGAGGGGAATGGAACAAAAATAACACACAACCTAAGAATATATTCTTCACAATTTTTCCTATATGAGTTTTCTCTAAATCAGCCTTGAAAATAGTCTCTGTGAAATAAAGCTGGAGAACAAAGGAATTAAAACATAATTCCTGCAGAATTCTGCTCCTGCAGAAAATATATGTTAAGAAAGGAAGTTAAGAATAGAAACTAATGACTTCTACTAATTCTTTAAGAGGATATAATCCTAATAAATTCACTGGAGAAAGCCATGTCTAGTGCAGGCAAAGAGGCTGAAACCCCTGACCCTGGATCAACCCATGTAAATACACCTCGAAGCACTGAACATCTACACAATTAGAGCACAGAGAGAAAAGATACCAAAACCACTCCAATGACAACAGCACTTTTGAGGATTTTCTCCTTTTGAAGTCATCTATGCTGTTTCTGGCAAGGAAAACTAGTAAGGGCAACCTCTAACTCTTTGTGGGTACAGGAGACAAACCAACTCATAGATATTTTTTTACTGTGCATTATTTGTCTACTCAAAGTTAACTGTACAAAGGGAGAGGATGGCTGAGTTGCAAATGTTACACCATTCTCTAGGGCCTTTCCATGATCCTGATCTACTCTGATGTCTGAGAGTGCATGTTTGTGGTCCAGACCTTCTGTCAAAACCATGTCAGAGGTTTCTTCACATAATCTCCAGCTGCACACGCCCATTGCTTTAAAATGCTCATTCTCCATTTAGTCTAACCAAACACAACACCTCCCCCAAGTTAATAACTGAGGATTTCAGATGTACATGAGTGTGGAACCCACCAGACTGGGAGCTCTGCAATTATCTGTCACAGAGAAATGTGTCACGGTTATTTGGATACAAAATGGCTAGGACTTCTCAAAATTTCTGGAAGTAATAAAACAAAAGCCTTTCTTTAAAGCACAGAGGCAGAAGAACAAAGGGAAGAGGAAATTAAAGTAAATCTTGCACCACTGAGCTGGCACAGACCACTAGATCAATGCCAGCACACAGCTCGGCTGTACGGGAGCTCTGCATGCTGATCACCAGCAGGCTGCATGCAAATGCATCACTAAAGGAAGAACAAAGAACAAAGAGAGAAAGCAAACACAAAAGTACATGCACCATCATGCCATTTGGGTTTATTCATGAAAGGAATTTCATTCCTTGCTTCCTCCTCTGAAATGTGGCTTCTAAGGTGATGGCTCCCTCTGCACTTGCAGTGTAGCAAATTTCAGTAACTCCAATTACACACTGCCACACGTGCAGCAGGGATGCTGCATCCACCTTTACTGACAGATAACAAAAATGAATTCCATCAGTTCAAAGACTTCTCTCTAAACACGCATTCAAAGGAAACCATTTCTAAGAGTGAGTTTTCTCTTGTCAGCATCACAATATACACAGGTGGGCTGGGGTGGAGGCAAGTGCTACACGTCTTTGTGAAATTTCTGAAGGATTTCTGCCTCCATTATCATTAATAGCTGGGCTTTCTGGTATTCCCTAATGTCTGCAAGTCTTCTTCAATCACTTCATCAAAGGCCACAGAGCTTGATTTCTCAATAAGTTGTCAGCTTTTAATAGTCTCTCCATAATAGCAGTATATTTTAGATTAGTAAGATTAGGGAGCAGATTTTTAAAGGTTTTTCAGAACCAAAAAGAGCAGGTAAGAAATGCAGCAGCATTTCAAGGTATTTCAGGAAATTCAGCTACCATTATGAAACATACAGCAATGCCTGAATGTAAAGATACATACATGTTACTCGTGTACTCACAGTCAGGAATTAACTGGACCCAAACCCAAAAAAACAGGAGTACAGTTCATTCCCCCCAGTGACCTTCAGGCCAGGTCATCCATTTACACAGCTTTACACAGAATCTGTGCTCTGCTCCAGCTCAGGCACCAACTGGGAAAACAGTTCTGGGTCTCTAAGACACAGCCTCCCACCTTTGGGGATTTCTCCTTCTGTGTCTGCTCCCAGAAATATCTGCAGCAAAACCCATGGTACCAGCACAGCATCAGCCCCCCTGGCAGAGGCAATTCCCTCAGATCCTTTGGACACAGGCAGCAACACAAGGTCCTGCTCTGGAAAACAGGTGGGGAATCCCTTTCCATAGGGCTGGAAAGGAAACCCACTGCAAGCAGATGTTTACTGAGGAGCCTTAAACAAAGTCTGTGATTAAAGCCAACCCAAATAATCAGACACAGTTTGTTCCTTCTAATCATCAAACTGCTGTCCACATTATCCCTGACATGTGAAAGGAAAAGATTGAATGTTGAGTTTATTAATTTACTTCTTTAATAACTGCCTGTGTGATGCCTCATTTGTTATATGTTTCTCCCTCACACTGTTCCAAGAGCAAATACAAGTTTTAATATTGTTTATGTTACTATCATCTGAAAATTAATAGCTTTTCATATATCTTTTGACTTCCTAGTGGCTACAAGGAAAAAAAATCTTAAATATATTCAAGGCTAAGTGTCATTTAAACTGCCTCTGATATACATGTATTATAGTAAATTACCATAAACATGCTATGCAGTGATGGAGACAAATGCCCAAAGAGAAAACCCATGTAAACAAGATAACTAAAACTGTCTTATACATATTTAAGGGATCCATAAATGAGAGCTAGTCATAAACTTGACAAAGGTAATAGAAGATATATGTTAAACTTCATTGCTATAAAATTCAGGTTAAAAAGGTGATATAAATATTTTAGTCTTTTATCTAAGATTCCATCATTAAAGATTTAGTCCCACTTGAGCTGCTTTGGGGAGGCTGGAAGGATTTTTTACTTTTTCACCTCTTTTTTTTTAAAATTTTGCACCTTTTGTTAGTTGATTTGAGTACTGATTGATTTTATCATGGCTTTGGGATATTTGGTATTTTCCCGAATTCCCAGGTACTCAAACACAATATTTGCATGGGAATCTCATCACATGCAATTTCTAGTTCCCAGGGTTGCAAAGAGGAGTAAAAAATCTGCAAGAGAGATATAAAGGATGCCTTAAAAGTGCAGAAAAAGGTAAAATAAATATTTTTCAAAAAGGGAAAAATAAATAAAACCCATCATAAGCCACTATTTATTTGTTATAGTCGACCTCAAGAAACTGTTACATGGCTTCTAATCTTCTATAAGTTAGACACTCCAGCCAGCACTGGATGCAAACACAGAGCTTGTCATGGGCTTGAGCGCTCAAAATCCTGATTCAGGAACAGAGCTGCCACCAATATCTGCCACAGCTTTACACCAATATCCGTCCCAGCACAACTCCTTAAAAAATATTTATCCTTACACAAAAAAATTATATATCACCCTGAGGTGCACAACTTCCATGTGCAACATGGAAATAGCTGTTAATGCACATTACAGGCATCCTGAAAATTAGATGTTAATGCTCATTACAGGCACACTGGTATTGAATGTCATGTAGGTGTTGCTCTTGTGCTCAGTTTACTGTGCTGATCTTTAAATATTTTTTTTTAAATAGGCAATTGAGGTTTATTTATTGAATCTAACCCAAAACAAATGGGTTTTCCAGATCAGAAAGATGTAGAAGCAGCAGTTTTGGGGCTTTCCCAGGATGGCCCTGGCATGCCTTTCCCAGCACAGAGCTCCTGGAGCTGAAGGCTCTTTGACTCTCTCATGCAAAACCACGTTGGTTTTTCAGGTCCTGCTCTCTTGCTCTGTCTCTCAGTGATTTCCTCATGAGGGCAGATCAAATTTGAAGTGTTTCCCCCTCTCACCCCCAACAGCCACTCCTGGTAATTTCTAACCCTGAAAGCCAGGCCAGGTCTCTTCTGGCTGACACATTAGCAGCAGCAGACTGTGAAATCAGAGGTTAGCTAATAAGCCATCAGGACAGTCTGGACTGTCACTACAGTCCTGGCAGAAGTAATAACACTGATTTAGTCAGCAGAGTAACAAAATGTAGCTCTGAAATCCCAGGTAGCAGAAATCCACAGACTGAAAATCCTTCCATTCATAAGCTATTGCTTTTGAGTCTGGAATCACAGGAAAAGGTGCTATCATTCAAAAATTGTCTGAGATATTTTGCTAATAGAGTTAAATTTCTAGTGTTTAGTTTAGATCCTATGCTTCAGGGAAAGAATCGTTTCACTTGGAGCTTTTCTTACTTAATTTAAGCAAAGGTGGGCCAGAACAAATGTCCTTGGTCTGTATATTCCCATACATTCTATTCTTCAAAAATCAAAAGCTGACCTTGTGCCTGTGATCCATCTGTCCCCTCAGCACTGCTGTGTGCCTTCCTACATTCCCTCTCTGAGCCTGCTTGCCATTCTCTGTGCCTGCTTGCCACCTGTTTATTTTCTCTTCATCAACTTTTTTGGGAAGGTGCCATTTCATTTTCCGTCAAGTCTCTTCTCTCTTTCATTGATTCTCATCTGTATTTTTCCCTTCTGCCCTCACCCAGCTCTACACACATTTTCTTCTCCATTAAGTTAACTCACAATTCATCAAGATTGTGCACTCCAGAGCCAAGCAGATATGGAGCATTTGAGAAGGAAAGGCAGGGATTGCTCCAGCTCGCTAATAAAGGGTATCAATCTTGCTCCCATTTTAATGAAACAAGTTGTAAGCTTCCCTTAGTCACACTAATGAAAGTGTTTTGCCAAGTTTATCCCTAGCATGAATTCCACAACAAAAAGTAGGGGAAGAAGGGGGTACAGCATTGAGAATAATGGATGGATATTTTTAGCTAATGGATATTACGTATTAGAAAAACTAATAATGTTTTGGGGCTAGGGATAGGATAACAACATCCATCTCTGTAGTGAAGTAGAGGGCCAGGACCCTCACTCTAAAGAGCACATATAATTTCCATTATATATGTTCACAAGGCCAGTGAAGACCACATTGACCACATCTGTGAAGGTCTTGGGGAGGGCTGAGGGATTTTGCTCCATTATTAAAGGGTTCTATAGCATCAAAGCCAGGAGAGAGGTAACTCCAGCATTCCTCTTCAGAATTCCTCTTGCATTCCCCAGAGTAATCACAAAGCCCTGCCCTAACTGGATGGGTCTCTCATCTCACAGGGCTGCTCAGGATGTGCAGCTCCCACTGAGAACCATCCACATCCCTGGGCACAGGGGGGAAAGGGCCCCTCTAAACTGCTTCAGGAGATCAGGGCTTTGTTTCCAAGGATGGAAAGGAGCTGTCTGCACACAGCCAAGGACTGCATATCTGAAGTCACTTCATTTTCCTGCTAACATCACTTCAGGGACTTAAAAGCTATTCCCCATCCCCAAATTCTACTTTCCCAGTTTCATCCTTATCTCCCTCTCCCACCAGCACTCAGTGAGCCTGGATATAGCCTAATGCCAACTGTGCAGCCATGAGTTGCTCTGAAGTCTCTGTATTCTTTAGCTCACATTTCTCCAGACAGGAGCTGCAGAAGAGCTTTTCCCCCTTTTCCAGCTGGAAGGCTTCCTCAGCATGGCTGTGCCAAAGCCAGGGTGCATCCTTTGCTTCTCCATCACCAAATTCTTCTCCAGACCACGCTGGACCCCCGGCAAAGGGCTCAAGAGCAAAGGGAACAGGAAGGACTGAAACAGCTCCCCACACACCTCACTGCTCTTGTGAATCTCTCCATCCCCAAGTTACAGAAGCATTACACTGAGAAAAATGCAACCACGTCAATCTGGTGTCTCCCCTCATCTCATGTTGATCTTCCATACCATTACAATGTTACACCAGTATGAATACTGCATTTAATGCCTTATTCTCCCTTATTCCCATGAGAGATCTCATTTGCCTTCATCCTGAAATAATATGACATATTATCACCAGTTATCACAAACTACAATTTCTCTGTCTCTCCTGGGAAGTGTATTTTATACCCTGCTTCTCACCCGAACAAATCCTTAAGAATGACTGAAAACAGAGAAAATCTGGTCTACCTGAGCAAAAAAAAGAAGAATGGGGGAAAAAGGAAAAGCCAGGTCATCATCAGAATAATCAGAATACAGGATCTTAACACCAAGTTCACAGCTGTCAAAAAGATCAACTCATTGTGATAGGGCACTTCTTACTTTGATAAGTACAAAACATGAGCTGTGATGATGACACAAGTTATTATGGTTAGATTGGGTTTTTTAAATGATAGATGAACTCCTTGGTTGTTTTCTCTCTTGTGATAGTTCTGAAAGGAGAGACTGTACAATGGCAGAGCATAATTGAATTGTAAAGACAGAGGCACAGATGGGTAACAACTCTCTGTCATTTGTTCCCAAAACTTCCTAAATGAAACTCACATCAAAATGTGAAAATCCGTAAAGCATCATTAATTTCAAGGGATCAGAGTAAGACTTTAAACAGGAACTATGAAATAGTTTCTGTGTGTACTCTTCTGATGTCTTTCCTATTTCATCTAATTAACAATAAAACAGATGTCCCGTGACAAAATCAGCTTTTTCATCCAATAACACCCTGACAATCTAAAAATGCCAAACCCTTCACATATGTAAGTTAAATGTCATTGGAGACAGTTGATGCAATTTAGAGATAAAAGCAAAGGGAATATTAACTTTGGCTAACAGTCTACAGGGGTGCAAAAAAACCTTATTGTCTGCCCTTCAAGGTTAGAGATCTCTAGTGCAGTGAATTTTGAACTAACCCTGTTCTTTAAATGTAATCCTCCAATACTTCAGAAAGTTAAATTAGTAAGTTACAAACCTTAAGATAAATTATATATATACATATATATATATGTTGAAGTACTCAAAGCTCTTTTAAAGGCTCATATTCTGAAGTAGAAGTAGTCTGTATTTCTGTATTTTCTGTTGCCCAGTTGTAAGAGCCAGGAATAAAGGAAGATTAAACTTCAACTCAGAAAGATAAACCAGGAATATAATAGCAAAATGGATCTGGCTTCCTTTACGTGGCTACATAAGCATGGGTATGTACTTAAAATAAGTAGCTCAAATATTCCAGAACAACAAACATTCACTCATTAGCAGTCTGTACCTGCTGCTAATTTACCACCTGCCTCCTCTAGATGATGCACAGATATGCAGGTTGGCATCAAAGGCAGGCTGTTTTCTGGACAGGGAATTCTCAATTTGTTTATGTTTTTCTCAGGAATTACACATGGAGGAAGGCAGTCAAGGCTGCTTCAGGTGGAGAAGTCTAATACAGAAATATTCACAACCTTCAGTCTAAGAATGTCTCCTCCTCATGTGTGCCCTCAAAGAAAATTAAGTTATTTTTGGTATTCAGAAGATACCCTTTAGAACAATACAATTATTCTGAAGATACTACATCTCTTTATGAAGTGTGATCCCCAGCACTCAGAGCGACTCTGGAGAAGTTCATCATTGTTGCAGTCGTGTGTCTTTTCCAATTCACGCAGCTCTGTGATTGACAGAAACTCCCAAAGCAGAATCCAATTAAGTATAATTTTGATTCTCATAAGACAAGTCTGCCTTTGTTGTAACACCAAAATCAGTTCTGAAACACAGATAAAACAGATATTAAATAATGTAATCTGAAGCTTCTCAGAGAGAATAAATGCCACTGATAATAATGCTGCCACTCTTCCCTTCTGCAGAATTCAGAGCTAGTTCTCTCCAAAACTGAAATATAAATATCTCAAGTTATAAGATACTAGGGGGCAGGTTTTTGAGGTTTTAAGGTGGTAAAAGTGCAAAGACTCAGAGAGATTTTCAGAAACCCCTGGACACCTGCTCCCACTGAACCAAGGGAAGTTACAAACTAATCCTCAGAGTATGAACACAATACTGTGGCTGCGCCACCTTTAGCAGATTATATTGTCTGTGATTCATCTTCTGTGTAAAATGTGCTTTGATAATGCTGGGTACAGGGCTGAGGCTACAGCAATGGGAATAATCACCATGATTTGTTACCCAAAAACCTTCAGAACTTCTGCATTGCCACACTACTACTTATCTTAAATACTTTCCAAACTTTGATCAATCCACCCACTATAGTCTTTCTTGCTCCACCAAACTTACTTCAGCTGTATCCAGTTCCTCCACACAAGCCATAATCTGCCAGTGCTTTTCTCCTCCTTCTTTCACACACCGAGGAATAGGATAGAAGATTTTGCTGCTTGCAAAGTGACCTCTGCCAGACTGGGGTCAGAAATTAACTCCATCTTCTCCTTCAGTGCCCGCACCATGCCAGACATGGGATGGTTTCCCATCACCTGCCTGGTTCATCTACCTGCTGCCTCTTGTTTAGTGCTTGGTGCCACTGGCAGCCACTGCAATCACAGTGACAGCCTTTTACAGGTGCAGACAGATTTGCTCCTTTCCAGTTCTTCCACTCTGCTCTTTGCACGGAGCCAGCAGAGAGGACACAAATCCTTGGGGCACCATTACAGACTCACTGCAGGGATGGGCTGGCCACCACCACAGGAGGGGAAAAAATCAAAAATCACTTCTAATAAAGGGCCACATTTCAGGAATTGGGTTTGGGTTCTCAACCACAAAGGCTAGAAGCCCAGGGGAATGGGTGCGGCCCCAGTGGGACAGCCCGGGGGACAGCAGTGGCCCCAAAGGGGGACAGGAGTGACCCTGAAAAGGGACAGGAGTGACCCTGAAAGGGGACAGCCCGGGGTCAGCAGTGACCCCAAAGGGGACAGGAGTGACCCCAAAAGGGGGACAGGAGTGACCCCAAAAGGGGGACAGCCCTGGGACAGGAGTGACTCCCCAAGGGGACAGCCCGGGGGACAGCAGTGACCCTGAAATGGACAGCAGTGACCCTGAAATGGACAGCAGTGACCCCCAAAGGGACAACCCAGGGACAGCAGTGACCCCAAACGGGGACAGCCTGGGGCCAGCAGTGACCCCAAACGGGGACAGGAGTGACCCCAAACGGGGACAGCCGGGGTACAGCAGTGACCCCAAAAGGACAGCAGTGACCCCAAACGGGGACAGCAGTGACCCCAAAGGGGACAGCCGGGGGACAGCAGTGACCCCAAAGGGACAGCCGTGACCCCAAAGGCACAGCCCAGGGACAGCCGTGACCCCAAAGGCACAGCCCAGGGGTCCCCGCTGCCCCGGCCCAGCCCGGCCGCCGCTCCGCAGTCTCTGCCGCCCTCCCGTGGCCGAGCGCGGCTCCAGGGCTGTCTCAGCCTCCTTTGGGAAATCCCTAAACATCCCCTAAACATCGCCCTGGGAAAGGCGTGAATGACATTTTTGTTGGTTTAAATGAACCCTCGTGCGCACAGCCCCGCGGGATGCCAGTGTCACACCCCTCTGTCTCACCCTAAAGCAAACCCTAAATCCACCCGCAGTCACAGCAGCAGAATTCAGACCTGCAGGGTGCTTTACAAAGCCCCACAGGACAGGTTCGTTCTTCTGCACCCTTGGGCCTGCATTCCTGGATTAGGATCAAACAAGGGGGAAAGGCAGAGAGATTCCATGAAGAAACTTGTGCGAGGTGACCACCATTTATTTTGAGCCTGCACACACAGACCCACCTTGATCATGCTGTGCTTTAAGCCTGTGTCACCTCCACTAGGTGACAATGTTTTATTCCTTACACTAAATTACCGCAAAATGGAAAATATTACACAGGACGTGACCAAAGCTTTCTTCAGGACAAAAACCAAAATCACCACAACCAAAACCACCCAAGCTAAAGTGATCCACATGGTAAACTCACTCTTCTATTCCCTGTATTCCTCATAGCCACAATAAATTGAAAGCATTTCACACAATTCAGTGAAAGGATAACCAGAGTGCTAAGTAAACATATTGGCACAGAGGCAGCATGACAGCTCAGCACACTCATGAATGGGCAAAAAGCCTCTACTAGTTGTGACAGAAAAGTTTGGCACTGGAAAGGGTTTCTATTTTTAGCCCAGCTTCCAAAGGAAATGAGGTTTCTGCAATCGTAGTACATGCAAATGTTGTGTGTCAGTCATCTGCATCACAATCCTACTACCACTACTCTGCCTAAACTGCCACCTGTAGCCTAAGTCTCATAAATTATGGAAATGCGTTGGAACTTGGTTCATTTAGCAAGTCCAATAGCAGAAAAATTCCCTGGAAGTGCTCTGACTACAAAGCTTCTAACCAACTTTAAGACCTGCACAGAAGGCTGCAGGATTTACTGCTGACCCCTCCTTTTGTCTGTGTCAGAGTAACCAAGTGCAGTCGAGTTTCCAGCAGGGATCTGCAGTCCACTGCATGCTTCACTCCACAAGCCAGATCAGTGCAAAATAAATAAATAAAAATATTTGTAAAAATAAAAAAATCAAGAATCAAATGTACCAGTTTGTGAAGGGGTCAGCAAGGGGCAAGATGTGACAAGAAGAAGGGGCTGGGAAGGGGCTGGGTGTGCTCAGGAGTCCCAGCCTGCACATGGCACAGACCCACAGGGAGGATCCCTTCCCAGGGCGCTGGGCTTGGAGCAGCACAGAAAGGGGGAGACAGGAGAGACTCACTCACTGTTGAGGATAAAGCTGAGACTGCATCTGAGGTCATCAGATGATTGCAAATGGGTTTAACATTTGTGCCATATTTGTTTTTACCTAAATTAAATAAGGGCTTTGGAAAACTGCAGAAATAGGCCTTTTTAGTTATTTAAATTGCCTTTCATACTGTGTTAATAAAAGTATTGCATGACATTCTCAGCTGCTGTTCCCTTAGTAGCAAGAATTTCCTCCCTCTGTGAATTTCTGGTGCTGACATTTTACTTTTTTCTAATCTTTGGGCTCAAGGCAAATTTTTTTCACCCTGATTTCTTTACAAATATTTGGGGTTTGCTCCTGCATTCCTCAAAGCCAGTGAAAATCCTGAATGTGCAAGGAATGCAGAAGCAAACCACAGAGTAAATTATGTTTTCTATTTCACTTGCTTTGAAAGTCCCTGAAGAGACATATCACTGTTTATTACTGCAATAAAACTTTCCTAATTCACTCAAGTGAGTTAATGACTGAGAAACCTCCTGGATATTACCAAACTGGCAAAACAGAAACGATTACTGTATGATTTTTCTGAAAAGCAAACCTAATATAAGCTTTTTTTTTCTTGTTAAGTACACCTGCATTTTATTACTTGCTGCAGTGCTTTACTGCTGGATAGCAAAGCTTCTGTGGTTTGCTTGAAACCTCAACAACTGCAAGAGATCTGTGACTCTTTAACCTGAAAAACCCAGGTTTGCAGAACTCACACACCCCCCACCATCTTGGGGCGTGTCTGAGCTCTGGAAATTGCCACGAGTGAGATTAATGAAATCCCACTGAACAACCTTCCCTTTTTGCTTGCATTTCAACCAGGTCTGTCAACAGGAGCTGTTGGAGGTTTATCCCTGCCATGCCACTTTTATTTACCTGTTACATACAGGCATAGTATCAAATCAAGAGCTGACTTAGGGGCTGTTTGTTGGGTTTTTTTCCCCAGCCTAAGACCCCCCCAGCACAACAGATTTTATTGCCACAGGTGTCCCTGGCTGCTGCCCCAACACAAATAAAGAATCCATCAAATTCAGTCACTGCTGGTTTACAGGGGCATGGAGGAGAATCCCGGGTGGGTTGCCAGAACTCTGCATCACAAATCAGGGAGAGAAACAAAAACACCTGAAACACCAGCCCAGCTTTGACCACACAGTGGCAGCAGAACCAAGACACTGCTCAGGCAAGCCCCGGATCCAGCCTGCCACAGCAGCAAACAGGGAAACAGCCCTGCAAAAGTGCTTTAGGTGAGATACATAAATGGAAGTTGGAGAGAATTTCACAGAGTTTAAGGACTCGATTTGCCCGTTCCATCTTCTCATTTTGCTGGAAAGAGCCACTGTGTGTTTTGAGCCTGAATGAAAGGTGCAGCCAAGCTCAGGCCCTGCCACTGACTGAGCTCTGAGAGCTCCATGGAAAGGGAGAAGAAACTGAGGTTAAATGCAGCAGGCAGCAAATCCTGTCAGCATTGTGCTGGAACCTCCAAGCAACATTCTGGAACAAATGGTTCCAACCCATTAATTGCAAAAGGCAATTTAATGGGAGTTTTGCTCAGTCAACAGAAGTAAAATTATTAATTAATAAAAAATAACAACAGGCATGAAAAGAGGGTTTGAGCTGCTTCCCACTGCCATGAGTAATTCCAAAACAACAGTCTCAGTGTCTGAATATTTTTATTTATGCCACTCTCAAACAACTGGTTTGGGATGAACATCATCCCCATCATCTCTGGTTTGGGATGAACAAACCAGCTTGGAATGGCAAAGGAGCAAAATCAACCCCATCTCATTCCTGGCTGTCAGCAGAAGAAAGCAAGCCCAGGTCCTCCTTCCTGCCATCAGACAGCCAGTCCCCCACCATGGGGTGACATCCCATGGGAGTGGGGGTCCCTCTGTGCATACATCTCAGCCTGAGACACCTGAGCCAGGGCAGGAGAGCAAAAGCTGATGGAGCTCCTCCCCAGGCTGCCCCCACAACATCCACTGGTCAAAACACCCAGTGCCAGACTCACAGTGTTCAAATGGAGCAAACAGGAGGCAGCACAGGAAAACAAACACTACATGGAATGGAGGAGCAGGGTGAGGAGGAAGAAAAAAGCTCTGTGGTCTGCAGACTGCACAAATCCTCTCTGAGGAAAGGGGCTGAAGGGTGGGGGTGGGAGGGAGGAGCAAGATAAGAGATGGGGAATTTTCCCTCTTGTTCCAGAGCCCTGCAGGGACCCCGCTCCAAAGCCTGCCTGCCCTCTCTGCACACCCCTGCTGGGCTGCTCTAACTCCCACTGGGATGGACTCTGGGGCCAGCAGGAGCCTGGCCTTGGACACTGCCACAGAGCAGGCAACAACTGCAGGAGCAGCAGGGAGCAGTACGTCACACCCCCGGCAGCTGGAAGGAAAATTGTGGTTCTGGAGCTTCTCTGCACAAGGGCACAGAGCACCATAAATTAACAAACTGTCCAGCAGGTGCACTGCTGCAGCAGGTGTGGGGTGGGAAAGGGTGAAGCACTGTCTGAGGGCAAAGTGAACCATCCACAGCATTAAACAAACTTGTCAGGGGCTGAATGCTGCAAACTTAGGGGAGGAGAGCAGCAGCTATGCACCACACACATTTTTCAGTTGGCTGTGACCATTTAACTGAACAGAGAGTCATCTGCCTTAATCATTACTATTAAATTTATTATTCATTAACCACATGAATTATTTAAATTTAAGACTTTGGAACCTGGAAGTCATTGAGAGACACTGGCTGCCTCCAGTTTCTGATAGTTGGCAAGAACCTGTCTTCTGGTACTGCCAGCCTGGACTCCTGAAAAACAAGTCAGAGCTGGTCTTGGACTGCTTCAAACATAATATTTTAATAGCCGTGTCATTCCCTTCATTTCATCAAACCTTTAGATTGATGACTTTTTTATTCCTCAGCTAAGTGGCTAAAAGTTTGTTTTTAAGGTTCTTGAGGAATTCCAGGACTCTGGGATTCAGATGACAAAGATCCTTTCAGTACTAAAGATATTCAGTAAGTCACCAACTTCAGCCAGCACTCACAGCTCAGGTTTGCTGGGTGCAGTAATTGTTCTCCTTTCTCTCTCTCAAACTCCCGCTGGGAGTTCCCTTCCACAGGAGGGAAGTTTGGGCTGAGAAGGACCCAGTACACCTGTGCCCAGGTGACTCCCCCTGAGCCCACGGGAGCTCCCTGCAGCACAGGACATTTACCCCAGCCTGCCTCAGTCACAACGAGGTGCCCAAACCACGTTTCCTTCTGCATTTCCTTGCAAAGGGGACACCCCTCAACCTCTGCACTTCCACTGCTGACACTGGAACAAGAGCTCAGCAGGCACCTTTAAAGTCTGAGACATGATTGTTAGAACAAAGAGAATTAGGGGACACCACTACTGTCACAACCCCAGAATTCTCCTGATCACCTCTTCCCGTCCCTCTCGGGAGAGGAGCTGCTTCCTGAGCCCTTTCAAGCACCCTGCAACCCTGCCTGGTACCTGGACCTCAGGAACAACAGGCTGAAGAAACAGTGCCTGGCAGGACTTCTGCCAAAGGGATTTTTATGGCAACGAGGTAGAAACCACGTTGAAAAGTGTCTCATGTGCAGCCACAGGAATCTGCTACCTGCCTTAGAGAGAAGGGCTGCAGGTTTAGCAGCCAGAGCAAGGGACAGAGCTGATGAAGAGATTCTGTTTAAGATGGATGTGACAATTAAAGTACAAAATAGGTGGAGGAGAAAATAGTATTGCTGTAGAAGGACAAAAAATAAATCATTTTTTTGTGAGATTGTGAGATATTCATTAAAAGTCTTCTGCCCAGAACATGACATACAGTTTCTGGCTAGAACATTCTCATGACAATGATATTTAAATAAAATACTAAACACTGGATACAACTATAATATTCTATTAAAATATAATATTTTATCTTTTTATCTATATAAAGAAATTTTAAAGGTTGCTTATAAGAAAGATGGGGACAGGCTTCTTAATAGGACCTATTGCAGCAGTTTTAAACTGAAAGAAGGTAGATTCAGACTGGATATAGGGAATTTTTTTTTTTTTTTTTTTACTATGAGGCTGATGAAACACCAAAACAGGTTGCCCAAAGAGGTTGTAGATGCCCATCTACATGGATGTAGAGCAATCTGATCTAATTGAAAATGTTTCTGTTTTTTGTAAGGAGAGGGTTGGAGTAGACAACTTTTAAAGGTCCCTTCCAACTCAAACCATTCTGATTCAAGGATTTTTTTTTATTTTGGCCTTCTTTTTAAAATCTTTTCTGAGGATGCAGTTTTCTGATTTTGTGATTCTTTCATAAAGGGAGAAATATGCAAATTTTTTTAAAATACTTCTAAACAATAAAAGTATAAGGGAAAGATGGAGGAAAAAAGATCCAAGGTGACATCTTCTACTTAACACAGAATACACAAATTATAGGGACCAGATATGCCCAGTACCTTAATTTTATACTATTCATGACCACATGACTCTTTCATGTTACTGCAGAAAACCCTGACACTTGTATTATATGATCTGTCAAAACTATTGCTTTTCCTCAGTGAGGAATGCTTCCCTCCTAAATAAGTCAGCTCTCATGTTGACAGAGTTGCAGATAATAAGATAAAATTCAACATGCATATTTTTTTTGCAAGTCCTTGTAAGCTGGGGTGAATTTCTAGAAAGATAAGGAATTCATAGCTTACACTTGTGTAAACCTGCTTGGTCCTAAGAAAGAGCTGGATGGAGGATGGAAGGAAATTGAGAATAGTGACTTTTGCTGTATGGTTTTCAGGTCTTCATCCAGGTCAGTAAAACATGAGATTCCCAGGAAAGATCATTAAATGAAAATAAAAGACTCCACACCTTTTTTCTCAGCTATATTTATCTTAATTATAATTACTTTATGCTTGACCAGCAATTCTACTGTGCTGAAATTACTGTAACCTTTCCATGTTCAAGCAGCATCTCTACTATACTGATGCTCACCTGCTTTTCAACACCAACATGAAACAAAAGGAGCTGTAACTCATTATTACTGAATATTTAGTTAATTCTTGGAGCTGTCCAAGGCACACAGGGGGGAAAAAAAGTTTTTATTGCATAGACTGCAAAATTTTTAAGTATGGGAAACACGTCAGTATGAAAGTCACTGAGAGCATTAATGTGCATGAAATAACACAGGGGTTCTCAAAGTCAGGTCTAGCTCAGGTATTTCAAGATTAAAAGTAGATTTCAGACCCAGAGCCACATGTTCTACTCCCTGATTTCCCATCTTATCTTTGCAGTGTGGATTTCACAGAGCTCACACACACAATGGTTTTGGGTTTAATGTCCCATTCTAATCTGCATCTGTACCATTATCTTTCTAATCTCCACAAAACAAACTTCACCACAAAACACCCATTTCTCATTGATCTCCTGAGAATAAGTTTGCCATAATCAGCAGCCCTGCTAAATTATCCTCAACCTTAAATCAGCACATAGTCAGCATGAGTGACACGATGCAGAGGGAACTGCTGGGTTGGAAAATTTAATTGGTAAAGAAACTACAAATGGTAAATGAATTCACAAGGATAGGAGATTAGATAGATAGATAGATAGATAGATAGATAGATAGATAGATAGATAGATAGATAGATGCTCATACACTGACATGTTTGTGTCAGTGAACTCAGCCACCACTTCATACGCAGATCTGTGAATGGACTATTTGGTCAATAGTTAATGTCTTTAGACATAAAGCAAAAGCCTGAAATGATTAAACAGCTGCCATGTGGCTTAGTCAAAGTCAAAAAGTGGGGGGGTTTTGCCATCCTTTAAAGTAATCTCTACTATACCACCAATTCATTACATCTCAATATAGACAGGTGGTTTTGAAATTTTTTGCTTAGTTATATCAAACACAATCAATCCAGGGAAAGAATTTCAGCCTTCCTCCTCCCCAGTGTTTAGAAATATAGCATAAGCCCCTACAGGATAGGCACAAGGGTCCAAACATCAGTGGTTTCCTAAAAGTAACTTGCCAAAGCACTTCCCGCATTTCAACTGGGCCGTCAAGGGTTTTGCAAGGTCAAGTGTTACATGGATGGCATGGAGAAATGTGTAATGTTTGAAAAACATTACTGTTCCCAATTAAAAAAAAAAAAGTTAAATGCTTATTAAATTAATCGTACAGGATATGACAGAAGTTATTGGAAATTGTATTTTCAGCTCTACAGCTGGCACTCACATACTGGCCTTTTTGCTTTTCCATGTTTCATCATGAGGGGTTGGTTGGTTTGGCTTTATCTTCAGCCAGATTTCTCTCTCAGTTTTGCCTGCTCATAAAATGTGGAGCCATCACAGACACTTTCCCGGCTGCCATCAGACACAGGATTGTTTGGATGAGACCACAATTGCTCCACATTGTCTTGTCACAGACCAAACTCCACCTTCAATTTTTGAGTGGCATTGCAAAGGAAAAATCCAACTAAAACACCAGTGACATACAGCAGTCCCATATCATTGCTCCATTTCATGTCTTTTGCAAGATCTTTCAGTGCTGTCAGCACCAGGGTGATGTTTTAACAGTGACTTTCATGTTTCCTCTTTCTTACACCACTCTCTCATTTCCTCCAGGCTGCAAAGCCAAGGTGGATGGGTTTGCTAGAATGTCAACAGGATTTTCCCCTTTCCAGCAACATGAATGTCTTTATTGTTCATTAAATCCTGTTCTGCAAATACTGGCCAATGGTATTTCAGTAGCATTAGTGTTAGAAGCCTACAGGATTCTGCAGATTATATTAAAAAATATTTTGTATTTTTGCACTCCACCTCTCCATCCTGTTAAGTCTATTGATTTAATAAAACAAGTCATCTAATTTATTTTTTTTTAATCACAGCAAGGAATGCCAGTAGGAATAGCTGTTCTCACTGCAAGTTGTCTAGGCAGAGAAGAGCTCATAATTCATTGTCTGTCTAAGAAATTCTCCAAGGAGAAGATTTTTACTTCTTCATCTTGTTTGCTCTGTTGGTTGATTGGCATGTATCTCTGTATATAACTATATCTATGGCACAATGTTAGAATAGCAAGGAAAACAAAATTACTACCTCTGCCTGACATTTCATCAGCACTGCTTGGGAAATATCATCCCTGAAAAACACAGAACAGGGGGTTACAATTAACACTAAGAAGTGTTAATTAGACAGAGCTGAAATGACTTATTATAAAGCAGAGGGTATTTTACTTTTCCATGTCTCACAACAGTGCAGCTTCCTGAGTGAAGTCAGGGGCTCTGCTCGGGAAGCAGAAAGTGAGGAAATGTGTAACCCCTTGTTTGCTGTGCTTTATCACTGCACAAATACTTATTAACAAACATCTTCTTTGGCACATGCATTCAGGACACAGGGTCTCTTTTGCCATTGTTAGAGCTCTGCTCTAAACTCTGAGGAATTTGACACATTTTAATGAATGAAGACAGAGTCCAGGAGAGCTTTCCTGCTACAGAGATTGCACACTTAATTAGGACCCTTATTAAAAATAAATACTCAAGTAGTACAAAAGTCTGCAATTCAAGTCTCAAGTGTCTCATGCTGAAACTGGAGACTGTCAATATTAATAGTCACTTTTTTAAAAAATAATAAATTGTTTTGTGTAGCTCAAGGTCACACAGTGTTGGTAAATCAGCAGCAGAATTTAGTACACAAACCAAATCTTCAGAGACCCATGTGCAGTTTCCACTGCAAAACCTTACAGCTTCCTTCATTTGCAAGGTGCCAGTGGTGCTCTGAAATAGCAATATCTCATTCTTATTCCATGAGAATAATCCAGTGAAAGTTAAACAAACCAACCTGCAAAGATAAAGGATAATTGTACCTTTCAAAAGACTGGAGATAAGAAGTTATTATGCTTGACTTTCAGTGTGGCACACCCAGCTGAAGCATCAGTTCTACCTGCTTCAAAATCATCTCATTTCAGATTAATCTCAGAGCTGACCTGGAGCTCACACCCACTGAGCACCAGCAGCATTCTGTTACCTCAGGATATTTCAATATTCGATATTTCAAATTTAACATATGATCTGAGGGTCTGCCCAAAGAAGTCCTTTAGGATAAAAATTTCACTTTGGTTGTGTGCATCCTGCTTTCAAACAATATTCTCTGCTTGGGACTATCAAGAAACAAAAACTTCTGCCCAAGTGAGTCCAGAACCTGAGTGTAACACCTAAGAACCTCACCCACACCTCAAACTAAACTGAGAGGAAAGGAGACTCTCTGTTCATTGACATAAGTGGCAAAATAAAACCCAGATAGCACCAACCAGAGTGATATACAGCAACATTTTCATGGTTATTGTTGCTAATAAAGCCTTCAAAACCTTTAAGAAAATCAGCTACAACTTGTTTTTCCAAAACTGATGAGCAATGCTCAGAGCTCAGACACCAAAACTGTAGAAGTAGTCATTTGTATGAGAATTTAAAAAGAAAAATAATGAAGACATGACAGAAGCTTGAGTCAAAAGTTTTCAAATATTTCAACTATTTTCAAATATTTCAAAATTAACATTAACATATGATCTGAGGATCTGCCCAAAGAAGTTTGTGAGGATAAAAATTTCATACCAATTTCCTTTCTGTTATAACTAAGTTAACCCTTGAACTGGGGGAGCATGTCTTTCAATTAAGGCTGAAAAAAAAAAGATTCACGATACCATTAACATCTGCAAAACAATAGAGACAGTCAACAAAGATGGCTGTGTGCAAAACATTTACTGAAAATCACCAACATGATCCCTTTTGCTGTTGCATTTTGGATGCCAGATGGCTGGAGGGAGTTCCAGCAGGCAATTTCTTAATGAGAGTGCCTCTGCCCAATATCATCAACGTCCCTCAGATGCAGAATCTACCCTGCTGAGGCTTCCAGGAAAACCAGACATTTTACAGTGACTTCACCAGGTCAATCTTAGCTTTTCACAGTTTACAGAACATCATTTGCTGTTGTTCAGTTCAGCCCATCTTATCAGGACTAACTTTCTTTAGACATTTCAGTGATGAGGAGTAAAATAAAAAGTCTGTGAGGCTCCCTGAACAGCTTTAGCTCCACTTTTGGCCCTGTTTTTAGGAGCACACCCATCACTTATCACCTCCATCACCACAGACTTCCAGCTTAGCAGAGCCATTTCCTTCTCAAGGGCTCAGAGTCCCTGGTTCTGGTTAGCAGCAAACCTTCCAGTCAAGCAGACTGGTATCCTCATCTCACACAGGTTTGCAGCCCTTTCCAGATCCAAGATATCCATGTCCTTGCTTGCCAAGACAACACAAGTTCTTCTTTCAGTGACCAAGGTACTGGAAACTGGCTGAGCCCTCTCCCAGGAGGGAGATTGGGAAGCCAAAGCGAGATGTGCACAGGGCAAGTTGGCATTTCAGCCTGGCATCAGAATCCAGAGACCTTTCCATGTAACCCTCAGGAAGTTCCTCAGTAATGGTGACACACAGGACAGTGCCAGCTTCTCCAGGAGCCTGGTGTGAGTGTGAGGTACATCCTGAGCATTTTGAAATGGTTACACTCCCAGTAAATTAGAGCTGGGTTAACTCGTTCATCTGGTGTGCTTTGGGGCACAGATTATGTTTGTGAACCACATGATGGGCTAAGTTTCCCCAAATCCAATTCTTATGTTTTATGCTACTACCAATTCTTAGGTTCCCAGATATTTCCCATGGATCTGAAAACAGAAATTCAATTGGTGTTTTGATACCCTTTTCACCCATTAAACAGAAAGAACATTATAATATAATCATTGTGGAAAAGAGGCCCTGAGAACCCCTTTCTGATCCCTTCTGGTGCACATGAAAGGATCTCGTGGAGAAGGGTAGAGATTTTGGTGAGAGGCTGGAGTCATGTGTTCCTTGACAAATCTACTGGAGCAATTTCCCTACTCTTGGCCCCACTGCATCAAGATTACTTTCTCTGTGTCAAAGTAAAGCTTCAATAATGTTGATAAAAAGAGTTATTAGAGAAATCAAACACAATTCATCCCTCTAAGCAGGAAAAAAAGCCAGGCATCTCGTAGCACACATTCTAGCACACTGGACAGAGCATTGCAATTTTAGTCCTGTGTGCCTGATCATTTGACATTTACTCCTATTGAACAGGCCCTTAATTAGATTCTCCTGCCAGAATAAGATATCTGACTCTCCCCTTACAAAGCAAAGGCTCTCCAAAGTTATAATCTCCACTACTTGCCCCATTCATTTAGCTGCAAATATCTATGGCTAACCTTGCAAGCAGGAGATTTAGAAAACTCAGGAAATCCATAGGTCCTACCCAAGGTAAACCACGGGCTTCCCCAAGCCATGAGAGGAAATCAATACCCCATATCCCACTTACAAGGAAGCTAGGCAGTGTTTTGCTACCTTTGTTCCCTGTAAAGCTGTTTCACCACCGAGTCCCTCCCACGCAAATCCCGGCTCGTTCTCGCTGTCTCCTCCTGCTGCTCCTGCTCCTCCTGCTCAGAGGCTCGTGGTCTCTGTCTGCACCCAGCTCCCCTTATCAGGGGTCCTGCTCCCCTCCTTCCCCTGGCTCCAGGTCCTGCTGACCTTTAAGCCCCTTCCAGGGTCTGCTGAATGGTTTATAGGGGCCCTGCCTTGCTGGCCCTGCCTCTGTCTCGTTGAATTTCTGTGAGCCTCTCCTATATTCTGGTCCAGGGCTAGTACCCCATTTCACTTCCAAACATCTGATTTTAGCAACAACCTCAGCATCTCAAGGCCAGGCAGTCTTGTTAAATCTCTCTGTAAACATAAACCACAAGCAGATCTTTTTAAAAGCCTTTGTAATTCATGCTTTCCATCTGCCTGTCAGACCACAGGAAAAGATCCACTCTGTTTCTGGTTTCCTTTCCACTTCCCTCTTCCCCCCAGGAGCCTGCCCTGCTGTCACAAACCTACTAAAATTTGCACAGATCCTACCCATATACTATATGTTCCCAGTTAAATGGGCAAATACTTTCTGAGGATCTCTAGGGCAGATCTGTAACTACTGATGGGTAATTAGACTTTGGGTGACCTTCTTTCAAGGGATTTCTATATCTTTTTTCTGAAATTTATCTGTGGTTTTATCCACTTAATTTTTATCTATTCATGTATTGAGAGGAAAAAAATAAGTTTTTAGAAACAATATTAGCATAACTTTTATAAACTTAACAGCACATTAATAAGATAAAAAACAGGAAAGGAGGGAATACAAAATAGAAAAAAAATACTGTCATACTAGCTGCAAAAATACTCACATTGTCAGCATGCCAGAGGATCTGCCCTTACCCCTCACAGATCTGCATTACAGAGCTTCTGTGTGAAGTCAGGAACCACATAGCACCATCTCTTATAGAAGATTAATCCACAAACCAGTATATGACAAGATTTTGCTATTCTAGGCCATCAAAACAGGGCATTCAGGAAGCAATGCTTCTCCCCCTGTAGTTTAGAGTTTGCAAGGATTTAAGATAAAGCCTAAGATAAGACTCTAGCTCCCACATACAGGTAAATCCCAGACTGCAAAAAACAGCATTCCAAAGAGAATCATCCTCCAGGCACGTGTCTCATCATGCCCTTGTCCACTTCTGCCAAATTCATACCTGGAGTGAAGAGGAACACGTGCTTATGCCAGCTTTTGGATTGAACAGGCCTCAAACCAGACTTTATTATGGTTAGAAATATTTACCAAACAGCCAGTTGCAGTTGAAGCTATCAGTAATAGCCTGGTCCTTCAGCATTTCCATCCCTCTCCATGTCCTTGCTCCCACATGGGCAATCAGTGAGTTGCTGTGGGAGCACCCAGCTCTGTCCTACACCAGCAGCCCCTTGCTCAGCCTTGGCCTGGGTGTTCCTGTAAAGGAGCCTCCTGACCCCTGGGAGCACTAACCTGAAATTAGGGACTTCCTATCTTCTCCTTGAAAATGTAAGTCCCACCATACAGGACTACCTTACCCAGAGAATAATCAAGCCTTAAAGGAAAGGCACATTTATATAGATATTATACATGTTATTATATTAGATAATGCACAGCAAGTGACACAATTTCATCTTAGTCTTGTAACACAGACACCAAGATCTTATTTGAGTGAGTCCTAAATATTTCCACAGCTCTTAATACTGCATCCCAGTTCTCCATTAGCTCATTAGCTAAGACCCCCACCAGTCCCTTGTGCTGTTCTTCTCTTCTGAAATTCACCCCTTCCCTCCTCTCCACCTTTCTTTTACCTTTAGGCATTTTCCAGCTCCAGAATTTCTTGTCGGTATAGCTTCTCCATCTATTTCAGCTCTCCTCGCTGTTAGCCAGGGTGGGCAGCTCCCTTTAACCTCTTCCTGCCCCGGGGCAGGTCCCTCGCATTAGCAGCACCTCCCCCGCACCAGCACCGCACCCTCCTTCCCTGAGTAATTCCCACCGAACCCACAGCCGGCCGCACAATTTCACAGTGAATTCAAGGCCAAGGTGGATTCCCCGGCTCCCGGCGAGCCCCGGCCGCTCCCGGGGAAAGGAGCAGCAGCTCTCGCTGGATGGACATCATCCATCGCCCCAGCAGCGGCTCCCTGCCTCAGCAGCATCTTCCGCTCCTTACTAGACTCCCTAATTACATAGAAATGAGGGGTAGTGGCTGGAAAGGCATCATTTTCAGGTTAAAGTGTGTGTCTAAATTAATTTTTTTTTAATTTCTTTTGAGGTGTTCTTTTTTCCCCAGTAAGCTCGTTTTGGAGGTGGGATACAAACCAGCTTTGTGCAGTTTCAGGAGTTTTTTCCCCGTGCGTTTTATTCCCTGAACTTACAGCTAACAGCGGCTTTGTGGGCCTTTTTTTGGTTTTTCTTCCGAATAAAAAAGGAGAGAAAAATAAAGGGGAAACTGGAAAGGAACAGTAACAGGGGGAAAATATTATTTTGCGACGGTGTGTTAGTATTTCTGTCGAAATTCCGAGAGATGGAAATCGGAATGGATTTTCACGTGCCTCAATTGGTGCTAAGGGCGGCAGAAAAGGGTGAAACGCTCCGTTCCTCTCCCGGTGTAACTCCGCGTCCCTCGCTCGCTTCCCCAGAGTTCCAGACGTGCCGCTGCTGCCCTGGGAGAGCCCCAGCCCCGGGGGCTCCCTGGAAGCCTCCGCCCGCTCTTCCTACGGAGCTGCTCCTCCTCGTTTCTTCCACCTGCTTAATCACATTTAAATATATTAAATACTTTCCCATTGTGGCTCTGGCACAGGAGTAATTGCCGCAGTTGCCATGGGGATGTTATGACAACACGGGGGGGATGCCCGCGCCGTGAGAAGAGGCAGAGGTGGGACGTGGGAAGTTCGTGTGCCTGGCACCGGCGCTGCGCTGAGATCAGCCCGGGAGCCGCGGGGTTCCCGGTGTCCCGGGGGAGCGCGGAGGGATGGCCGGGAGCGGGGCGAGGGCTGGCACGGCCACAGCCGCCTTCCCGCAGTCGGTGCCGCCGGCGGCAGCTGTGCTGGCTCAGCGCCGGCACAAAAGGCCATCCCATCCCATCCCATCCCATCCCATCCCATCCCGTGCCTCCTCTCCGGGCAGTGCCGGGATGCGGGGCGGTTTCCGAGTCCCGGGACAGCGCGGCCGCAGCGCTCCCGTGGCCGCGGGAAAGAGGAGCGGCACTCGGGACTCGGTCTCCGTAAAACAACCCGGCCCTGGCCGCCCAGGGCACTGCCTGGAAGCAGGACCACCGCCCTTCCCTGCCGTGGGTGCTCCCAGCAGCGGGCAGGGGACACTCCGGGCCGGCGACACCAGCCCGCTCCGAGCCTCGGCAGCCGGCCGGGGATGCGGAGGGATGGGGAAGAGGCGGCTCTGGGAAGCGTGGGAGGGTAGCGGGGGTTCCCCCCTCGGGCTGGAAACCAAGCGGGCCGGCCTGGAAAAGGGGCCTGGAAAAGGCGGCCGCGCTGCCGAGGCTGCCGCGCAGCGAGCACGGCGCGGGGAGGTTCATTTTAGGTGAAGGAATGTCATTTCGCTACTAAATGGTTAGTCTAATTTGATCTTTATTATGCTGTGGATTAGGACTGATTCATATTAAACACGAGTGCAGTTAATATAACTCTGGAACGTGTCCCGCTGTATGTACAGCAGCCGCTGCTGCAGCTCCGCCGCTTCCTGCGACCCGTGGATTAAGATTTAATTAACAGGGAAGTTTGCGAGCGCTCGCCCGCAGCCTCTCTGCTTCACAAATAATTTATACCCCGTTCCGCCGATTTTTATTCAAGTGACAGCATTTTATTTTACTCTAAAAGGGACCTGAATATTTTATGTTCTGCTAGAGGCTTCTGTATACGAACCTCTCCCAGGCAGCTCCAAAGCCACGGATTTTTTTTCTTTCTTTTTTTTTAAATGTATGGGAATTACTTCAGTACGATAATTTATCAGAAACTCTCACACCCCCCTCCTTCTACTCCCCCCAATCCAACTGCCTAAACTACCCATATGAAAGTTAATCGTCGTGATCCCCATTGTCGGTTGTATAAATCCAAGCTCAAGCCAACCTCCAAGACACTGCAACAATTCTGATAAATTGTCCTGCTCGCCTAACTACACAAGAATGGCTTTTATAATTAAAAGGGGAGCTGAGTTAAATCAACAGCTCCTAAGCCCTTCTCAACAGGGCTAGAATAGGAGAAATGTGGCGACCTGATTTCTTTAAGTAGCAGCTCTTTGTAGCCCGTTCATAATCCTAGATATGGAAACCCATCCTGCACAAAGTCAGCTGCCAAGCAAAAAAGAAAAAAATAGAAAAAAAAAAAGTTTATTCAGATGCTCAACGTCCATCTTTTTTTTCCCAGTCTAACATAACCCTAGCACTTTATAACCAAACAGACAACTCCTTTTCCAATTAAAGTGGAATTAGGAAACTCAATCAAATTAGCTCACTATTAAAGCCCTTCTTTATTAAACCGTTTTATTGTAGTAATATTAAGTTTCACCCGCTCTTGGAACACGAGACTTTAAAAAGTTTCCCTTGCGATATTGATTTGGCTGCTCCCAGGATGGACCGGGGTCAAAAGTATTTGCCTAGGTGTAATCTGCAATATTTACTTACTTTTTTTGTTGGAGGTTTTGTTTTGGGTTTGGTTTTGGGTATTTTTTTTAAGAAAATGGTAAAATTGTATCCAAGTTGATCCGTCTCATGCGGGATGGAAGAATTGCGTTTCGATGCAATTTGATTTTACCCAGGAGCTCCTTCCACAGCTGCGGTGGGACTCCCGTCCTCCCAGCCCCACCAGTACATGAACTGGTTGGTAGGAGCCGCGCTGGCAGCTCCCAGCCAATGTTTACACAGTTATATTTGAAGTGAGAAAGTAAACAGTCCAGCTGTGCCACGGAGCGCTTCGCTGGGATTAGGTTTCCATACCAACCAACTTTAGGAGCTTTTACAGTCTTAATTCAACCATGCACTGAACTTGTTCTTTGTGAGTAATAGTTTTCCTGGGCCAAACACTCCCAGGACTGGCAAGAAAGTCACGCTCCGGCCTTCGGCGGGATCGCCCCTCGGGATGCACGGGGGCACCCGCTGCCCCCGCTCGTCCCAATACAGAAATAAATAGAGGCAGGAAAGCCCTTCTTACTTTTTGATCTCCGAGAATATTTGGACACCGTTGCCAAAAAATTTTTAAAAATAATAATAAAAAATAATTTAAAAGCCAGTATGCTTTAACCTCGGATGAGGGTGAAGGACACACAGCTCCTAAAACAGAGAAACCTTCCCTGCACTGATCTTAGCTCATCCACCTCTGCCGCAAACGCACCTTTACATTCTGAAAAAAGTCATTATTATAGATCCCTTTGCTTATTTTGACACAAAAACAACTGAAAAGCACAATCCAATTTCGAGTAAGAGGGGTAAAACCTTACTGCTGCTACACAACCCGCGGGTCGCAAGGTGGGATTTGCTTTAACCAGGCTTCTCTTTGCAACACTTCCAGATTTCCTAAATATGACAAAATACATCAGATACCGAAGTGAGAAATCCTGCTTAAATTTATACTTCTGTAGGTTTGCTGGGGATTTTTTTTCTGCAGGCATAAATAAGAAAAATACCAGAACCAGAAATAAAGGTATTTGACAATTTCAGTTGATAAAGAATTTGCTCTTGCTTGTACGCTTCGTTTTTATTTATAAATTTATCTGAAGAATATCTAGTTTGACCATGATAAAAATGTAGTAAACATGTTTGTACTATTTGCATAAACTCCTTTAAATATTGAATGCACTTGTCAAATGAATTTCCCAAAACACACTTCCATCATCTCATAAAATACCACTTGCCATCCATAAGACCGATTTTTTTTTTTTAATAGAAAATAACATTTATTTCTATGAAATGGAAACACAGAATTACCTGTTAGAAACAGCAAGAAGTTTGCTACATCGGAACAAGAAAGCAATTTTCTTGCAGATCACAAATGAAGGAGGCTTATTAAACCATCATACACCATTGGCGCCAGGGTCCTACGGACAGTTACAAATATATCTACTTTCCAATGTTATATACAGACCGCAACGTTTCTGGGGGCGGGAAGGAAAAGGTTTTCAATTTGACAATGTTTCTTCTATATGCCTGGTAAGTATTACAATGCGCTGCCTAACCTTTAGCTTAACGTTAATACCAAGTTCACCTACGAGTTACATTAATAACTTAGATTTCCATTTTATAACATTATACACTCGCTAGTATACATATATATATATGTATGTGTGTGGGAAAGAGCGCTCGTGTGTGTGCACACCCCACGACGCGCCGAGGATATCCATGCTTATGGCCATAAGCAACAAAGAGTGACTCATGTCTGGACAATGAAAGTGCACCTTTATCACCTTAAAACACCTACGCCTGTCCGCGCCGGGCTCTGCGCGCAACCACCGCCCGCACGGGGGAGAGGAAGCCACTCGTGTCCGTCCACCCGCGCCTACCTAGCTACCTCTACACAGACGAGCTTTAGGAAGCCGCTATTGCTTCTCGGGGGTGTTGTTGACCATGGGCCCGTAGAGCCCGCTGGAGTACACCTGCTCCTTGTGCACGGCGGAGCGCTCCCGCATCAGGTCGCTGAAGGCGTAGTCCACGGGCGGCCGGAACCCCAGCGTGGGCATCAGCCCGGCCGTGGAGTAGGGGGTCATGAAGGCCAGTCCGCGGCTGTGCGCCGAGTAGGCGAGGCGCAGCGGGTTCAGTCCCAGGTGGGTGCCCAGCGGGTAGGCGCCGGCCTCGGCCCCGAAGTGCGTGGCGTTGGGCTGCAGCGGGGAGAAGGCGGAGCGGCTGCCCAGCGTGCCGATGGCCGGGGCCATGGCGCCGGCGATCAAGGGCCGGTGGTGGGCGGCGGCGGCGGCGGGGGTGGGCGGCAGGCCCTGCAAGGCGCCGTCCCGGGCCCAGCCCTCCTCGGGGCCCTTCTCCGGGCCGCGGTTGTTGAGGATCTGCTCGATGGCCTGTACCACGTCCCCGCCGCAGCCCTGCAGCACCAGCTCCAGCACGCTGCGCTTGTGCGCCGGGAAGACGCGCGTCAGGATGTCGATGGGAGTCCGCTGCCGGCCGCCGGCCGAGGGCGACGGGTCCTGCTCGTCCTTGTCCGCCTCGGAGCCCGAGTCCGAGCCCAGCGGGCTGATGGAGCCCGGGCTCTCCTCCCCCTCCTTCGGGCCCTTGGAGACGGGTGAGCTGAGGAAGGACTCGCCGTCCCCGTTCTCCGAGCCCGAGCCGTGGCGAGCATCTGGGGAGGAGGTGCCGGGCACGGACTCGCCGTCCGGGGAGAGAGGCTTCCCGCCCGCCTGCTGCGGGGTCACGGCGCGGCTCGGCAGCAGCGTCTTGGGGAACAGCTCGAACTTCTGCATCTTGGACTCTGCGGGCCGGGGGAGGGGGGGCAGAAGGAAGAGACACCGTCAGTGGGGCGGGCCCCGCGGAGCGCCCCGGCCGTCGGCGGGGCCGCCCGCCCGCAGCTCCGCGCCCCGCTCAGCTCCCGCCGCCTCTCCCCGCCGCCACACCGCCCCGAGGGCTCGCAGCGCGGCCTTACCTGAGGCGCCGGCGCCTCCCTCGCCGCCGGCCCCGGCGCAGACGGAGCCGAACACCTCGTAGGCGGGCCGGGGCGGGATGATGCCGTTGGCGGCCGCCAGCGCCAGCCCCTCGGCCGTGCCGTAGAGCAGCTGGAGCTCGCGGGCCTCGTTCTCCTCCTGCGCCTGCTGCCGGCGCAGCGCCACCTGAGCGGCCATGACGCGCTGGCGCTCGGCGATCAGGGTGCACTTGGCGCACATGCAGTCCTTCCAGCGGCAGTACCGCTTGTGGCCCTTCAGCGCCGACACCACGCCGTGGTTGCGGCACCGGGCGCACTTGGGCGTCCGCGGGTACTTCTCGGCCGCCCGCAGCAGCAGCGGCGGCGCCCGCAGCAAGCTCCCGGCCACGCTCACCGGCAGCGTGGCCGCCGCCGCGGCCGCCGCGGCCGCCACCGAGCTGGGGGGCACCGGGGGGGGGCGCGGCGGGCACGCTAGGCAGCTCCGACCGCAGCTCCATCCCGGCGAGCCCGCCCCGAGAGAGCGGCCCCCCCTCCCCGGCCTCCCCCAAAGCGACGCGGGGCGGGGGAGCCCCTGCGCCGCGCCCGGGCGCGGAGAGGCTCCCGCTGCCTTCGAGCGCAATCACGAGCGGGGGGCACACAGAGCCCTCGGAGCGGGCATGCAAACCCCAGCGCCTGTCCCCTCGCCTCGCTCGACGGCCCCGTCCCCCCGAACCGGCGCACGGCCCCGGAGCGGGGTTCAAGTGAGGAGGGGCCCGTCGGGAGCCGTTCCGCGCCCTCCTCCCCTCCGCGCCCGACGAGCAAAGCTAGCACAAGAAAATCCAAGAAAACTTAGATCGCTCTCGCTTCCTCGCTCTCCGTGCGCATCTGGCGGGGCAGCACCAAGTTCATCGCGCCGGGCTCGAAGCCGAGCTCTCCCGTCCGCGCTCGCGGGGCCGCCGCTCCCCACGGCGCCCCGGTGCAGCCCGAGCTGCTCGCTAAGCTCCGCTCCCCCGTCCCCCTGTAACCGCAGACTAGCAGCGTCCCTTCAAAGAACAATCCGGCACCTTCAACGACAGGATCCCCTCGCCACGAGCCGCGGAGGCTAAAATCCAGCAGAGAACAGCGAAAAAAAAAAAAAAATAGATAAAATAAAATAGCCGGGCGGACGAGCGGGGCTCATCCGCTGCGGCGAGGGCGGAGCGGCGGCGGGGCCCCGCGGGGCGCGGAGCGGAGCGGAGCGGACAGGAGCGGAGCGGAGCGGACAGGAGCGGAGCGGAGCGGAGCGCGCTGCCCGCCGCGCCCGCCGCCACTCGCGCTATTGTTGCGGCCCGCGTTGCCATTAGGCAACATTTGACAACAATGTGGCGCCTGCCATTGGCCAGGGCCCGCGCGCGCCGCGCTGATTGGCCGCGCCCGCGCCGCGCCCGCGGAGCGCCGGGAGCGCCCGGGGGGCACCGCGGGGACAGCGCGGGGACAGCGCGGGGACAGCGCGGGCACAGCGTGGGCGTGGGGTGCCTGAAGCGCTGCCCGCTCCCCCGCCGCCCCAGAGCTGGGCCCGCTTCTCCTTCCCTTTTTTCCCTTTTTTTTTTTTTTTTTTTTTTTAATAAATTGAAAACGGTACTTGCCAACCGTTTGGGTTTTTTGGTGGTTTTTTTTTTTTTCTGGGTGTTACTTGTCAGAATGGGAGGGGGGGAGTATGCTGTGCAAGGCGACAATTCAATGATCTCTCCCCTCCCCTTGGAGATTTTGTTTTATGATAGTACGTAACGACGCCGCTCTCCTTCCTTCCTTCCTTCCTTCCTTCCTTCCTTCCTTCCTTCCTTCCTTCCTTCCTTCCTTCCTTCCTTCCTTCCTTCCTTCCTTCCTTCCTTCCTTCCTTCCTTCCTTCCTTCCTTCCTTCCTTCCTTCCTTCCTTCCTTCCTTCCCTCCTTCCTTCCCTCCTTCCCTCCTTCCCTCCTTCCCTCCCCTCTTCTCTTTCTCTCTCCCCACACCCGCAGGTGGATGCCCCAGCGCTGCCGCAGCAGCAGAGCCCGAGGTGAGTATGATTTTCCATCCTTTCCCTGCGCTCTAGGCTGGGGGAGCCCTGCCCGCCCTTCGCTCCCCAGAAAGTAAAGTTCGCTCTTTCTCTCTCCTGCCAGCTGTTTGCGTGACTCCATGTTCAACAGGCGCCTTCCCCGCGGGGCCAATACACCCGAGGGACTGATTTTTGAGGAGGAGGAGGCTGCCGGGCTGGTAACTGTATATTAACCCCGGAGCTTTTGTTTTAGCATCAGCCACCCGGCTTTGACGTCACCTTCGCTGGTAGCGGGAGGAGGTAGCGCTTGGGTGGGAAATAACGCCGTCTCCTTTCCCTAGGGTTCTCCCCTCTCTTTCCCACGAGGGAGCTCCGTCCTCCTCGGCACTTTCTAAACTTTTTTTTTCCACGAGTCCGTGCCCGTAGCAGGAACACTTTGCCGCTGGCAGAGGCCTCCTCCCGCCGCTTCAGCATCCCCACCTGCGCTGCCACGCCGCAGACCTGTCCCGGTGCCTTCCCGGGATGGTGCCCGGGGGCTGCGGCCGAGCCGGGAGGAGAGAAAGGCCGGGCAGTGCCGGGAGCTGGGACCGCGCGGGGCCGCGGGACAGCCGCGCTGCGGGACACGCACCGCTCGCTGCCGCGGCCGCGGCTCTTCCCCCGGCCGCTCTCCTTCCCTGGTTGCGAAAAGCGCAACTGCAGAGCCCTCCAAATTTTAATATTTTTATTACACTTACATCCGTCTTCCTCTTTTTTTTTTTGTTTTGTTTTGTTTTGTTTTGTTTTGTTTATTTGGACACGAAATGAGCGCTTTCCTACCCGATTTTCTGCGGGTGCAGCTGCTGCCCACTCCTCGTGATTTAGGTGTTATAACACCTTTATTTATTACAGCAGCCAAGTCAAAATATCCGATTTAATTTTATTCGCAACCACTAATTTTATTCTCCGGGGAGTATTACTTAAAGCAACTGATTTGATTGCGAATTCGTAGAACTCGATCAGACCTAATAAGAAACATATAAAGTATTGGTTTATGTTCGTTTAGCATGGAGAAAATGTTCTCCCTTTTTCCTGGCAGTGGTGTTTGGGGTTGCGGTGGGGTTTTTTTTCAGCAAATACCTTCCCTTTCCCCCCGAGGCAGCCCGCCAGCAACAACAACACAGGACGGGTTACGCCGATTTCCCCCATTCTCTTGTCTTTTAGCTCTGGCTTCAATTAAAGGTCTGTGTTATCCTTTCCGTTTATGGCGGTTTAAAACTATCTATTTTGGAAACAACCATGGGAAAAAGAAAGGGAAAAAAAAAAAAAACAGAAAAAAAAACCACAAAAAAATAACCAAAAAAACCCAACCCAGGAGTGGGTCAGTAATCAGCCAGTGAAACGCGGTGGTTTCTGTTGGGAGCCTCAGGCTTTCAGTGACATTGCAAACGGCGGTGTTGAAGCTGAGCACACACCGTGCAGCATCTCTGTCCCCAGGCTGTTTCCTGGCTCCTGCAGCACGGCCCCCTCCCTGTCACACGCAGAGCTGGGGTGCGGTGTCCCAGAGCCCCGTGCCCGTTTCTGCTGCTCGTCCAAAGCCAGCAGAGGACACCCCCTCGTCCAAAACACTTAGCCATGAGCTGGTTCTAAATGTTACACTCAGTATCAATCCGACATCGTAACAAAACGGGTTTGTTAAATAAAAACTTTCAAATTGCAAGAACACGTAACGCAACTCCAGGTTTCATCAAGTCCTGAGGACGTTTGTCCAAATCTCCGCGGTTTCAGGGGGATTTCTGAATCCGGGGCCCCGCTCCTCCCCGGCCGCCCCAGGGCCGCAGCATTCCCGGCAGGAGCCCGGAGCCGGAGGGGCAGGAGGCGAGGCCGCCGCTCCCGGGAAGCGCCGCTCTCGCCGGGGCCGCTCCTGACCCGGAGCCGAGGCCTCTCCTCGGGCTGGGCACCCTGCTCCGGGCTCGGGCAGGCTCTGCCTTCCCG
Organism: Passer domesticus; assembly: GCF_036417665.1. Taxonomy (NCBI): domain Eukaryota; kingdom Metazoa; phylum Chordata; class Aves; order Passeriformes; family Passeridae; genus Passer; species Passer domesticus. The sequence goes on from NC_087480.1 coordinate 56,271,109, forward strand.
CTCCCCTGGAGGGGCCGCTTCCAACCGGGACCCGGCTATTCCTGTGTTTCTCTTCTCTTACGAGGTGCGTTTAGAAAAGGAGAGCCCGGAATCACACTTCTCACCGGGTTGATATTTTAACAATAACAATAATAATTTCTTCCCTGTCTGTATTTTCCTTTAAAAACTTTCGCTGTGATCCCAGACTGTTGCACATTTCACAGATTTATTCAGACCAAGCACCCCTGAGCTGTGAGTTCCCCCGGACCAGCAGGACTTGCCGAGGGCTCGGGGCTCTCTCCTCTCTGTCCCGGCCTGCCAGAGCCCAGTGCGTGTGTGAGTACGGACGGGAGGCAGCTCCCGGGGACGTGGATGTTGCTCTCCCCCCACCCCTCCCTTTTTCCTCCCTTCTCTCCTACTGCAATTCATTTCTGTTTGACGAGGCACAATAAAATCTTCTTGTACATCCCCGCTCCCGTGTCTTTCTGGGGGAGGGATGTTTGTTTTAGGCACGCACAGAGCAGCCGCGCTCCCGCAGCCCGGGCGGGACATAGAAAGAGAAATTCATTTCTCCAAACCCGGTGAAATGCGACTTTAAAGCCCCCGAGACTGGTTTTGCTCCCAGCTTGGCTCTGGGAGCAGCTCCCGGCGTCAAACCAGGAGAGGCAGTCAGGCTTGGACGCAGCTCCTCTGCCGCTGCCCGGGCCCCGAGGAGCAGCGGGGCTGGCACCGGGCACGGCTGCGGGGAGCGGGGCTGGAAAGCCGCCCACACCGGAGCCACCGGGGCTGTGGGTGCTAGGGGGAACCCCACCGTGCTCCAGGCACCCCGCGCCCTCCAGACGCGTGAAATTCGATGTTATTTCTTCACAGGGATGACCAGAGACGCCGCGTTTCGTTGCGCGGTGCCCCGGCAGCGTCCAGACACGCAGCACGGCCCAGCGCGCACGGCTGGGTCGGCCCGCTAAAACACGGCATTAAATGCTAATTTAATATATTTATTCTGAAGAAGCCCCGATTTCTCCGGTGTTTCTTTCTCTCCTCACTCCCCTCGATTCACCTAAAGGCTTCCCGTGCACGGCTGCTCCGGCGCCCAAGTTCGAGAGGGCTGCAGCTACGGTGCTGCTGCAGCTTCCCCCAGTTGCAGTAGTAAAATCTTAATTAAAAAGCGCCCGGCTATTGGCTGCCATGCGGGGGAAGGGACACGCACGCCCGCAGGCAGCGCAGCCTTCGGAAGCATCCCAGAGAAATATAGTTCTTGATTAGTGTATTTTCATCTCGTTCTTAGCGGAAGACAGTTTGTAAGTACCTGCTAATGTTAGTGCTCTTTAAGGTTTCAATTGTTCTAGGGGGTTTGCCATTGACTTTTTCATTATTTACCTACTGAATCAAAGTAAGCAAATGCCATCTGTTTCCCTGCTGCTATCATCTTCACTTTTAATTATCCGCCCAGCCGCCTAATAGAGATGATATTAAACTAAATCTTTTTGACATTAAAAGTAATTATCCCCAAACCAATATTACAAGAATGAAAATTACCACCGCCACTACCCCCCTTTCAAGAAAAAGGCACATTCCTCCTAGTCCAGGCAACCTCTTCAGATCCGGAGCGAGGAAAGGGAGACGGAACTCCCGTTAGCCCGGACTTCTCAAGTATTTGAAACATTATTAACTCCATTTCCCGGCTCCCAGTGGGGGAGGAAAAAGCGACAAGGGGGAAAGATTTGTGGAAGAAAATAAGAGAAATTCGGGGCTCCGCGCCCCGGCGGGCTCCTCTCCTCCCGCAGCCCGGCGGTGGCACGGGGGCAGCCGGGGCTGCCCGACCCCTCGGGGACCCAACGCAGGTACCCAGCCCCGGCTTTTGGGGACGAGCACATCCTACAGACACAGACGCGCGGCCCTGGAAGGGCCCCGCGCCATCCCGCGGCTCCGGCCGCGCTCATCGCGCGGGGCCGGTCATTGCAGGGACACTGGGGACACTGGGATCGGGCACGGCGGGTCCCCTGACAGATGGCCGCCGGCCGAATCACCTCCGCAGAGTCATTTCGCCTACTCTCAGACCTCTCCGCCATTTCTCCTCCGACTCGCTTTAATATGAGCCGGAGCCGCGTCCCCCATTTCCTTTAATATGTGCTAAACTGAGCTAATTTTAATTGCATGTTTCAACTTTGCTAATTAAATAGAGTGGTCTAATTAAAAGTGACTAGGGAACAGTTTTAATTCAAACCCTCTACTTTTTTAACAATCCATTATGCAACAAATCCAGGGTAAGCCCTCCCTTTAAAAAAAAAAAGCTACAGATGATTGAGTTTTTACACCTTTTTACACGCTCACAATGGGGAGACTTGACCCAACATATGTAGCGGTGGGGCCGAGCCCCCCCGGCTCCCCGGCGGGGCATCGCGGCCGAGCCGCCTCGCTGCTGCTGCCCCGCCCGAGCGCGGCTGGACCCGGGGGCTTCCCGGGGCCTCCCCGCTGGAAGTGCGGAGACTATTAGCCCAGCAGAGGTTAGAGTAGCACATCCCCAAGACAGCAGACCAGGATTTGGGAAAATCGGGCTCTTTACACGCTTCATCTCTTCACCAAGTGCTCATTAGGTTGTTAACCTCTGGTTCACATGAAAGGGGCATGTGATGAATCCCCTCCCGAACAAATGGGCGCATCCCCCTTCAGGCACTGAACAAAGCCCTTAAAATAACTGCACAAGAAAGCCTTTAGTTGTTACTCTAAAATTTCTTTTCTCTGAGAGCTTGTGCCCATCCACACACACGCACACAGAAAGAGGGAAAAAAGCTCACGCACGCAAAAATCCATCCATCACCCCTCCTCCCCCGTGTGCTGGAGCTAAAAATTAAAACTCCGTGGTCCGTCCCCAGGGCCTTCGGCGCTGGCTGATGTCCCTCGGGTTTGGCTGAGGCTCGGGCTGGGGTTTCCCAAGTGAGGGGAAGGAAATCTTAATCGCTTCAGCGGGGCGGGCGGGGGAGCATCCTCTGCCTGTGGAGGGGGAAAGCCACGCGTGCCGGCAGGGGACAGCGCTCTGCGAGGACACGGGGCTGTGCGGTGCCCGTGGGGGCTCCCAGCTCTGCTCTCCCCTTCTCCCACCCGCCAGAGGGGTGAGCTGAGCGGATCCTCAGCGCAGGAGGGCGCGGGCAGGGGTTCTTGCCCTTCCCGGCAAGAGATCGGGTCCTCTCCCAAAGCAGGCGGGATCAACCTCCGCAGCCAGCGCTGCCCACGGCGGGCCAGGGAGCCGAGCCTGGCTCCGCATTCCCACCGCTCGCCTGTGGATTTGGGGCTCTTTGAGACCTTTGCTTTTCTCTCCTTCCCTCCTTCTCCCTCTCCCTTTTTATTTCCCAGCCCCTCGGGCACGGATTAAAGTGACAGACAATTTCCCCCCCCCCCCCACCCCACCCCGCACCTCGCTGCTGGTGAAATGCGCTCTGAGTTAAGGCGGGCAGGGCGGGGGGGCTGTCCCGGCAGCGCTGCAGCCCCGGCCGGGCACGGGCGGTGCCGGGGCCGCGCGGGCGGTGCGCGGCAGCGGAGGCTCCGCGGGGATGCCCCCGCCGGGACACGCGCGTGTGCCGCGGCCTCCCGGCAGCCGCGGGGACACGCGCTGGTACCGCGGGGGCAGCAGCCCGCAGCCAGAAGGGCCCGGGAAAAGCCCCGCTCTGCTAATTCACCGTAGGGCGCTCCGAGAGGTTCATTAAAAAGGCTCTTGTCAGCTCCCTAACGATCCGAGGGGTTTTTAATTATATTTTATATTCCCCTACCCGTCTCCTAACTTCAAACACATGGTAAAAAGGATTTGCCGTTTTGTTTCAGGTAAAACCTAATAATTAAAATTCAGACCCCGTCCCATGCATCTGCTTCGCCTTTGCCAAATGAATTGAAGGGAGAGAGAAAAGCGATTTCATTGAGATCACAGATGGGGTGCAGGTTTTTGGAAGAAATTTGAGAAACACCATTGTCCAGAATCAAAACTCTATGTCTTGCCCCACAAAGGGGGCTGCTTTAAGCCCCTCAACTTCTATGGGGCTTGTTTTTTAAACTTTAAGTGTTCCGCACAATAAGCTGCCACTAAAATGTCACAACCACTCTAATTCCAAGTGTGTCTCACTGCAAAGGGTGCAGAAAAATGAAGGGAGCAAAGGGAAGGAGTGTAATTAAAAACCCCGGAGCTCCCTCCTGCCTGCTGGGGCCCGGCGATCGGTCCGGGGAGGGGGCGGCGGGGAAATGCCCCCGCCCGTGGAGCGGCACGGACACCCCAAGGTGCGGGACCGGCCCCCCCGCGCCGCTCCCGCATCTGCCCGGCCGCATCCCCGCTCAGGGCTCAGCACAACGCGCCTCTTCCATATTTTGGAGGCTAAATTTTTTCATTAGCCCAAAGCAGAGGATTAATCCTTTTATTTTTATTCATGATCGCGACAAGCCCCGGTCGGATTTGCCAGAGGATTCCCCCCTTCAATGTTTATTGCCCCAGGAGCTCAGGAGCAGAACAATCCTGACGGAACGCGATAGATAAACACAATCCATTCTCGTTAAAGAGACACATGCAGGGGGTTTGCGGAGGGGCGGGCGGGCCGCTGCAACAGCGTCATCCAAAACCACACGCACTCGGGGCAAAAAATGATTCTTGCATTCTTTTTCCCGTTGACACGCGGCATTTTAAGGGGCTCTTATACAAACACAGACTTCTTCCAAGTTATTGACGGACCATCCGCAAGCTCCCACGGCACCGTCCAGCCCCGCGGGAGCGGGCAGCGCTGGGGCGATGCCCGAGCGGGTGGCTCCCTTTGCTTGGTTGGTTGACGTTTGTTCGTGCCTTGTTGGTTTTTTATCCCGGGAATGCCCAATTTTTCCTTGCGCCGGGCTGAGCGGCCCCATCTCCGCCCCCGCCCGCGGGGGAAGGCGCGGCACCGAGCGTTTCCCCCTCTTTTGGCTTCGCTTTAATTGTCTTTTAAATAATTTTAAAATAATTGTTGGTGGAGGTGCGGGCAGAGTGCGGAGGGAAGGGAAGGGAAGGGAAGGGAAGGGAAGGGAAGGGAAGGGAAGGGAAGGGAAGGGAAGGGAAGGGAAGGGAAGGGAAGGGAAGGGAAGGGAAGGGAAGGGAAGGGAAGGGAAGGGAAGGGAAGGGAAGGGAAGGGAAGGGAAGGGAAGGGAAGGGAAGGGAAGGGAAGGGAAGGGAAGGGAAGGGAAGGGAAGGGAAGGGAAGGGAAGGGAGACCCGCGGGGGTGGCCGCCGCAGCGCTCCGGTGCCCCGGGAATTCTGCCCCGGGAATTCTGCCCCGACGGCTCCGCCCCGCCCGGGGAGGCCGAAGGGCGGCTGCGGTCCCGCGGTCCCGGGAGCAGCCCGGGAGGAGCCTTCGCCCCATCCCGCCCCGCCACGAGCATCCCCCGGGGAGCCGGGAGGCGCGGGGGGACCCGCATCGAGGCGGGGATCGCTTTTTTTTGCTGTTTTTGTTTGTTATTTGGTTTGCTTTTCCCACGTTAGACGATGCTGCAACAGCCACGCAATGTCTGGCTCACCTCCGTCTAAACCTTGAAGAAGTAAATTTCAGCAATAGAGTGTTCTCTGTAAATCGCAGATCCTAAAAATTATCTCCTCCCTTTTTTCTTCATTACATCCACAAAATTATAAATTATTTTGTTCTTCTGCATCAGCGAGTTTATAGCTGTCATTAAAAAAATTCCTTCTCCATTGCCATCGGTTTGGAAATGCTTTCCCTCACGCAATCAGTCTTAATTAATCAGGACACATAACAGGGAAATAGGCCTACACAAAATGAAAAATATTCGTAACGTACACATCAGAATAATTTGTAAGCTCCTAAAATGGCTGCAACAGAATGGGGGTTTTCAAATTACAACAAATGAGGTCTACCTGTAAATTTAGAAAAGGCAAGATCATGAGTAGGATGCCATAATTACAAAGTATAAAATACTTATCAGTGATAGGAACTCATGCCAACGGGGACTGTGACACTAGATTAAACAAAGCATAGAGGCAAGTAAAATGATAGAAACTACATTTTTAGGAGATTTTAAACATACTTGTATTCACTACTTTACAAAATTATAATAATTGTTTAAAATCACCTGAATAGCACTACCCTTTTCAAAGAAAACTGCATAAAAAGGAAAATAAGAGAGAGAAATTAAAGTCACAGGTAAAAGACTAAGATTGTAACCAAAACTTTTTGAAGACACTATCTTAGATCCTCAGAGCACACAGGTATCTCAGTTAAAAGACTACAGAATGCCCACAAGAAGCAGTGTGGCCGTGTGAGCCAGCACATTCAAGGATGTAATTGGAAGCCAGACTCAAAGTAGGAAACTAAAAAGAAAATCAGAAAATCCATGGAAATTTAACTTTTGGAAGACACAAATCCTGAATTAAACAACTGACAGACTGCAAGGAACAACTACCAAAGATGTAAAGGATTATTAAAAATATCAGAAATAGGAAACCTGCCAGAAGATATTTTTATGGTGTAAAAGACTCCTTTTAGTAAAAATAGAAACAACTAAGCTAGTAATTCGTAGTGGTGTTTACTACAGTGGAAATATGTATTCTTGAGTTTAAAAAAAAAAGTAACATTATCTGAGATTGATAGCTGGAAGCAGAAAGCAGCAATTCAAGGTGTGTTACCTTGAATAACACAGGTTCCTGGAGAAAGGGATCAGTGGTGAGCTGTTGATACCAATAAATAACACCAACCCATTCCAGTTGAGTGGATGGAAAGGGAACAGCCAAGAGCTGTGGAATCCTGGGGAACACTGTCACACCATGGAGCTGGGAAACAGCAAAGGAAACTCTGGGGTACTAAGTACAAAATAACAACTCTGTTAACCAGTAGTTCTGTAATCACAGCAACTAATGAAGGCTCCTCCTATAACCAGCAGTTGAGTGACATTTTAATTGAATTATATTAAGGCTGCAGTGTGACTTCAGTCTTTATTACACCAAAGAATCCACAGAGGAAAGCCCTGGCTAAGGAGTGGATTCTCTGCTATCTAATGAGACACTAAAACCCTTTGAAACTTTTAGGATGCTTGGGTCTGGAGTGAGCCTTGCCTTCCCTGCACACACTCAAGGGACCTCTCATCTGCCTTCTCATTTCCTGAATTCTGGGCTGCTGACTTGGACAAGATTTAAGGAAATTTCACACAGCCAAACCTTTATAGCATTAAATTTGCTTGAAATAATAATTAAAAACCCCTAAAACCAAAAGTATGTAAAATGCAAAGGTAGCAATAAGATATTAAAAAAATATTTCAAGGAGCATGATCAATTTCATCCTACATAAATCAGCAATGCTGTCAGGGGGAGCAGCCTTGCCTTCCTCTTCCTCTCATCTTCACTGACTCCCACCAGCGAGCAGCATCAGCCTCAAAACTGCTCCCGGAAAAAAATGGTCACTTTTTAATTAGTTTGCCTGGTTCCAGTGCAAGGTGGGGCAGAGATGGCTCTGCTGGCAGAAGTATACATCGATATCAGACTAAATTGAGCATAAAACTGCCTGGATCCTGACGCGTTTAGTGCTAAACTTGATATTTCTCCACCTTTGTCATCTGTGGGGGAAATAGTTTTGGGCAGAGAACAATGTCTCTTGCTGTGTACAGTAATTTCTGCTTTCTTTCATGACCCATCCAGAAAAAAAAAAAAATATAATTAAGGCTACAGCAGTTGCCTTCTCTTTTATACAAACAGAATAATAAAACTAAACTCAGGTGGAAAATCAACATCCAGTTTCCACCCTCAGCTATTACTTCAAAAAGACCAATGGCTGCAATGAACATCCACTGTCAAGGGCTGGGCTGGCTCACCCCAGGCAAGCAGCTGCCAGCCTAAAGACTGATTCTCACCCTCCCTCTCAAGGACCTTAAAGGAATTCTGTATTTTGGCAGCCAAACAGCTTTGCTAGTGGGCAGCAGACACATTAAAGGCAGCTGTGCTATGGTGGTGTTGAAGAAGATGAGGGAATGTCCAGCACAGGAACTTGTCTCTCCTCAGGCCCTCACAATATTGGAAAAACCAAAGTGCGAATTAAAATCAGTGAAAACGCCTCTGGAGGAGGCCACCATCACTGTTTCCAAATAAAATTTAAAAATAAAAAGGAAGAATGGAAAAAAAAACTGCTTTGTCAAATGGTGGAGGCTCTTGGTGCCTCCCTTGGTGCCTGGCTGAGTGCAGGGCAGCAGAGGGGAAGCCTCTGGCCCAGGGAGGAATGGCACACATGAGACATCTCCACCCTCAGCAGCTCTGACTGCTCCAAGCAGCTTCTGGTTCTGCCTGGAAGAGACTCTTCTCATGCAGAGACACCCACTTATGTGCTTTGTGCTTGCTGTGGAAGCTGTTCTAAGGCACTGAAATCTTCTCCTGCATTGTTTAGGGAGATTGGACACAAGGCTTGCATAATGAAGCACTTCAGTCCTGTGACTCTGGGATACTGTAATTTGATTTTTCCCCACATACAGATGAGTGAAATCATGTATCTGTTTAGTAGAAATATTGCTGCAATTGAAAATTTATTTTAAGTTTCTAATGTCACTGAGTAGGTACAGTTTATGAAAGCCAAAGTCCTCTTCTGCTACATTAAAAAGGACAGACAGACCCCCAACACAGCTCCATTAGAAACACCCTCAGCACTCCCACTGAGCTGAAGGTGCACATGTAGAGAGAACAGAGCAAACACCATGTTCTGCATGGTCTCTAATAATGATTTCAAACACCACTGTCAACAGGCAGAAAGTCTCTCCCAAAACCAGAGTGTGTCCCATCTTCACCCCACGAGTCACGGAAGCTGACGCATCGCACGGGATTCCTTTCAGCAACAGTAATTCCCTAAGACTTAAAACTAATGCATTAATCACCTTAATGGTAATCCATTAATGTGAAGAACCTGAAGATAAAAAGGCAGAATCAGGGATGTGCTCTGTAGCAATGGTGTTACAGTTCTAGGGTAATACTGAATTACAAAATTCGAATGACTAGAGGATTATCCATGCCAGCAGAGCGTGTGAAGTGAATACCAGGAGAGCAGAAAATGATGGCATAGAATATTAATATTTCTACACAGGGATTGGTTTATGTTGATGGTGTGATTCAGAAAGGTGACTCGACATGGTTGCTTCTTGAAATCAGGCCCAAAGTATTTAAGGACCAAAATCATTAACGTTTTATTTAAAGAGCGATACACTTGTTCACGTTGTGGCAGAATGATCCCTGTATACTGATCTCAAAATCTTTATATCAGAGGGAAGTAATGCCACCACTTTGAACACTTCCAGTTAATTATCACTAGAACATTTTGATAATGACAGTGTATTTTGCAATATGAACAAAATGAGGGAAAAAATAATGGAGTTTAGAAGGAAAAAAAAAAAGGCCAAACAACCCTGGGAGCACTGACTTCAACAAGTTCAACAAATATTCAAGCCACATTTAATAACTTTATAAAACTAGTATCAAAGTAAAGAATATATAGTCAAAATACAGAAATCAAGTTGAGTGAGAGAAAACAGCCTGATGAGATCAAACAGAAGTTAAACAGAACAGATTAATATAAACAAGTTAGCTGAAAAGTCGCTTTGCTTTATGTAGCACTATTTCAGCAACTCCTTTCCTCAACAGCCAGCTTAGAAGGAAAAAAAAAAGATATGCATCACTTTAAAATCCTGCTGTATGTTTACTGTGATTGTTTATAGAAACAGCATCACCCCAATTTGCAACCCATGTTAATTTCTTATTTAATAAACGCAGTGGAATTTTTTTTAAGAAAACGAAAGTTCAGAATGAAGCGTCTGCATTCAGCTTTCCATTACACATACGTTTATCTTCTATTGGCTAGGAATTCTTTTATTTGTGAACTGCAAATTATTAGGATTTGCTTACACTTCTAAACCTTTTGTGTGCCATAGATACTTCACTTCTAAAAGTGTCTGGTGTAGCACTCACTAATTACAGAATTATAAAAGGTAGAATAAGGCTTTGCCCGCTCAGAAATTCGCATTTTTGGTAAAGGTAACAATATATCAGCATCACTAACATCTTAATAATAGGCATACATTTAATTTTATATCACCATCCTTCCAAAGAAAAAAAGAAAGACTAAAAGATGTGTGCAACTGGTTTTAGCTTAGTATAAAATTTTCAAATCAGAACTCATTCAGCTACAATAAACACTATGAATTACGCATAAACATAGATGGAAAACAATGTGCCAGGCTTTAAATAAAAAAAAAAATAGTTTAGCAGATGATGATCCTGTAGTGCTATTGTGCACTGTCCTGCAAGCCCCGAGATAAAAAAAAAAAAAAAAAAAAAAGAGGGGGGGAAAGGAAGAGAAAAAATAAAAAGGAAAAAAAAGAGAAAAAAAGAGAAGAAAAACCCCCAAACAAACCAGTTTTGATGCAGGTTTGGCATCAACTGCACGTTATGGTCTTAGCCTCAGTATGCTCTTTCTATGGTTGAGAAATTTAGAGTACCAGATTTTTCCATGTCAGGTAGCAGGTAGCTGGTGCATACATTTCAGACAAGAGAACTACGATTTCTTTAATTTGAGATGGGATCAATAATGCATTGTTAATATGTCCAAAGTGTGCAACAATAAGGCAGATTTCTTATTACACCACCCCTTAAAATACCCATTGTTTGATGAACCAAACAAGGTGCTTTAAACCAGCAGAGTAATAGGAGACAAGCAAGTGCCAGAATGAAGAAAAACTGCTAGAATGGGAACTGCCCTTTCTTTCACAAGGAGAAATAAAGAACTTTTGTATCTGGTATTTGAAAGGTTTTTAACAGCTGATATTCAATATCAGCTGATTCCTGAAGTGTTGGCAAGATACCAGGTTTCTGGTACTGGCCATGTCTAATGTTATTTAAATATTCACATCATGCAATAAGCAGTTTCACACTGCAATGTAATGGAAAATACTTCCTAAACTGAATTGGAACTGAGACCCAAAGCAGAACCAGTAAATAAATATCTCGCATATATGTCAAACTATATTCTCCAAACAAAACCTTACATCTTATCAAAGAAGTCAGAAAGTACTAACAAAAATTATATGCTTTCTACTATAATACTGTTAAATTTCCATGGCTGAGAATGTCCCATTAATTTTTTTCTGCCTTTTTAAATTAGTTGACAAAGTAGAAATTCAAACACAGAAATAAAATGCATATATATGAGAGCACTGGCTCAGTGAGATATCAAATATACAGCATTCTAGTGTCAAAAGTACAGGCAGAAATGTCCAAGATTTCTTGGTGAAAAAGGGGCATTTGAGGAGTAAAAATTCTACTTAACAATCACTCACATTTTAACAGTGCATTAATTATAACAAAAGCTGGATGATAAGTGAGCAACAGAATCATAATGTTCAGTGTTCATAGCAGAACTTTATCCTCTGCTCATTTAAATGAGGTTGGAAACATATACTCATGTATGTGAAACTTTAAGTAGCTATGTTTGTTTTTTCAATTTTTCAGGATTCTTGCAAGAGGCAAACTTGTGACATGGAATTGAGCTGGATGTCAGCACAAGGTGGTGCTCAGAGAAGTCTTCCTCTCGATGCTGTGCCTCTGGCTTATCAAAGGATGATTAGTCCTACAATCTTGTTTGATCTATTCTTTTGCCTCTAGGAAAAGGGTTTCTTGAGGATACAGTTTTACCTCCAGTAATGATTTATTTGGATCCAGCTGGGTCACCTGTAAATACATGAACACAAAGATATGTGTAAGTAGACTTTTGGATTGTTTATCTTCACAGTGCAGACTTTTACTGGGAAGATTTTTGAGTCCTTCCATCAGTGATTACTGAAGTAGTGAGTATTATTTTTCAGGATGCAGATTAAGAAATATATATTGTGTTTTCTGTTGTTGTTACAAGTATTCTTTTGTAATAACAAGGAACAGAATAATAAAAAACCATAATCCCTGACATTAATTCCAAGAAGGTCTTGTTCTCTACTATAAACTTATCCACTAATCTATTTTTGTCAAAGTTAAGAACTTTTGGAAGGTTTACTAGAACACATGAGTTAAGATGAAAAATAAAACTGCACTCCTAGACAATCATCCCAAAATTTCAGTCAAACTGATGGTACAAGCAGCATAGCCAACCCAACAGGATCTCTCCATTGAAAAGGAAAACTTTATTTTCCTTCTCCCTTTCTTGCTCCAAGTCACGTGGTGGAACACCCAGCTTTCACCCACTTCAATGCTTTCCTCAATCATCCCAGGCTGGGAAAAAACCTGTTTAATTGTGTGGTTATTACACAATATATTTACTTATATAGACAAATTAACGACAACAAGTGTCCCAGTGTCCTGACATTCAAGTTTACAAGCCAATGCTGTGACATCCTTCAGAATACTGCAAAGCTTCATGAAGAAAGATGAACCATTTCCTGAAATATTTTCCTTCCATTTTTAAAATTAACTTCCCTGGTAATTCTGGTTTTGTTTGTTTTGCTGTGTGAGCACACCAGTTATCAGAAGTCTACTTGTGAAGAATAGATTATTAGTCTTATACCATAGGTATAAATGCAGATGCATGCCAATAAGTATTTTTTCCAAAGTTAAATTTGTTTCATCTATGATCACAACATGCCACTGCTTTCTAAAAATGTTCTCAGAAAACATGAAGGGTCCAGCACATTAAATGCTATGAATTAGTAAGAAATGTTCATGTAATTTTCTTAAAAGCCTAATTTACTAATCCTGTTACCTATTAACAAACAGGTAACATTTGTTATTTGTTTACCTATTAATAAATAGGTAACTTCTCATTCTCTCCCCCCAACTAAATCAGGCAAACTTGAAATATATTTGCATTTCTATTGTCTTATTGAATAATTAGGGAAAAATTACTATTTAAACAAACATTCAAGGCTTATCACTTCCTAAGACCATCAAAATCACTGTACTTTCATCTGGCTGCAGCAGATTTTTTTAAAAAATGAAATAATTAAAAACCGCAAATCAAACCCAAAACCAAACAGATGCATTATTTTTATTCTTAAAGCAGGAACGTATTTTCTTAAACTTCATGTACCATGGTGAGCTACTGCTAAATGTCTGAAGAGAAAAATAATTTACAAAAACCAGACTCAATTTTAGATTCCTATTATCTACAGTCCAATTATGCATTCCTGCACAGATGCTGCCTGAATTATTGAAAGGTTATTATCTACGAAAGCAAACCTGTTATGTAAAAAACAGCCAAAGTAGTGCATTTAAGTTTGTGATTACAGAAGTATGCTAATTAAGTATCTTGTAGCATTTTTTAATGTTTTGATATTCTGCTACAGTCTGTTACTGAGCAGGGAGTGAGGTAAAGAGGGGTCTGTGCAATTCACAGCTCCTGAGGCATTGGGCACCTGAGAGAAGCAATTTTCCCTTTTTTCAGTACAAGCCAATATTAATTTAGATATCTCTATTTTCAAATCCTGCAACCATTTTGTTGTAGTTTTTAATTTGCTTTTTTTTTATTATTTTGCAAGAAAAGGAAGGAAAGTCATAACATGTCTCTTTTGCACTTGGAAAAAAATCCCAAAAGTATGCCTGGGCACTGAACACAACCTTCCAGGCTGTGACCATATGGAAACATGTTATTCACTTGAGTATAATTCAAGATACATGTCCTAAGGTTTGCAAACTTCAAGTGCCTTAAATAACAACAGAGGATGTTCCTTCCTCAGTGAGAAGGGTCCTAGGAGCCTTCTGGAGTACCTGCAGCACAAGGACTGTGCAGCTTTTCACCATAATTTCAGTGTGCTGCTTAATTCACTGAGGGACAGCAGAGTTTGCAAATGTTTACACCATTACCCAATTAACTAACAATATGGCTCCTACATCTGTCAACAAACAAAGCTGTTGTTGCTTTGTTTTAGCTCCTTGGCATTTTCTGTTCATATGGGTCGCCATTGTACTTAATTATCACACCACAACCCTTCTGCAGCTTCTACTTTGTTATTTGTGGCTTGTAAATATGTTGTTTACTACAAAGAATAGAGGCCTTATTAGTGAACACACCTCCTAGCAAAAGAAATGGTTTCTCTAGTAAATATATGAAGTGTAAGACCTAAGATGCATTCTAACCTAGAGTATTTTAAATCAGAATTAGAAACCAAAGAATGCTCTGTAAGAAAGATCAGAGCAAAGAGCTGTAGCCTGCAAAGGTGTGTTCAGTGTAGTATTCTACAGAATCTCATTCACTTATATTTATATGCATTATTTAATAAAGAAAAGTATAGAATGTCTTTAGCTGTGTATCTGTGTGCCTTGTTTCATTACCATTAGTATAAATTCTGGAACCCACAGAGCTGACACCCTTTGGCTCTGATGCCATTGCATGATGCTCTTTCCGAAACAGCCCTGCACATGATATAAGTTACACTGTCCTAAAGCCCTACTCCTTTATTAGTTGAAGATTTATTCTATATTATTAGCAATTACACAGAAAACCAGTGAAGTATGCTTATATATTGAATCTGATTTCATCTGTTCCACCTATGTGGCAGAATGAACACCTTCTTGATCAAGGCTCAAAATTCACCTTCAGCATTAGATAATGGCCTTAACAAATGCAAAAGGTACATTTTAATCTGTATCTTCAAATTCCTACAATAACTGACTTTCTACCAATCATAAGCACACTCTAGGAGTCATCCCATGCATCACACTGTGAAACCAGCTGAATGTATTTTTCAAATCTTTTGTGGGTTTGCTAATACCCAATACTTTATATTATAATGGAACATGAACTAAAACCCCTTGAAAAGAGACTGTAAAGTGTTCCCAGCTTATCTGGTGAGGAGGGTGAGCATAACATAAGTGACAGCAAAATTAGTGACATTCAAGCTCAGAGAGCCCTGTGTACAATACCATGCAGGTGCATTCAGGGCTGTCCCAAAGCCCTGAACACAGAGAGCGCCCCAGGAGATTTTATCTTCAGGCAAATGACTTTCTGTGCAAAGCTGAACACTCCCCTGCCTTCAGGGAACACTCCTTCCAGCAACAGGACCAGAGGTGCTACAGGACTTTATTTCTGCCACAGTAGATCTTGCCATTGGGCTGCTTTCACTGAAATAGGTACAAGCTGATAAACAAAATTTTTTTCCAACTATGGATTCAGTTTTATGGGACCTTTATGGCTTCATCTTTTAAAGAGCTTTGTTACACAGCCAATGTCAGTTTGGTGCCAGGGAGGTTATCATTTAAGTATTTATTAAAGTGAATTCTGTGGTGATTATTCCAACTAAGCACCAGCTAGTTGAAGTACTTCTGTGCCACTTAGAAGTTCAAATTATTTATGACTCTGCAAGGCACAAGGTAGTGATGTTAACTCTTATACTCTTCCTGTAAGAACGTAGTAGCTGCTTACACTTCATTCTGAGTAAATTAATTCGGTTTTTAGATAAACCAAAAATGAAAACTAATGCTAGCTTAAACAACACATTAATACATTTTTATAGCAGAGTATTTTTCCTCCCAGAATAACATGTGAGTTATTTCTGTCTTCACCTTTGCTGACCTATCTGTTCTATTACACACTCACATCCTGAGCAGCTGTACTTTTACCACTTACAAGGTGTGGCTCCTTACCCTCCCTAACTCTGCGGGGAAAAAGATAAACACAAAAAAAATGGCTTAATGCCCAGGAAGGTAATTTAAAAATAAAGAATCAAATACACAATTATTATGACACTTACACAAGCAGTAAATATCACACCCTTCACCTTTCTCTCCACCCTAGGACAAGGATCTGATTCCCGAGCAGCACAGCCTCTATACCACTTACACACGCATGAATACATTTAATGAATCTAACGGACAAAGAGTTCTTTTACTCTCTTTTCTAATCCTCCTAAAGTATAAATGCAATAGAAATTACTTAAAGGCACACCTGGTAAAGTACTAGATCTGTTTAAAAAACTATATTTTCAGAGTGACACACAAACAAATACTGTGAATCCTTTCTACCTATTGAAATATCTCTGGGTTACACAGATAATACGCTCAACTTGAGCAACAAACAAAAGTAGAGTTACTTTATAGAAATATATGCAATTAGATTGGGCTTAGTTGAATAAACTTGGAGATAATTTACATCTGAATTGAAGAAAGCCGTCACAAACAAGGAAAAATATGTCATAGTAAAAGACTTGTAGCCTCGATCCAAACACAAAGCTTTAATCCAATACAGCACACTGACTCTTATTTTTCTCAAGAGGTTTTCTCAAAACATATTTTAGATTAAGCACATTTAAAAACACATTTACTAAGCAAAGTAGAAGCTGTTGATCAACCAGAAAATTGTGATGCTGTATCCTCTACTTTGAGCATGGTTCCCATTTTTCCCTTGGTAAACCGTGCAGTGCTCTGAGATGCAGCCAACCTTGACACAGAGTCTAAGTTTTCATTGCCTTAACATACTTTTTCTTTTTTAAAATGCTGCACAGATTTTAATCAGTGAAGGCTGATTAGCCTCTCTTGCACTAGACTTACTTGACAGTAAATTAAGACAGCAACTGTGTTCTCCCCTGTTTTCTAAAACGCTAAATGTAATGACAGGGTGGTGAAAATAACAAGGATAAGCCCAAACTCACTGTTGCTGTATTTGTATAGTGGCACCTGGACTATCTGGTGCTTTTTAAAAGTTCTAATTGAAAATCTGATTTTTCAGCTGGAATAAAAACTTAATATTTGCCAAAAAAAACCCCAAAAAAGCCTTAACAAGCAAAAGCTTAAAAAAAAAAGGGTTTTTAAGCAACCCTACAAAAATGAATCACTTTTTTTGTCGAAACTAAATAAAGCCCCCAATGTGAATGATGTTTTCAAAAACACCAGATTTTTACCCTAATCCTATAGTTTTTTTAATAGTGAGTAACGAAAAAAAAAAAAAAAACCCCACACATAACTGTAGTTTATCTTCTTTCCAGCAAAAGGCCTTGGGAAGGGCTGTATGCACCTGGGTAGCTCTGAGGCAGTTCTGCGCCTCTTTTTAGCCAAGGACCAGAAACTTTGCTTAGTGATTAGTACAAAGTATGGCCAAAATACATCCGGTTACCAGCATCACTGAACATTTGTTTTACATTTCTTTGCAAGAACTGATCTCACTTTAAAAAATCACTATAAAAAGGCTGCATCTCCCTCTAGCCTTTCAAACAGCTCATTTTCAAAGACAACCCATCCGCTCTTTCATTTTGGCAGAAGTGCAAACACAAAAGTATTTCAATTGAGAAAAGCCTCTCTGAACAATGTGACTTTTATTGTTGTGGTGCTAATGGTGCTGAAGTATTACACAAGCTGCCTTGAGAGCAAGAAGATGGAGCTGGAGTCAGTCAGAGGAGTCACATGCAGGTCCTGACCTGGACATTAATGGTCCCACAGTGGCCACAACTCTGAGACTGGAGGACTTCAGGCTTTGAGGAAGAGCAAGGTGGTGTAAAGATCTCCTCAGATTTTCTACTTTCCTCCCTTCCTTCTTTCTGGTTTGAACTCTTTGATTTATTTAGGAATTCTCTGTGCAGTTTCTCAGAAAAAGAGAAGCTGACAGAAAAGCCTGGACCTTGTCTTTTCCTGACAAAGGACCTGCAGGAAGAGGAGCTCCACTACCTCCTCCCTCATGCTGTTTACCTTCATTTTTCTGGTTGAGAAGAGAAAGTTTAAGTATTGGCATTTACAGATGAGAGCATTTGTATATTAAGCATCCTTTCTGCTGTGCCAGGGAGCAAAACAGTCCATTACTTCTGGGCATTTACTGTACTTATAGTAAACTTACTGTGCTTATAGTAAACTAACAATTGTTCATGTATTTAACTCTTTTTAAATGCACTTGCTACACAGAAAAAAAAGATGACATTCCCAGAAGTACTACAGCTTTCACTCTGGAGAAAGATGAAGAGCTGAAAGAAAGCAAACAGCCACATGCTCTGGAAGTTGGAAAACATATAAATACATTTAGTGCTCCAAATGAACTGTAAGAACTTTGCTTTGCATACATCCCAGAGGGGAATGGATGGGAACACAGCCACTCACAGAAGAACGACCCAGGATTGGACTCAAGTGCACTTAATTATAATTGCATGAAAGAACAATCCAAAAGGATTTTTATCACCAGTTCAAAGGATTAAGATGTTCAGATATCACAATGATATCTACAGTATAACATTGTGATTGGTTGATAGGCAAATGGAATAAAGAGAGTGCCTAGGACTGCTTTGGTGATTTAGCCTGATGCATTACTTATGCAATTACCAAAACAGCAGGAGATCATTAAATTTTCTGGTAACCAGACACAGCAGTCTTAGTATCATACCAGTACAAAGGCTCTCTATTGGTATTTCATCATTTCATTTTCTTTCTAGATGGGTCAAAAAAGTCCACAAAATGGATATTAAACATGAATTCTGGAGAAAAAGTACAAAATTGCCCCAGTTTATCCTGGATAAAGTTATATGCAAGAGCAAAGCTCTACAGTTTAACTAAGGCATCTTCCTGGGAACAATAAGGCGCCTCCCCTGAAATCAATGTTTTGTAAAATGGGGCAGTGCTGAATAAAAGAGCACTTTGGGTGCAAGGGATGTGCACTGAAGGGCTCTTGGGTGGAATTCATGAATGCCAGGGTTGGCATTAGTCACTGGGCCAGCTAATGAGGATGATTCATGGGGAGCTCGTGCTCCACGTGAGCACGCAGCGCTGGGTGAGTGCTGGCTTCCTCCAGTGAGCCCCGAGCAAAAGAGATCATCTGAAATGCACACCTATTTCCTGAAACTGGTTAAACAGCACTCAAATAGAGCTGCTGTGGGAGATCAGAAACTATATTGATCTACAGAATGCAATTCCACTTCCTTTCTTACATCTGTGAGATGAGATCTCCTTTCAGTGACTTGATACAAGAAGGGCTTTAATCCTTCACTTTGGATCAGTTACCTATGTAAAGACACTGGGTCTGAAAAAAACACACCAAGTCTGTCGTTTTTGGAAGAAAACATTGTGAAAAATTTTTCTGTAATATTTACAGATTTTTTTACTACCTAGATGGAAATTATATTTCCACAGAAGTAAATATCATGTTTCAAGAAGCAAAATATACTCAGTGTCCTCTCAGGTGCTGTGACTGACTTCACCAGTGTAAGAATGTTACCTACTCCCTTTTTAGGTGCTGACCAAAAGACTGTGAGGCTGTGTTCTTTGTGAGCAACAAACTTGTTAAAAGCAGGAAAATCTGGGAGCTACAAATGCTTCAGTGTCCTTTCATCTCACACTCGAGGTTAATCTTTCCACTGTTACAAGCCATCAGGAAGAACGGTCAGAAACCAGGCTTCAAAAGAGGCATGGGAATATGCCAGTCTGGAATGGCCAATTTGCTTAGGCAACTTCTCAGTGTCTTAACTAAACCAAACCTAACGGCTTGGATAAATAAAATAACAACAGATCTTGAAAGGAGAGGAAAGACAAGGGCAGGTAGTATTGACTTAAGGAAAGCTGTAAATGATAGGAGGAAGGGCATCTACCTTTGTAGGTGGCTGTGGCCTTGTGTAAACTAGATCAGAGTAAGCACATGACATCACTGACCAGAAGAATTTAAATTATGTGAATTGAAAGAGATGACTAGTACTTGGTATAGTAAGAAAGATAAATATCAGTAACTGAAACGACTGGAAAAATTACAGGTATCACATGTAATTCTCAAAAATTTTTGAGCCTATCAGAAAAAAATTTCATTCATCTGAAATCCTCCTCTGCTATAAAACATATATTCAAGCTACTTTCCTGATTTACTTGAAATTACTAAAAATACTACAGGTGTAGCCATGACACTGCACAAATCCTTTATCACAATAACATCTTTCTTCCATTTTTCTATCAAGATTATGACTAGGGGGAAGAATATTGAAAGTCAAAGATGGTCCTGGACATTTAACTCTTTCATGAACTATTTAAGTTCAAATACTCCCTAATGAGTTTAAAAGTAAGTTATCTGAAGGCAGTAGTTTGTACAGGGTGAAATTCAGAATAATCCTTACAAAGAACAGCTGCCAGAACTCATACACAGAACTCAAACAGCTGCCAGAACTCACACACAAAATTGTCAAACTACCTGGCATAACAAAAGAAGGACCATGCTCCAACATCACCTTTCTGAGAACATCAGAGGGCAATTCCCTGCTCAGAGGACTCCACAGCAAGTGCTGCAGCTAAACTTACTATCCTGTGGCATTATTTTCACCACTGTGAGCATCAAAGAGGATTAATCTTGCCAAAGCACAGGAACAAAAAAATCACGTTTGGGTTTGGAGGAATATCTTACCATTATTCTATTCCCATATACTCCCAAAACTATGAATTGCCTGGCCCTAAATTTACTGAAATCCTGATCATATCTGATTTAAATTGACATGCAATTTGAGTTAAATTTATTTTATGCACTTTCAAGGGAGATTTTTTGTTTCTGTTTATTTAAACTGCTGTTGAAATTGGTTAATTAAAAGGATTTAAAAAATCTTAATACTCTAAACAGAGCAAACTGGTTCTGAATTATTAAGCAACATTTTAGATGCATTTAAATAACCTTAAGTGACTTAACTGCCACCTGATCCTAAGCTGTGGCTCAGAAAAATAAAATGTGAAATACTGTAGAAGTCTTGGCTTACCAAGGCTTCCAGATACAGTAAATAAAGAGCTTAAGTCTCTAATACCATGTCTGCAGAAGGCATACTCTCAAATACATAACTAATGCTCCACCTCAAGGAGAAATCAGCAGCAGTAATTATAGCTTGAAATTTTGATTTTTCATGAGAAATTAATAAATTGAGTCTTTCAAATATAGCATTTAGAAGGAGGAATCATGCCTGGCCCTCCCTTTCTGACAGACACCATAGAACATTCAAACATATCAACACTAGAAGGATGGCTGAAGCCCATCTTGGGTAAATTTCTGCACATTCCTCTTCTAGTTTCAGCTAGACCTGGTCCACTTCAGCTTCTTGCCTAAGTGGGGTAAAATGCTCACTCTGTAAGATGTTAACAGTTTTAGGAAGGCTTCTGCACATCACCAGCACTGAAGAAATGGGAGGAACTGAGTGTCTGGAGGTCTCCAAGGCACTGGGAGAAGGAGGATCCTGCAACTGGGAGGTCAAGAGGGCTACCAAAGTCAGAGTTTGTATTTAAACTATACATAACACTTTTGAAAAAAAATATGTTTGAAAGTATCAGACTTACTTTGCTGGAGTTTTGCTGCAATAAGTCAGAATTTGGGAAAACTGTTAAAAGAAAGGGAGCTAAATACTGAACCAAAGTCAGAGTTTTGGAAGGCTTTTAAGAGAGAGGGACCAAAATACTGAACTAGAAGGTTGACTGAGCACACTAACACACACAGAGTAAGCTCTTTTTGTTTTCTGGAAGACAGGGAACTGTAACTCTGAAATCAGCTCACACATTTAACAGCACACACATTTGCTCCCACGAAGACTTTGCAGGTGTATTTCAGAATACAAGAAATACACTCTTTGCATTAAAATTTCTTTGCCAAGAAATACAATACAGCTTTTCACTCCCAAAGATGAGCTTGCCAACGTTTCCAGGCACAAGCTCCCAGCTGCCCCAGGCTCACATTTGTGACACACACGGGTGGTACAAGATGTGGTGCTGAGGTACTAAGAGAGGAGCTGGTTAATATCTCATTTCAGCACGGGTAGAAAGAACAACACAGTCAGTGACAAAGACCCAATAACAAGTCACTGCATGTGCTTAACTGCTTTGGAATGTCACTGCTGCTTTAAAATCTACAAGTAGTGTCTGGAAAAGGTTAATCTGGGTATTTACTCATGTGTAGAAGTTTGTATTTACAGTAGGGTTATGATACCAACTTTAAGTTAGCTAAGGATATCTGTGTAAGCAACTGGAACACAGGACTAAGAAGTAATGAATTTTTATTTATGAAAGATGTAAAAGTACTTCAATGACACTATCAGAACTGATGGCTTTGAACTTCAGGTAAAAATGCTCTAACAAGCTTTTCACAAGAAAATGTTGACCTGGTTGAAGATAATCCCCTTGTTTTGATAAGACAGAAACACTTTTGGGGGTGTGTATGTTATTGTAAAGCAGATTAGGATAGAAAAAACTCCACGAACTTTAGAATACATGTTTTCATCTTATCGCAGCAGAACTCCAGAAAAGTAATTCTGATACTTTCAAACATATTTTTTCCAAAATGTTATGTATATTTTAAACACAGACATTTTAAATGCTCCTGTTCTTTGGAGCACAAGCATTCCAAGTGCTCTGTCCTTGCAGCACAGATTTCCATTCATGTTGGTGACATACCATACAGCAGAAGGGTCTTGATAACTCACAGTGTATTTTCAAGTGACTACAGACCACAAAGCCCAAGGCAATGAATATATACTTTGACTGTACTTCTTCCAAGCCATTCAAGAATGCCTTATTTTTATTTTTTAAAATCTGCCTATGGAGTTGCATGCTTCCAACTTTCCAAACCTGGGGAACATGACAGATGTCATTTACAGTCCTCAGTGGTTAGCAAACCCCTGGGGAATATTTTTTGTCTGTCGTGCCTCTGGTGGTCACAATGGCAATGGGATTCATACATGGCTGAGTCAATCAGCATGAATCATTTATGCGACTCCTCATACATGGCATTATTAGGTTGGAATCGTAGAAAAAAGATGACAGGGTCTTTGCTTCCCACACAGCAGACCAACAGCTCCAGACCCTGCCACTAAATTCTCCTTTCTTTGCCTCAGTCTTTCTCCCTGCCAGTTTCACACATGTACTGACAATACCAGCCTGTTCTAATTTAGTGGTATTTTTTTTCTTTTCTACTCCTTTTAGAACTTGTTCTTATGTGATTCACCTGATAAATTTTAGAGTTTTTTTACAGATGACTAACATTCATAATGATGACAATGTGAATAAGTACAGAAACAGCCAGAGTAAAGTAAAAAACAAATGTAAAAAGTTAAGAGCAATATACCTGTAGGGTATTTATATTAAATATGTATTACATCAGAAATAAGTTACAGGTGGGGAGGCATGACTTCCAAAAAATTTTAAATGTACAGCCCCATTGTTTAGACTGCACAAAACTGGTTTCCTTTGTCAAGTACACTGAACCATCAGTAATCCTGGAAATACAGGTGACTTCTAGTCTTTGGTTCCACTGGAAATTATACTGCATGCTTAAGGAGTAAACTTAATTAGTGATTAATGGGATTCCTTAAAGCTGCATTTCAGTCTAACTGATCAGGATTCCCAGTACAAGGTGGAAGAAGCACTGCAATCCTGTCCACAGTTGTGCCAAAAATGGGTCAGAAACCACATCCCCTCAAAAGGTTGTATGCTTACTAAGGATGAGCTTCTTCTCCTTTGCAGGACTTACAAATAAGATGATAAAGAAAGAGGTATCTGTTACAAACTACTGCAAACATGTCAATCAGAGCCTCATCCCTAGTGAACTACCCCAGGGGCAATGATGGGAAACAAAATGGGAAAGCAATCCAAATTACTGAACTCCTTTGGTGAAAAACAGTCTAACCAGTCCCCTGGAGATGCCTCCAGCAAACAAGAACCCAACTGGTCCAGAGCTGCCCCACTCATCTGCAGTGCCCAGGCAGTGTGGCCAAAGAGCTGCTGAACTCCACCAGCACTGCTTGGCTCTGTCCTGACATCTCTGCCATGCCCATTCCCTTCACCTTTTATCCTGGGCCCCTGCACAGCTGGATCCACTGACTTTCATCTTTGCTGTAGCAATGACTAAATAACAAATAAAAGTTAATTTGTGCAGAACACACAGAGGTGGATTTTCAAAGGAATTTAGGAGCAAGCACAAAAATTATCTGTTGATGTATCAACAGAATTGGCTACTGTAAGCAGTGAGCAGTATTGATTCTGAAAATCAGCCACAGCAGGTTCATAATACAATTTCAAGGTAGGAGATGTAATTATCTACTGGTATTATGTAACAGGTGGATCAAATATTTATTAGCATATACTTAATAGTTCATAACTGGGTACTATCTGATCCTGAGTCTTATTCATAACGTCAAGTTGCATCCAAATGGCAAAAGCACAAAGATCAGAAGTATAACAGACCTAAACAATGAACCACCAGCAGAGCTGATGGAGCTTCTTTCAAAACAGGACGTGAGCAAAGCTGGCTCCTCAGCATATTCAAGTTTTCACTGAATATGGCCCACAACTTTTTCTGAAATGTAGCATTTTTTACAATATCACTGGAGGCAGGTTTCACAGCTCTGTATGAAACATCTGACAGCACTGGGCAGCCAGCAGCTGGCTTAGAGCTTGGCAGCACTGGAAGATACCCAGGCACACCTTTTATCTTCTATGCTATAACACCCCAGCCAACCAACCCACAGGAGCAAGAAGCAGAGGTATTTATTCCTGAAAGGTGCATTTACTCACATCTCTCCTCGGAAAGGTGCCCAGCAGCTTGTACTCCTCCCAAGGATATCCCTTGGAAGCTACAAAATCAAAGACAACCTGCAGCTTGCTGCTGGCCAGGAAACGCCGCTCAAAGAATTCTCCGCTGGGCGTCCGGATGCGGAGTTTGCTGACAGACTCAGTGCTCTCCTCCTTCGGCTCGGGGGGCAAGGACTGCTCCAGAGACAGCCTGATGGCCTGGGGAAGGAAAAACAACCATTTTTTCTAATGCTAGCAACAGAAGAAAGGGAGAAAGCTTTTCTGTTTATTTCTTCTAGAACTTCAAGATGTGTCGCAGTGCTCCAGAGTCTTTATATCTCAATGACAAAATAATTTTTACTCACTCCTTAATAACAGCCCACCAGACAACTAATTAAAATAAATCCTTCTTTATAACACATATTATTAGGTCTACAGTAAATGCACGATGGGATACGTAATTTAATCATTTGGCAGAGAGCCTTGGAAAAAAATTGAATGAGAGAATAATTGTCAAGTGGCCAATTGCTTCCTTAAAGGGTATAAATTAAAAGGCAGTAAAAGTATTTCTTTAAAAGCACTTGTCAAATTGTCTTCCTCTTGCAATGATAATTGACCATTTGCAGTAGACTAGACCCTTAATGGCAGTTCAGAGTGAAAAAAAATATATGCAAGAAATTTACTATAAATAAACTGAAACACTGTTAAAAGATGCAATTAAAAATGCCACAAATGTATATTAGATACACAGAGGACATACAGAAGTAGGAATTATCAAACGAAGAAAACTGGAAGAAGAGAAATAGGAGCTTAAAGATTTAAAATTGGTGGTAGTAGTACTAGTAGTACTTACAAGAAGATTGTTCTAAGTACAGGTGAACATATTTTCTGCAATAACCTGCATGAAATCATCCCTCAAATTGCAATGACACTACATGGCAGTCATATGTGTATGACTGTCTTCCTGCCAACACTGCTGATGTCAAGACTTTAAGGGCAGGACTGAGGTCTGTGCTCTCTGTCCTCTGTCTCTGTGAGCTGCTACAGCACCAATCCTTTGATTAGATTTTCTTTTTTTAGATATAAAATTAATAGCTAACATTAGGCTGCTGAATGAGGTGGGCTTGATTTTCAAGGGCATTTTTGGTATTCATGGGCAGCATCAACATCTGTCAAAAATTTGATCATACTCAGAAGCAGCTCTGTTACAATATCACCTCACTTAAGGTAGCACTTAAAGAGAAGCTAAATGAATGGAAGAAGCAGCACAAACACACTGCCTGTCCCAAAACATGCCTAAAAGGCAATTTTTCAAACTGAAGAGGCAGTCAGGCAGGGATTTACCCATTTTCAAGGAACTTTCAGTATACACATTTGCTATTTGTGCCTTTGAAATGCCCCCCAAGGTCATTTAGCAACAGAAACTGATAGAGGGTGATTACGTTGCAGGGAAAGAAGTGGGCAGAAGCAAGATTACAAAGGCTTTTAAATAGTCTACTTCTTACACACACACCTCTGAGCAAATTATATCTCAGTATAAATATTTATACATAGAACTTCAGTTCATTTTTGCTCATCTACTATGAGATAATATTTTAAATAGATTCTATTTTAATTTTCTCCCTCTCCATTCTCAACCACCTGCTTACTATCTCACTGTTTTGACATTTCCCCACACAGTATAACAACAGATGCTACATTATTTACTGAACCCAATCAATTATATTATAGAAAAATAAACAACAGTAGCTCATTACAGCTCCTTCCTTTGTGCAAAGAGTGCGTCGCTCCCCAAAGTAACCACTCAACATAAAATGGCAATTTACAATGGATGTTTTGTACCAGCAAACCAAGTCAGACAGCAATGACATGATGGATCACATTAAAAACTCTTGGACCTGAACAAGCAATTTCAGTTTGTTGATAAGAAGGTGTTCAGTATGTGAAGAGCTCAATAGTCAGATTTTAAAATACAAACTGAACATAAAGCCACTTCTGTAAGTAAACACTGTTGCAAAACAATTCAGTCCAAGTAATCAGTATACTTGAAAATGGGGAGTGTTAGTAAACATTATTGTTAAAATCCCTTTTGTTCTACTAAGCAAACAGATCCCATTATTTTCATTACTGCACTCTGCATTAAAACAGGGAAGCCCAGGTATATTTTGGTAACATGGGCCAGAGCTGCAGCCTTTGCATAAGAAAACCATTTCCAAACGGCCAAGGTGTCAGAAAAGGCTCAGGAGCAGATGCAACGAAGCAGAAATAATTATTGTTTCTATGCATGCAAAATAACTTAGAAAAGAAAAACATATTTCTTGCTTGAGCCTGAGTGTGAGCTGATTGTGAGCCTGCTCCTGCTGCAGTGGATTCATGTTCAGCTGCTGTTAACCTCACAGAATTGCCATCTCACAACCAGTCTAGACCCTGCAAGAGGCTGCAGGAGCCATCTATGAGAGGCACTGGGACCTCAGAGTGCATTTACCAAATTGAGAGAACCTACAAAATAGTTTGAGGAACAGCACCCTTCACAGCACAGGCTTTCTGTTTTCTTACAGAGGCCTAGAGACATAAAGTACTTGTTAAAACACAATTTTCATTCTAAGAAAGATTCTGTAGAAGACTGTTCAGAAATTTTTTAAAGTACCACAAATTTCAAGATTCTGGATTTTATTTTCTTAATCTTTTTTTTAATAAGTGGATTGTCTCCCAAATTAAATTTGGTAACTTGTTTGATCAGAATTGCAGGTAGGCTTTGTGCTACTTCCTGGAAAAAAAGAAAGGGTTTCATGTTTTTAAAAGGAGTGGCTGCAGAAAACAGGTTAGAGCCTCCCAAAGATTCCAGCATTTATGGAGGTCATTTCACAGATCTCCTGTGAGCAGGTCCATCAAATAACTGGCTGTATCTGAGACTCAGACGATAAAACAGAAAAGCCATTAAACAGTGGATGAAAATTATTTAGCTGCACTTAGTTTCACATATATACAGTAAGAAATCAATAACAGTGAAGAAAATTGATCACATAAAAACTATACTTTGAATTGAAATTGCAGTGTGTGCTGAATGACAGTTTCAATGCTCATAAGCTTCATGAATTCATAAAGTTATCAGAAAAGGTAAAACATCCCACCTCACGTTCCTCCTCCTGTTCTTTCCGGATCTGTTCCAAGCGAAACTGCTCTGCCATTTCTCTCTCTTGTGCTTCCCTCTAACAAACACAAAGGGCAATCCCACGTAAATATGTGATAAATACAAATGCAAAGAAATTTTTAAACATTTCCATAGAAATTAATGTAAGAGATAGCATATTTATTAAGCAATATTTTCCTGCCTTTCCTTTCCCAAATGAAGCCAGGACAGGTTTAGCTAAAATATGCAGTCAAGTCTAGTCCTAATGACTTTATCTGGTGCTACTTTACAACATGGAGGACTTAAGGGTCTCATGTTCAGAGCACAACTGAGGGCAGGCAGGCCCCTGCAGCACAGAGCATTCCCAAACTCCAAAGGGCTCCCATCCCATGGGTCCCTGCCCCTGCACACACCTTGGCTCTGTCAGCCTCCAGCGAGATGCGGTACGCTTCGTCCTGCTCTCTCTTCACGTTTTCTCTGGCTTCACGTTCATCCTAAAGGTAAAAAAAAATAAAAAAAAAATTGAATAGTGGACCAGTATGAAAAATATCTTTATGTTCCTCAGCACTCTTTAATCCTAGTGACTTCAATGTCATTCAAGCACCGACAGCAGAAACACATTCAAAGATGCCTCAAGGGTGACTGTGGCTTTAGAAATTCGGACTACCTAAAGCTTTCATTGAGTTACCAGGTAAGGGAATGGAGTGTCCAAGCCCTGGTCTGAGGGCTGGATGAGGCACCCAGGCTCTGCACTGAGGGCCATGGCAGGCACAGAGACCTGGGGACGAGCAGCCTCCAGTGGAGGGGTCACTGCAGGGGGGTATGGGCTGGAGTTGGGGGTGATTTCCCTCCTGCACCAAACAGCTTGGATGGTTTTGTAACAGGGAAGTGTGGTTTAGATGCTGAGGCCGGATTTTCATTGGCTCTCTACTCAGACTGACAGTGGGTAATGGCTGGTCCTGACAGAGAAAGCCCAATCCCAGGTCCTTCCTGGGTCAAGAACCCCTCAGCAGGGTCCATCCAGGGTCATGACTATCAAACATCATCCAGAAGCCTCAATTCACAGTGCTGAATATTATACAAAGATGGGAACGTAGCAGGTCCTGCTCTGAAGTATCTCAAATGGACAGATGCAGGCAAGCAAGGAACAGGAGGTTACCATGCCAGCAAAAAGTATCTTATCAACAACCACAGCACAAAAAAATAAAGATTTAGTAAAAACACACAAATGACAAAGCAAGGCATCATCCACACAGTGGAGGATCAAACAGTGGATATCCCCAAAAGCTGGAATAACTGCACTGGGGTGATGTCAAATAAAGCAAAGTGTACAATCAATAGTTCCATACTCTGCCTCTGAAGCAGAGACAGTGGCTGCTCCCCTGTGCTTACCTGTATTACATCTCATAATCCCCCCCAGAGCCCTGCAGAGGCTGCACTGGTCCCTACAAAAATCAATAGGATTTAGCTGTGAGACTGCTGGTGGGCTCAGCAGGGTCTCCACTGCAGTTCCCAGTAACACAGCACCTGCACTGGGGAAATCTGTCCCATGTTCCACAGAAATTAAAATACACTACTTAGTGCTTCTTGAAGAATTATATATTCTTCCTATTCAGCTGCAACATTTATTCCACAAAAAAGAATCATTTTCCTACGTGATCAATTTTCTCCTCAAAACATCATTATTTGGCAAAAACTCAATTTTGAATGGTAGAAGCTCATGCTAACTGTAATTACAACAACATACAAACTTGCCAAGATGTTCCTCATCTCAGGAAAGAGACAACATGAATTCCAGGCATTAAAAAAAAAGTTAAAATGCTGTCTTCCCTATTCATTGCAGTTATCATCATCATCCTAGAAGTGGATTATGAAAGAGATGTCAGGAATGTGAAGAATTACCACGCATGACTGCCTGGTCCTCATAGAAATATGTGAGCCACATCTAAAAGTAAATGACTGCCACTGAGCCTTACACCTCATTGAAATAATGCTGTTCTTACTGAAACAGACCTTAAAAACAAACCTGGAATCCAGAGCTCTTTGGGTAAGCAGCAGATGTAATCCCGTGCAATGCCTCTTTGTACCTGCTTCTGTGCTAATACTTCTGTTTGCTAATACTGCTCACACTCAACAGGAACCAACTCCTCCACAGATTTTACGGCTAAATTGTGGTATTGTTTGGTTCAGAGTTACACCTTGGACAAATTTTAAACATTACACGAAGCATTTCTCACTTTTGTAATGCAGTTTCTTATCTTAGTCATCTCTCCCTCTAGAGAAGGATGAGGATGCTTCAAGTTCACCAGAAAGCAACAAAAGAAACTCACAGTAGTGACAGGAAAAGCAGAAGAAAATATTTTGCAGAGAATCTTCCACTGCACTAACAAAGAACATGTCAAGAATAATCATACCACTAATAATTAATATTAAAAAAATCAGAAGTGTTATCCATGAATAAAATTTGAGGCAGCTGACAACTTTCCTGTTAGACCCTACATAAATTGCAGTCACTATTGACTGAACATCACTAAATGCATCTCCACAGTGCTTTTGCAATGAAGGCACAACTGGCACCTTCCTTATTCAAGAAATCAAAGTATAAACAGACATGGCTTATCCTGGGTAACTTAAAGAGCTTTCATCAGAAACAGAAGAATTCCACAGCAGTGACTGAAGGCTGGTGTGAATGCAAACCACCCACATCCAAGGGTTTGGGGCTTGAGAAAAGGGGACAACACTCCTTTGCACCTAAAAAGGGGAGAAGTCACAGATTCCTGCTTTCCTGTTTTGACAATGAGACAATGGGAGGTCATACATTCAACGGAAGGCTGGAAATCTGAAAAAAATTTGCTTTTATGTACAAAACATATTCTTCAGCTATGACTTTACTATTCTGCTTCTTAGAGATGCCAGTCAACCCAAAAATATCAAACTCTTATGAGATAGCTACAATTGACCAGAGAAAACCTTCTCCCGAGGAATATCCAGTGTATCAAGACTAAGAAAAACTGACAGATAAAATTAAGAAGAAATTTAGGATAACTCTGTCATATAATTATTTCCTAAACCATTTGTTGAAGTTAATCCTGAAATACCTAGTGACAGACATTTTCAGATGCAGGATGATGGACAAAGAGGGGTTCTTGACTGAATTTAGGACAGCAGATTCTACAAGTTAAAAATATTCCACTTTTTGAATGGGATATTTTGCTGGAAAAGTCCACATTGGCCCTTCTGGGCTTTTTTTCCTATTTATTATTGTAATTTCGGAAGGAAGGATTTAATGATTTAACCCCAGGAATCAGCTTTGCACCTGATTTGTCTCACGGGGCTGTGTTATATTATTCCCCACTGTCCTTTGAGACCAGTTTTACTGTGAAGTAAAACTGGACAAGACAGAATTTGAGAAGATAACCAGGAGCAGAAGACATTTCTCAGAGCACCAGCGAGTAAAGGGCTATTACAAGAAAGAAAGAAAGAAAGAAAAAAGTGTATTTACAAATGCTGAATGCCTATCTGAAAGACAGTTCATTTCACTGAACCACTCCTGAAATTAAAATCTGCAAATGCTTAAGGCTATTCATGAGAGCATTAAAGAGAAACACCCCTTTGTCCAAACAAACCAGTGCAAGAAAGGCATCAATTTGACTCACTAAGATGACAGACTTGCACATTGTATTACTTAAACGTACATGATGGGGAATATATGGCAGGAAAAAGTGTACACAGAGTGTGTTGGGTGTATGGGAACCACAAGGACAAAGCAAATGGACGTTTTAGCAGTGGCAGAACCACAGGAGGAGGCAGGATGGGGCAGGATGAGGGGCAGAACAGCACAGAACCACCACAGGATCCTGCCTGTCCACAATGAAGGCTGAAAGCTCAGTTCCAGATTCCAGTTTTGGAATTAACTCAAGTGACAAAAAGAAAACTGAACTCAAGACATTGAAGGAGTCCTGCAGTGCCTTTCTGTGGGAAAAGAGCCAGCCAGTCCTGATACATCTGCCCAGCTGGGCTGAATATTCACCGAGTGGAGTCATCAACATGTACAGCCTAAAAGCCACAGGGACTAAAGATATTTTATCTCCTTCCTTCCTTCTTTCCTTCCTTCCTTGCACTTTGCCAAGCCTCTAGCCATGCAGTAATCTCCTGCAGGCAGCATTTGTACCCACCAGGGTGTGTGTGCCCAAGTGCTCAATGGGAAGGAAGCCCCTTGTTTGGGCTGCTATCATATGACAAACACAAAATCAGAAAATTTAATCAAACAAATTTTGATTACTGTAGTTTAATTAGTTATAACTAGTAATAATTAGTAAATGTGCTAATTAGATTTTTGAGGGGTTAAATCCCAATCTTTGCTAGACGGCTGTTATCACCATAATGCTTTTGCACTTTGGAATTTAACGAATTTCGTGTATTCTCATAATCTCTTGTGCAAATACAATACACCATGATACACATGACAGTGTTAGATGGAACACAGATTATCCAAGGTATTCAGATGCCTCATTTCTACTGATTTACATCAGAGCTTCAGTCCCCAGCAGAAATTTCAGAGGTCTCTTGCAGAGCTGATGGAAGCACTTCCCCTACATTTGACAGCAGTGAGACAGAAAAGGAGGAAAAGACATGGTGATAGTAGGCTTCTCACAGCACAGCTATGAAAATATCCCTCGGCCACTAAAGGCTCAAAGGGCTGTGGCAAGGAAAAGAGAAAAAAAGAATTTATGCTGCTGGTTTGGAGTTTTGGCATTCCTTCACTTGTTTTTTAAATCCCCATTCAGATATTAGTGAGGAAGTACCTATGTTTTCCTCAAACTCTAGAAGTATCTAGGAAAAAGATGTCAGCCAAGAACAGAGAGGAAGGATGGTGACTGCAGGCCTACAGCTTTCTACAGCTTATCTTCAGTCAGAGTCTGTTACAGCAGGTTTTCCAGTTTAAAAATTCTTAAGCGTCTGTCTTTTACACTACAGAGCAGTGTGCTGGCAGACATAGTTTAA
Source organism: Passer domesticus (assembly GCF_036417665.1). NCBI lineage: Eukaryota > Metazoa > Chordata > Aves > Passeriformes > Passeridae > Passer > Passer domesticus. The sequence goes on from NC_087480.1 coordinate 56,303,675, forward strand.
AGTGAATTAAAGGTTTCAATTGGTATTTGTAAAAATAAGAAGGTCTCTGAAGCAACTGTGGGTATTTCCACCTTGATGTCTAATCCAAGAGCAGGAGTGCCAGTGTTGCATAAGGACAAAAATAAACACGACCAGACACCTACTGTTACTTAAATGTGGACAAGTTGGGCCAGCTGTGTAACAGTCATTTCTTTTACAGTAATAAATGTTGACAGCAAAAATAAAAAATGCATTACTGAGGCATCATCAAATGAGCCCTGTCATTACATGGAAACTCCGCCCTGTATAAGCTTGTCAAAAAGTGTTACTGTAATCCTTTGAGAAGCCTCCTCCTCAGGCAATGAAGAAAAAATGCTGAGGATCAGCCCAGAACAGGTGTGTTGTGCTGTAATGCCAGGATTTAATCACAGATCTCTTCACATTAATCTCACAAAGGAACTACCTCGGATCTATTCGGGCCCATCACGCCACACTGAGATGATTATTTAACTGTCCAATTAAAGCAAGCAAGCTCACAGGGTGTTTAAAAATGGACATTCCAGGGCGTAGAATATTTTACAACTATTGTTTTCCTAAGCCCAGCAACAGGTATTGACACTTAAGAGGAACTGATACCCAAGAGGAACTGATACTACACGCTCTATTCAAAGTCAGTGCCTGAAAAATCTCAGTGCACACCTTGATTAACAGTGGCAGAGGCTGGTTATCCTTCCTCTGAGAGACCCTCTCTTGCTTACAGGACAAACTCCTCAATGGCATTTATTCCCTCTGCAAAACCCCACTGCCTGAGCAGTAGCTGGCGTGTCAACTCCTGTAGTGGTGACCAGGGGAGCAAACATGGCTAGAAAAAGAAAACGTGTCCATCAGATGCAGGAAATCATTAGTGCAGCTGCAGGATAACTCTGCATACACAGCTTGAGGCTGGACTTCAGACCTGACTGCACTGGGAAAGGTGGGACTGTACCCTGGCCAAGAGGCTTCACTGGTGATGGTCACTGAGCCCACAGCTGAATTATCCATTGGCCACTTCTAATCAGAAGAGCCCTGTGAGCACATCAGTGTGCTGCTAATCCAATTTTGCTCTTTGTGGCTTATTCTTACAGCAATTTTAGGAGTGAAATTATGAAAACAGACACCTAGACTGTGTATTTACAAGGGCACATCAACAGCATGGTTCAAAAGAGGCAGAAAGTTTCCAAAATGTCATCCTGCCAACACAGCAACAGCTCATGATTGACTCAGAACCCTGGAGAGGCGGAGAAAAGAATGGGACAGCAGGCTGTTCTCCCTTGAAGGAAAACTTGGGAGAGGAAACAAATGCAGAAGTTACACACCAGGACAGGCACGTTGGGTTACTATGAGTACACATGTGCATCCCAATGCTTTTGAGGTATTTCTTTGGAGATTATGTAAGAGTACAACTCACAAATCTAAAAATTATATCCAATTGCTAGTTAAGTAATGGTATTTTAGCACTTGACACTGAAAAAATATGCAAGAGATTTGCCCCATTAAAATCTTATGAGGCTAAATTGGTAAATGTTACCAATACATGGATACAAAAGCACAGGATTTAGCTAAGCATATTATTGCCAGCAGCTAATGAGGTGGCTCACTCAGGTGAGGTAAGTTGGTAAAGCTGTTCTGAGCATGCCACCTACACCCTCAGCGATGCTCAGTGACAGGGAGCTGCCTGTAGCTACAGCCAACATCAGCTGAACACCTGGAGCAGCTGCTGGAGTGGTACCAGTCCTCCTGTACCCAAATAACCATCAGAGGGCACTGCAAAACACTCTGTGCCAAACAGGATTATACAATGGCTGTGCTGGAAGCTTTCAAGTGCATGAGAATTTCAGCTGCATAAACTCACTCGTTACTGACTTCATGCTGTCATTTGCAAATGTTTCCAGTTCTGGTTCTCTCTCACACACACTTCTGTTTACAGCAATGCTACACTGATGACTCCTCTTTTTAAAGCACAAAAGAATTTTCTGCTTATCTTCTTGTGGTTTTACGATGACTTATTGTTGCTATTAAGAAAACAGTAACAGAAACCGGACTCTGTATCCTGTTTGCTATTGTAATATTTGGGAAAAAATTGCACCAACTGCAGCAAGATCTTAAGAAAGAAAAGGTGTTGATGTTTGAACACTTGAAGTTGTCAAGTACAAGGCTTACAAGAGAGCTACATGTTGTGTAGCTAACCACAAAAAGGCAATATTTTGTTTTCAGGCTGAAGCCCTCTGTTGAGTACAGACTGCTTGTCAAACACTCCCTCTCTGGAATAATAATTTCATAAAGCAAGGTTATTTTTTGTTTTGAAAACTTCCTGCTTCAAAGGCAAAGTGTCTGAGATCACCTTTTCAGTGTGCTTGTAACGAGTGGAGCCAAAGTGTGAGTAAATATCCTATTTGTGTATAGAACCCATAGTGTCTGGAAAGCTGCCCCCAAAGTTTATGAAATTTTCCTTCACTTTTCTGAATGTCAAAGTGTGTTAGAAAAAGCTCCTGTTGGGGAAGAAATGTCACTGGTGCTTCCAGCGACAGAAAAATGAAGGACTACAGAAGACTTGGACAAAGGTAGATAATGTAGAAATGTATAAAAATCAATTTTCCATTCTCCCTAGATAGGGAGAGCACTTGGGGAAAGAAGCCAGGAGACAACAGTCCCATGTGGGGACTGGATTGTCACTGTCACTGCTCTTGGACACCCAGGGAAGGAAAAAGAGCAGCCCAAGACAGGAGCCAGTTCCTGGTTCTGGTCTGGTGTTCTGTTCCTCACTCTGTTCCAATCCTATCACTTCTAGTTTCTTCTCCTATCCCTTGTTTGCTCTTATTTCTCTGACTTTATATGCTTCTGTTTCCCTCAGTTTTTTCCTTTTTATCAGCTTTTATAGTTTTTAATTATGAACCTCTCTTGGAGCTCATCTGTGATGTAAATTTCACCTTCTTACTAAAGCATTAAAAAACCTCCCATACTCAAGACACTCCTGTTAAAATGCAATAAAAAATTGCATTTTATATTGTGCCTTGGATTTTTGTTGTAATCCTCACATTTAAATTTGTGTTCAGTATTAACAAAATTAAAGTCAATTTCTTTACCAGTGAATTACAGGTAGCATAAATAAAGAAGAAAAAGTGAATGACAGATATTGTGCAGATAATTGTGCCTTCATATTACAGTCAGTAAATCTTGTACTAATGAGATACAAGATTTAAATGTGAAGAATGTGTTTCATGAATTATTGTCAATCAATGTCTACACAACAGGATAAGGATAATCTTGAATGGCAACACACCTATTATTACAAATTCCTATGAACTTCATTACTTTAAAATGTCACTCTTAATTTACAGAGTAACAGATAAAGATCTTTCAGCTGTGTAACTCACTTCGTCTGCTTCTGTGTAATTGAAACACTGGTTTTGAGAAGTCTTGTCATCATTTATGCATTCTGCATCATTCTGAGTGGTGGTTCAGTACTGGTGTACTGATTAAAGTTGGTTTCAGCCCCCTTTTAAACAGACACATTTAAGATATATTAATCTATTTTTGTTTTCTACCTATGACTTGGAGCTGGTCAGTGGCAAAAAATCTGATAATTTTCTTTGAATGAGCATATTAAGCTCTATAATATTACTATGATGTAACCAGCCACTGGTGACTGTGTCCAGAAAAAGGAAAGAAACTGAAAATGACAAGACCAAAAAGGAGGAGGAGCTGTTCTGAGAGACCCAAATACACAAAGGAGACTTGACCTTTTTAATTTCTGACAGTGGAAGAGGCACTAAAACACATCACACCCAACTCCACTGGCTAAAGAAACACCTGGTTAATTTACATCCCAGTGATTAGTGGAAGACAGGAGGTATCTGCAGCAACTTTCAGTGCTCACCTCATCCTTTATGTCTTCCTGCTGCTGAGCACTGAAGATCTCCATTGCAGCCATCAGCCTCATCATTAGCTCATCCACTGTTGTGTTACCTAGCAACAAAGGAAGATAGCTGAACTTCATTTCATCAAAGTTATTAAACAAAAAAGAAGTCATTTTAGAATTAATCCATAAGAAATAAAAAAAAGACAAGAGTAGAAAATGCAAATATCTCAGTAGAATGCTTTCAGTTCACCTTTTTAGTGAAAACTCAAAATTATTTTTACAAAGGTTGATCACAGGTTAGAATTTCAGATGGTGCAAATCTGAACAATTGCTTTTATGCTTGCATAAATTAACTCTATTTTGTCTTTTAGTCACTGATGTTAAAGGAAAGCAGTAGATCTGGGATTCCCTTATGTGCAATTGATTTTACAGTTTTAGAATTCCCAGGGAGACCAAAGCTACTACTTAGTCAGGCAACACAAGGTAGGATGAAGTGGATTGGTTTAAAACAATGGAAAAACCCACAATCCAATGATTGAATGGATGTGACAAAATATATCCACATTTTATTTGGATAAACTAGTAATAAAATTTCAAATACTATATTTTCTTCAGTATATTTACTTCTCCAAAAACTTGTAAAGCTACTGAAGTGGAAAATGGTGTCATCCATGTGTGTATTATGAAATAGAACACATATATAGGAAAAAGATACCTCCCCATGTTTTCCTTCCAGCATGCCTCCAGTCTTCATTAAGACTGAAAGATTACTTTAATTTCCTACCAAGATGCATTCTTTGGTTTCTCTTTCTAAACTGAAGACTACCCATTAAAGCCACTTGTCATTGTAGTTAGGAGGTCTTAAACCATGAGTAATGGTCAAAAACTATGAAGCCTTAACATCTGCCAGCCTAAACAGCTGTTGGACCCCAGCAGAACAAGTATCAATAAAGAAAACAAGACTGTCCCCATAGTTTCCAACCCCAGGAAAAAAAGTAAAAATCAAAAGCAAACCAAGACAGTCTGCATTTCAATAAACACCAATGGGGTCTTAGGTTTCTATATAGTTGTATCTCTTCTGTCAACATGCCTTCTCACCCTGCCCTGAAAGGCCCTCATTGTTCCCATTTCTAACATTTGCTACCTTAGCAGAAAATGTTATCCCACATGCTACAACATGCAGGACTTCAGAGGCTACCATTCATCGAGGCAGTATTGTTAAAAGATACCACTGTCCCCATTCCTGGGAAACTAACGAGCAGAAATGGTGTGATTTTTGTTAAAGGATGAATTTAAGTAAGTCTACAATAGGTGATTGTTTTAGTTCAGTGCAAAATATTGCAGAAAACCTGACAAATCATTAAAATTTAACTCATGCCATTAAATAATATGGATTATTTTTTAATATAAAGCTGCATTGTATTATGACTTTGAATTGTTGCTAAAGCTGTTAAGTCATTTAAGTCAGTAGCACCACTGACTTCAGTGGGATGGCAAAGGATCTGAAATCTACTGCAGAGTCAGAAAACCAAGCTATTTATAAGACTATTTCCATGAAATAACCTATGAAACCTATGAAATATGTTTTATAAATTACAGGCTTTCATATACCAGGAATTAAGTGTTGTGCTGTACCTTGCACTGAGGAGACAAAATCCATGCAAAAAAGTAAACATTTTGTCCACAGGAAGGAACACTGCAGATTCTTCAAGAAAATTATTAATCCCAGATGCAAAAAGAAACACTAATGCTTGTCTGCAAAAGGCAGCACTTCCTGAGGCTGAATTTCCTCAGGGAAACGAGATTACAATAAAGATTGCCAGACATATGCAATAAAAAAATGAGGACACAGTGTCATGAAGGCAAACTCAGAAGAAATGAGAGGCAGCCATTCTTTGATGTGCTCTAATTTGAAGAGTTACTGAGAACAGCAGTCAGAGGGTAACACTCCATATCTAAGTCACCTTGCTGTCAGTGAAATCAGAGGAATGGTTACACCAGAAAGAGCTGCTCATGTAAGCCAGAAAACTTCATTTATGTGAGACAATATTAGGAATTTCAATCCTGATCTGATGTGGGGGTCTTGATGCTGCAAGCAGGTCTGAAAAAGCAACTCATGTCCAAATATTAGCAACAGGAGCCCAGGTACTACCAAGGAACTACACACAAAGAAACAAATGCATTCTGGCACTGTGCAAAAAGTGCAGCCAAGATCTTCTGGAAATCAGGAATGTATCTGGATATTATTTTGGAAAACTAAGTGTAGCTCCTTATTTAGGAAATTAAGCTTCCACTTAAAAAAATAAAAGAAAAACATAAACTATAATTCTACTCCAGTCATAGCAACTGCAATCTCTAACACCATGCTAATTAATACATTTATGAGTAGTAGATAATTATACCCTGGCAACTTAAAGTGTGTTTTGTGTAATAAATTAATATTCTGGACATCTTAAAAGAGAAACAGTTAGCAAAGACCTCTTACAACAGTTTCAATACTCACATAAGGAATACCTGTAATATAAAGAACTGTACCTTGTATTACATTCAACACTTCATTAGATGAACGTTTTCCCATAATAATAAGGAAAAGTGGAAACTGGTCTGTCTTCTGAGTTCGAATGGTTTGGGCTACAACACTCCCAAAATGTCTAGTGCACATCGTCAGAAACCTTGTGGGAGAAGAAATAAATAGTTAAAATTGTAGAGGATTTTTTGAAGTTAGGTTTAAAACAGTAATTATGTTAAATTCAGCAGTTTAACTGCATGTTACCTATTGTTTAACACATTCTGCATTCAGTACTAGAGCTCTTTATCGCTGTTTATGACTAAATTATTATAATATTTACAAACATGATAGGGTTCAGGTTGTCTAAATTAAAACAATTAACAATTGCTTGAGACAGTGATTTGTTTCATGGAGAATTCCATTTCCTGTTACACTATGTGAAGACTATAATTCAAAACTACCCCCAAAAACAATAATGCTGAATCAATTGTTTAAAACTTTTAAAGAGAAACTAAGTAGAGCAACAATCTAACAAACATGGTGAGGTATAAAAATAGTAAATTTCATACGAAAGCATAATTTAATAATGAAAGATCAAGAGATTGGTTTTATCAGTCACAGAATTAAAACACGGTACTTCAGAATTGTATTTTCTTTTGTACTAATGCCCTGCCAGTGACATACTTAGCAGTGTGGTCTAAAAAACAATAATTCTAAGCTTTTGACCAAAAAAAGCTCTTAGATATTAGCATACAGAAGTCTAACATTAGTATTCTTAACACGATCTTGAATAAATGAAAAAACTGATAAAGCTTTTCTCTTCCATTAAAGGACTGTTTGAAATTAGCATTTCTTTCAAGAGAAAAGGGTAGCTTATGATATGTTTTCAGATCTGATGGTAAAAAGTAAATGTCATAATAATAATGAATTATGAAAGACCAAATGCAAATATAGAATGCTTTAATAAGATCCAATTTAATAAAGTCTGTAAAAATAATGGACTTTTAATAACACGGGTCACAAAAGGCAAAACAGTGGAAATTCTGAGGACTAGCCACTGGTACAGGCTTATTAATTCTTAATTATGTTCATGAAAGGCAACTTAAATCGTGTGTTTTCTTATGCCTTATGATAATATTTTAGGTAACAACTACTCTGAAATGTATGCTCTAACTGAAGAGCAAAGTCCCATTGTCACATGCATTAGAAGCCAAATCTATTTGAAAAGACAAACTGCATTAAAATGTCAAGTGCTCCAAGTAATTTCTTCTCAAAGATACTGAAAAGATTCAAAATTGTGATTTCAAAAAATCAATATATATATATATTGTATCCAACAAAATGGCTAAAAATGAATAAGTCTGACAAGAACAGCATTGGGCTTGTTTGAGGCACCTGAAGTACTAAAAAAATCTCTCCTCAGAGAGAATTTGGATGGAAGGCAATGGGTGGAGGTGGCAAGCAAGTATTTCAAAGCCATAAGTGTTACTCCCTGATTCTCTGTATTTTTCAACTCAAAACAATCAGACACAAAGAGGACATCAAAAAGCTGAACAAGCTCTGCTATATCAGAAAGAGCGACACAGACATGTAACATCTGGGAAGGATAAAACAGCATCTGTAAAGTCTGGACATATCAACTCTTCAGATAAATAATGGCTTTTGATGTTTTCCTTTCAAGGTGGGAACAGGTAAGTGAAATGTTGGCCTCACAGAAGTCAGTGGTGATCCTCCACAGCAAAATGAAAATTACTTCTGTGAGTTCAAGGTTTCAGCCCTGGAAGCAATAAAGACAGTGGGCAACTGAACTGAATTCCTAGACTTGTGCATCAAAACTGTTTAACAGTCTTCAACACAGCACAGAAGAAAAGCTCTCCAGTTTCACGGAAAACTAAAATATTTAACTGGAAGTGAAGAAGTGCTGTAGAGAACAATGTTAGCAGGAACAAAACTAAAGAGACTCCTACAGTCCTAGTTGTATTACTCAAAGGTGCTGGTTTCTTAGTATTGTTTTTAAGTCTATTTTATATTTAGTCAACCAATTCCTCAGTGCCAAAATATGTTTTTATAGGTATAGGTTTTGCATGCAGAGAATTCTGAATGAAGAATGACTTTTTTCCCTTTTCTGCTTTTACTGATTTTGTATTTGTAGACCTTTTTACTGTCAGATTCATAACCAGAAAAACAGGAAAAAAAGTCCCCTCTGTGCTAATATTTACTGTTAGAAGAGAGCAGGACCAAAACAACTTGGTGCAATATCCAGTATCTTATTCTGTACATCACTTACAAGGGATTTTCTTACTTTCATCTGAACAGAAGTGTGCCAGATCTCTCAGTGGCATCTCCAGAGCTGCCAAAAAAAGTGCCTGTGGAGTCCATCAAAGAGACAGATGGCCCTCCAGGGAAAAGGGTTTTCCACAGCATTGGATTACTGTGATCTCCAACCAACAGTGGAAATAGAGGAATGCTGCCAGGAAGGGAGGGCAAACAGCAGCCTACTAGTCCTTTTATTTTGAAATTACAAAAATATTCAAGGAGAGAGCAGGAGAAAGCCAAAAAAGCATTTTATGAAATAAAAATCCATTAAAAAAATCTCAGAAGTTACAAGAAAAAAGTTAATCAAGAAAAGTACCAGTTCTGGCAGGCAGCACCATTTCTTTCATGACTCAGTGGCAATGACACCAGCAGTTACAGCCACAGAATAAATATGAACACTGACCATGGCTAGACAAATACAGAAACAAGCTAAAAAAATTTAGAAATTATTGAAGTTTTTAAAATGTAGATTGAACAGGTATTAATGCTTAGACACAGTTAAAAGTGGCACTAAGGAAAAATTATTCTGGTGCCATGAAGATGTTAATTGGGGGAGTTGCTGGTGCCTGCACAGTAATTATCCCCCATATACTTTGAGACAACCTCTGTTGAGCAATTATCATCTTTGTAGCCCATGAGTTTTCAAAAGAAGAATGTTATCATTTCCTACCAGCTAATATGTGAGGCCTTATATTAAAATACACTCCTGGCATAGCTTTTTGGTAATTGTATTCATATTAAAATATTTTTATGAATATAGTAACTTATTTAATATTAATTTAAAATAAGGTCCTAGAACACAAATATGACAAAATAATAGCTTTAAGAATCGACATTAAAAAATTTTGATATTATTGAGTCTCAAACCCAAAGGAAATACTTATTAAAAGTTAAGTGTCAAGCCTGTGGTCTATCTCCCAATTCCAAGTATGCTATGTAGCCCTCTGTAGATGCTGGGGTTTAGCAATAATTTGTTTCTGTGAAAATGTGCAACTTTTAATTTTTAATAACAAAATTGGGCACTTCTGGCCTAAGTCAGCTGGTCATCAAAAGTGTTGATCTCAGAGCTCAATATTATTTGATATCTGGAAAAAAAGCTATGATGGTAAATACTTTGGAAAAATGTAAATGTTCCTTTACCATTTCAGTTTAAACAATTTGGTAAGTTAGGAACATGTTTGGTGCCTTGTTCCTGAAAGGGACAAGGCAGAGGCACTGCTTGGCTTTGACCTGTCATGTTGTATTTTCCAATCAAAGCCACTCCTACTCTTGCCTAGTACAGAAAAAAAATCTACAAAGAAATGAAGAATTGTAGAGGAGCTAAAGGAAGAACTTGGCAAAGAATTGAGGATTCTGGGCAATGAGAGCTCTCTGCATGTCCTTTCAAAACCACAGCACAAAGCAGCACTTCTGCTTGCTGCCCTCGGCCTTGATGCAGCAGGACTCCAGAGGAGCAGAGGAATTCAGTATCCTTTCTTTCCATGCAGGAAAGTGCCATCAGCATGGCCTTGAAGACATGGACACCACCCAAAAACTGACTGCTCCAGGCCTTTCTCCTCCTGATCCCCAATTTCCCGCAGGAATCAAACTGATGTACAATCTCTGCATGAATAGCTCTGCATATCCCCCCAAATTAATCTACCTTCTCAAGGCATCATGAATAAATCTCAAGCAGTCAAGGCAGTGGCAGAAAGAGCAACCAAAGCTAAAATGTTAACTCCAGCTGGGTTGTGGTAGCCAAGTAGCCCTGCAGAAGGAAACCAAGTCAGAGCAGGTTGCATCCTGCACACTGTAGTGTGCTCCTGGAATGTGCAGAGGGACACCTTGTGCTGCATTTTGAATGTTTTTGTATGTTCAAAAACCAAAAAATTGCAAGCTCTCATTGGCTTTTGCTTTTCTTACCCTCTCCCCAGCACCTTAATGTTATTTAACAATTGTATTAGCAGATGTCTAGTGCACTTAAGGTCAAATTACCTTCCATAAAGAGAGAACTCAGCTCTCAAATGTGTGGAAAAATGCATTAAAATAAATACTAAAAAATTCATAGTATTTTAGATCTTCATAGTATTCAGAGTATTTTAGATTTGCTTTACTTTCTGTATCAATAGAAATAACAAAGGTCTGGTTATTTGTTACAGTCTCATTCATATAAATTCCTGAAGTTACTTTTTATTTTTATGCACTGAAGGAAAAACTTTGGAAAAGTTTCCTCCTACAATGAAGCCCTTTGGCACATGGTGCTCACTATACTTCTTGGAAAGGACTTTTTAATAGAACAGAAGGGCTGCACTGGAGATGTTTTTTGGCTGTATGTTCTCAGTCTAAAGTCCTCCTCAAAAGCAGTAGCAGCAGCAGAAAATCTGACAATCTCTTCTAAAAGACCTATTCCCTTTCAGAACATTCAGAACACAAAGTGGATGACTTTGGGCCAAAAAAGTGTGATTTATTTATGACCAGATAATTCCCAAAGCCAACCTTAAACAGCCTTTAACATTTAAAAAATGGGTTTGGAAAAAAAGTAACTTCTTTGTTGAGCATGAGGAAAACAATTATGAATATTAAATATGCAAGGTTTCTGATTATTTTTAATAATAATTATATAATGTGCAAAGTCAACATAAGACTCATTAAAATGTTAATGTAAAAATAACATTTTTGTATTAGGTATTTACATTTTTAAAAGAGTAAAAGCTGAGGTCCTGAATTGGCATATTAAAATAATCTTGCTCTCCATAATTCAGAGTTGCTGCCTTACCCACATTGGTAGGGTCGTACCTCAAACACAAGGAGCAGACACAAGGCATGTTTTAAAGATGCATACAGCAGCCTAAATCAAATTATTTGGGTATCACCTTCAGGATCCACATGTTAAACACCAGATGTAGATGTTAAAAAGCAGGATTTTATCCACTTTATGCAAAAGTAAAGCCTACATGAGTGGGTTATCTCTTCCTAAAACATGGAAGATCTGGTTCCCACCCTGAAAAGCTCAACCAGATTACATACACACTTCCCAACCCCATTCAGTCTCAAGCACAGCCCTCTAGAAACCCTTTTAGTCCATCCTTGGACACCAGGCAAGGTCACTGGTGAAAGTATAAATAAAATATACCTCAATCCCTTGCTAGAGCACTGCACAAAGAATGGAACAAACAAGCTGCACTTTCATCATCACCTATTATGTACTGTATGATTTCCTAAGGAATGTCCAAGGCTTGCCACAGGTAGATTTAATATACAGATTTAAAAATAGCCTAGATAAGAACAGACATTGTGTTTGGTTACTTTAAATATTTTGGTAAAGTGGGAGAAGTTACAACCACATCAGAAGTCAGAGAATTCAGATTAATCTTCACAAGTCAAAGAATCATCCTGAGAAGTAAAATACAATTCTGTAAGGTCAATGAGAGTCTCCAACCTGGAGGAAAGATGGCACAAATACAGCAGAATAAACAAGCAATAAGTGAATACATACAAATCCTTCCTCAAAACAGCCCAACAAATCTGTATTGACCACCTGCTCTTCTGCCTTCACCTCTTTTGCACAGGACACAAAAAAGTTTTATTTTTAACCTTTTCTGTTCAACAAGCTTAATGAACTAGGTTGTAGTTTGAATACAGTGGGATAGAACATTCTTTGAGATTTTGTTTTAGAGTGGGGACTTAAAATATATGCTTACAAATCTATCAGTTTAATTAATTCCTTGGGTTTAATAACTATTTTTCTCAGATGACCTTAAAACATTGCTAAAGGCATATAAACTGATGGGCTGAAAATCTTGATAACATCAGAGAGGCTGCTTTCTATTTATAGTTGGCTATTATAGACATCCATATCTTCCTAATCACGACCAGACCAAAATGCATTCTCTGCTGATTTTTAGTTTTCCAAATTTGGACATTTTTAGATTACTAACATGAAATTACCTTGAAGCACATAAATATTTAAGCAGGGATAGTTTACCTTTTCTGGTGGGTGTATAATAAACAGTTTAACCATCATCTATATACAGGCTGTTTTGTTCTCCATCTAAAGAGACAATCACCTTTTATCCTTTTCCTTTTTTCCCTTCATTTCAGTGCTATTAGGAAACTATTCACAAGTGCACCCCTGAACAATACCATGCAGTAATTATGACTAAATGACAAAGAGATGCGAACAATTACCGAGTCCATTTTGAAACCCTACACTAATAAAGTCATTAGATGCTGCCCTTGCCATGAGCCTTCTAAAAGCTTCTGAAGTTACAAGAACACACAGCATTGTTCAGTGGGACAATTGCTGCTGGCAGAATGCAAACCTTGAGTTAAACCATGCTGCAAATTGATCTTGACATTCTGTTAAGACCGCCACTAAAATCAAAAGCAAAGGAGAAAAGGAGAAAATGAGCGGGTGGGATGTAATCATGGAACAGAAGGGTTCCCTCCTCACCTTCTTTCCTCTTCCTCCTCAAAACAAACCACACAGAAAATGACAAACTCGCCTGGTGTTTGAGAACCTTTATTTTTAAAACATTAATTAGACTTCTGACCTGTTTTTATTGACTGGCACTGTATTGCTATTAAAGCAAATTAAATAAAAAATTGCAGAATACAATAGAAAAGGTTTTCACACTGCTCTGTGAAACCTGTTAAGGATTTAGTGACTGAAGAACATGTCCAACAGTTTTGCAAGCAACATATACAGAATCTGTGGTCACTCCTGAAGAGGCAGTGAGAAATTAACTCATCTCCTCCTGCTCTCACAGACCCCACACCTGCAATATATTTGCTGATGGATCAAATGGGATTGGGGACTGGAGTAATATGGTCAACTGGTCTTCATCCAGGCATGCATCATTCAGTAGGTTAGAATTAAGGGTCAGCAACTGTGAATATGGCTAATCACTTGATGACGGAAATTGCAGGTGAAGACAACCTGCTGCTGAGAAGCACTTTAGTGAATTAACTCTTTCCTAAGCTTAAACAAAGTGAAAAACTATCATTTGAACATTAAAACTAACAAATACCTGTCATCAGAGCAAAATTGGCAGCACATTGAAATACCGTGCCCAAGGGCAATGATATCAAAAGCTAAAAAGCTGCTACAGGTTTTTGAGTCGCTGTCTTGTGGTTTTGGCTTTGCTTAACAAACACCATGTGTGCTGGAAAGCTCTTCATATTATGCATTATCTGTGTTTGTTAATGCTGTGTGTACCAATATAAGGTGTGTGTGCATGTGTGTATATATATATATATCACTATACATCTTTCCTGGATACAAATGTATTAATGCACATTAATGAATTAACAAAACCAGTTAGGCATGTGTTTGCACATACACAACTCATGCACAAAACTGTATTAAAACAATGATATTGACAAAAAAAAGTGCCAGTACTAGAGCTGCTCATGCCTGGCTCTCCTGCTTGTCCATCCCAGAATCCCTCTGGAAACCTGAGGAACTGCCCAGCCTGTGATGGCCCAGTGCAGGTGTGTGCCTGGGCAGAGTGGCAGGGCCAGAACTGCCAGCCCCACTGCAGCCAAACCCCACTGCCACCACCCTGACACCTGCCCCCAAATTTCTCTGTCTGAAGGGCCATGGTAGCAATCTTCACTGCAAGCAATTGAAAGGAAACAATTATTTTTAAGCTCATGAGTCACCACAAATTGAATGGAATATAACAAGAGCTAGAGATATATGTGTAGCTTAGTGGCCCTTTTCCTCCTTTGACAGGAACATACCACAAGAATATTTCGGAGTTGCTCCCTAAACTGAAGTCTAAACTATAGGAGATAAAGATTTCATGTATATACCTTAACTGTATTATAAAAACACCACATTATTTTCCTAAATGAAGCCTGCTTGTTTTATTTTCCCTTTCTTACAATTTTATTATGATTAATGAAAAAACTCATAATCACTGAACTTACTCAAAGTAAGGGAGCAATTGCTCCCTTCACTGCAAACCTGACGTCAGAGGCAATTAAAACCCAGAGAAGCCAAAACAAAACTTCCCCTCAACTGTATTAACTAGACTTTTCCTTCATTTTACAAAGTAACAGTCCTGTGTGCCTGCAGTAAGAAGTTTTTAGTATCTGACTCCCAAAGTTGTAATGCTTATGCTTTTGCACTGCTGCTGGCAGGTACCTAATGCTCTCACAGCATTTTACTCCTACCTACACTCTCTTAAATCTATTGGAATGGATATTGAAGATTGAGAGATTCCAGAAGAAATGTGCTATTGTACAGTAATGCAGGTTTTAAAGCACATTCCTGTACCAATGTCAGTCGACAAACACATTGAAAGTTGGGGAAAATGACATTAATTTGGAACTGGTTTTGTTCCACAGTGTTCAGGATGGACCCTCATTCCATTAATGAGAAAATTTGAAACAGCTATTAGGACTAATTTTGGAATAGAATGAAATTTGTGGATCAAAGCATCAAGAAGGTTTTTATGGCTTATACAAGGAAAGTCTTTATAGCTGCTTGTATTTACTCATGCCATTCCACAGTACTGAAACCATGTCTTTTACTACTGACATTGAGGGGTCTCTGTTCACTGCTGTAAATCAAGTGGGCCTGATTCCTCTGCTGTCCCATCCTGGCTTTGCCAGCATTTTTACAATGAAATTATAAGAGTATAAACGAGCTACTCTTGGGCTACACCAGCAGGCAAAACCCAGTTCCTCCTATTGCTGTTGTCTTCTCAGCATTCAAATAAAAAGCTACATTTAAGTGTGTTCATAGGGCTAGAGAACAGAATGGGCTCCAAGACCACTGTCACTGAGGCACATGAAGGGCAGTGATTGAACAGAGGGACTCAGCATTTATTTATGGGAATGCCCACAGTGCATTGGCACTTTCCAAAGGGAGAAGGAAGCATCGTGCCCCCTCTGAAGAAATCAGAGTCTGAGCAGGATGTGACACTAAACATAACTGAGAAATTATTCTAATTTGAACCAGCGTGCCTTGTTTACCCCTTACTATTTTTTGACCTCACTGTTAATATGACAGTTTCTTTCTTGTTGGTAACAGAAAGCAAAAAAATGAAGGCTTAAAAACCCTATCGTCCAGCACAATCAGGGACTAAGTTCATTGAGAGCAGCTATAAAGCCTTAAACAAGCCCTTTATTTTGTGTTTTAAGAAGTGTCATAAGGAGTTAATAGGACACAGCTGTACAGGCTCTTTCTAACAAGCAGCTTCTGTCGCTTTGGTCACCACAGGTGTCTGTGTAACCTGCAAACTCTTATTACTAGTGTATCAAAGTTGTGCTACTTAATAGATTTCTTTAGTAAAACACAACAAAGCAATTACATGGCTGTTGATCGTTAGTCATAAAAAACCCCTCAAACACAGTTTTTCAAAAGAAACTACACCGCAATTTTTTGTCATTGTAAAATAAAAGAAACTAGTGAATTAAATAGAAGAGCAGACAATAGAACAGCAGGTAGTCAACTGAACTTAGCCACTACAGATGGTTTAGAAATAGTGTTTCCTTCTACACCAACTTGTGGGATAAAAGAAAAGGAGGAGGCTCCTTACTGCCCATGAATGGCAATACCAAAAGACTTAAGCAACTTTCCAGTCTATGTATTTAGTCCTATGAAAGAACCTACATGTTTCTTTTTCCTCTCTTACTTTTTTCTTTTTCAGAAACTTTTAATCTGTTTTTGCAACTGCTTTTTTCCATAACCTTCTACACTTCTCTAGAATAACTCAAACTAGAAACAGTGCTGCTGATCCCTCCAGTGATAAAATGCAGAAGGTCAAGTGAGGAATTCCTGAGCAACACAAAGTGTCATTTAAAAAGCACATTAGAAAAAGAGACTACTCCATTCTCCAACGTCAGCTCAGTAAAAAATATTAACTACAATTTACATAGTGAAGACTAGAAATGCATAAATGCTCTAGTCTAATAATCCACAAGATAAAGAAGCATGAATGTATAATTTTCCTTGCTCAAAAATCACTGGAATTGTGTGAAGAAGTAGCAACCTTATTCCAGGCCAAATGACTGCTGCATCTTTCAGTCAAAATTAAACTCAAATTATAGTAATATACATAGGATGTTATCCTGGCAAGACATGATCAGTCATCTTCTGGGTAAATAAAAGTTACGAAACAAGGTCCAAGTTAGAGAACCGAACAAGTCTGATTTTTAAATGTTATAATGCTAATAGTAATAATAATATCATTATTTTCAGTAGATCATGATCAACTGATAAATAACTAAAGAAGAGAAAGGCCTTGGTATAACACTAAGGAAATCTGTTGGTAATCTACAGAAGTTGTAGAAGGAGGTGAAATCTACAGTTTTAATTTCTTTACTCATCAGCAAAGTTATGGTCTCTCAAAGACATAAGATAGCTTTTATTATACTAAAACCAAAATATCTGAACATTCCCAAAGGAATGTTCTGTAGGAAAACTGTAGTTCAAAAAAGTACATATGAATTGCACGTGTTTAACATTTTGCATAACCTGTTCTTAATACTAATTTATCACATGAATGTTATTTTTTTAAATAAGATTTTCATTAACAACAACAGTTACTACCCCAGACAGATCTTGTGCAGTTACACCAACATACACACCATTAATGCCATGTAATATCATGGCACTGCAATGCATAACTGTGAAGGCACATGTTTGAATATAGAATTATGTTTGAAAATAAACTGGAAAAAAAATGAAATAGTTTCTTCAATTACTTTTTCCTGCACAGGAATAAGTCACTTTTTGATGAACACAAGGCCAGCCCAATAGTCAATGAATGTCAGCCAGCACAGCTCCATTGGTCAGCTGAGAATGAGCATGACATTTTAGCTCAAACAGACATTAAGCACCAAAAGATCTGATAGCCAGAGAAGGGCCTTCCTGAGAAAAGCTGCCCCACTCAGAGTCCAAAGAGTCTTACCTTGCTCTGTTTGCTTCTTTTGTCATGTCCCATGCCCAGGTTATGAAGTTCTGACTCAGGTAGGAGACAATGGATTCAGCACAAAGCATTTGTGAGCAGAAGACGTTGGTTAGTACACTTTCATCATGGTGGAGGTAGATAGCAAGAAGCTTTCTCTGGAAAAAATGTGACAAGAGATGAGTGAAAAGTTCCTGAGGCAATTTACAATTTAAAGTTGCTGCTGCAGATTTGTGTTTTAGTACTCCCAATGGGGTTTATCAAGGGTGACAAGTATCTCAACACAAGAAATAATCAGAAGATTTCAAGTCAAATGGTGTAGCCCAGCAAATTTTTAAATATTCTCAATGCTTCCTAATATTTTGAGTATTAAAATACAATATATTATGTGCTTAGAACATGAAAAGAACAACAAATGAAAAACAAAAACCTTATTAACATACCTAAGAAATTAGTGAACTTCTTTGGCTTGTTGCCCAACAAAAATAATATTTCTATGAACAAGGAACATGCCTCTTGACTGGACAGCATCTACCACAAAAAATAATTATAAACAACCTGAAGAAAATGATAGTGCATTGCTATCAGCACCTCTGTAGCCAAAAAGAGAGGCAGTACATGTTGAGATGGTGTCTATGGTCTCTTGAAACAAAATATTCTTTGCTGTTCTTCTGGAACCCTATCAAGTTAAACTTGAGCTTCACTGCCAGCAGCTGTGTCCCAATGAAAATCTCAGAGCACCTCTTGGAAAACCAGTCTGTGTGCATGTAAATATAGAAAGCAGGCTGCAAATATAGAGGGAGACTATGAGCTAGCTAAGGACTGTGATTCTGCAACTGGCATTCAATGAATCATAAATATAATTCAGAAAATTACAGCTTTCCATTCCCCCATACCCATATAAATTACTTTATTTTAAAATAGTACTTGAACATATTTGCTGAGATGATACGGTGCTATTTTCAGTCTTTTATTTAACGTAATTTCAAATCTCTTCATCAGAAGTAACACTGAACCCTAGATATTGATGTGTATTGATATAGCAAGACACGGGATGCAATTTCCAGATAAGCTGTCTTTGCAGAAAGCCCCTGTAGGGCTCTCGCCTCATATACTGGCTTTCGATAAAATTTAATGACTGTTTATAAAAGGAACATTTGAACATTCGACTTTGGGAAAGGGATTAGTAATTTGCATTACTGTTTGTCTAATTTAATTTAAATGTTCTTCAGAAACACGTACACATGTGCCAGGAAGGGCCATTAATAAGCCCAACATGCAGAGATCCATATAAGTGCAGCCAACAATGTTGACTGAAACTAAACTTGAAAATCCAGGGCACTGATGCACAATATCATGCAATAAAACAGCATTTCTGTGGTGATATTTAATTTAAAAAGAAGAAAGAGGCAGGGGAAGATCAGGCACTGTCTGTTTTTGAGGATCAGCCGCTCTGCATTTCAAAGCGTCGATCCCTGCAATATCCAGGTTACTGTGCTAGAATCTCAACTATTATATAGCAGTTGTAAGAGAGGGAGGGCAAAGATGTGTTTACTCAGTGATTAGGGCCTTAGAATAAGCCTCTAGCTCCTAGAGAGACAGCTCACCACTTATTCATTTGGACCAATTCACAAAGCCTAGAAAGATTAAACATCCATGCTGAGAAGACAAGCGAATGCAGACGGTGAAAAAGAAATAAAAATTCTTTAAAAACTCTGAGATGACTTCATTATTTTTTCCACAAGGAAACTTTAGGAAAGTGTTTAGTTAGAGAAAAACCCACATTGACCTCTCTCTAAACCCTTAATCTTTCCTTTGTGGTGGCACTGCTTTGTGGTAAGCGGATGGCTTTGCTCTCCTCTTTTCACTGGGAGCGGACAGAAAAAAAGGCTCTTGAGAAACACTTTTACTTCCAAAGAAACAACCCCATGAAACTGTTAAATATGAGATTCCGTACAACAGAATGTTTCAAAATATGTACAGTTTTAGGCTTAAAGATTTAGGGACAAATTTCAGTAAACAGAACAGGCACAAACACAATGGAGGTTTACACTGACTTACTTCCCAAGGGAATGTAATTTTTGTTGCATCAACAAATCTTAACCATGCAAAGACTAAACTCCACCACATATAAAAGACTATACTTGTATCTCATAGCTCATCCAAAATGTTAAGGGTGGGCACAGGCATACTACTATCATAAATGCAAAGAGGTAGCAGGAGGAACTGAAGTGCTAAAACATTATTTTGAAAAATATTTGTGAAAGCCAGGGGCATTTTTTCCTTGGAAAAATGCATGATTGCAAAAGGCTCACAGCTTGAAGTTTGTTGTTGTTGCTGCTGCTGTGTGGGTTTGTTTTCATGTTTGTTTATTTTACTAACCCATGTTAGCACATATTTATAAGCAAGTTTTGGTTGTGTTTATTTCAAGCCTTGGAAAAGTCAGAGTAAATTCTAGGATTGTATTATGACTAATACTGAGTATTTTGAAGTGAATTTTGAACTATTAAAACAGCCTTACGAAACTGTTCAACAGTCTCAAAATACACAAAAGAAGCCTACTAATGGAGCACTAGATTGTTCTGTGTTGGAATTTCAAAAATACGACTCAGAGGTTATATACTTAGCATGAAATTTTAATTTTAAAAAAATACAACAGGGAAAAACTTTTACTAGTCCCTACAAAGGTATGGGATACCAGAAAGGTTTTAAGCACTGAATATCGGATGGACTTCCAAAGGCCTTAGGACTTAAGGGACTTAAGCCACCAAGGGATGCATTTTTCAGAGTATGTGCATGCTGAAGACCAGGCATTAAAGCTCCAGAGAAGTTAACACATTTGTACAGAATTAGAAGAAAAGTTGTCACTGAGGCAAAAAACCCTGTAGATCTTGAGATGACTAAATTGGAAGCAGTGGGTAATGGCATTTTTAAGCTTCTCAGCCAGTTCCTAATACTGTGAATAACTCAGATAACTCAAAAGAATATGAACTTGAATGGGAATAGGAATGCAATCATAAGGGTCAACAAAATCACAAACCTGAATGGTTATTTCTGAATCTCAGGTTTACAAGTTCAACTAATGACTGAGACAGAAAAAGTTCATGATGTGACAGCTGCTAGAGGCATCAATGTTCTGTCAAACTGGTAGGCTAAGAAATCAAAATCTTATTTTTTTTCTCCAGGTTTTATGCAGTGAGAATTAATTTAAATAAACAAAGGGACACATTTGCACTTCTTTAAATCTTTGAAGTGCACAGTGTGATCCACCTGTCCAACGTGATCTTAGAGTTCATGGGATCAGCCTTGGACACAGCTAATTTACCTAGCCTTGTAGAAGACATCTGAAAAAAACTGTATCCCACAGGTTCCTAAAGTAGGAGTGAGGTGATCTCTGCAAACTTCTGATCCCATATTTTGTATTAAATGTGGCACAAGGCATCCCCAAACTAGCTCCCAGTTTAAACTTCCTGTAATTTTACCTTTCAGTAAAACACCTAGTCTCAAAAATCCATCAGTGATGAAGAATCCACAGGACCAGTGGTAAGGTGCTCAAACAGCTACCCACTTTCCCAGGTAAAGGTGTGTTAAAGCCTGCTTTAGTCTACTTTCATCTTCCAAATATTTGATCCTATTATACTGCTGTGTCTCCATTTCAATCAATTGCATCTGTAGTGGTAGCTTACATAATGCAAATAGTATCCAGTAATTAACACCAAAGTCAGGTAAGATCTACAATCACAAGCTTTGAAAGAAGAGAAAATGTAGAGTGAGGCAGACAAGTTCAAAAACTTCCATTATTTAGTAACAAATAAAGAGGAGAGACCCATACCTGGGAGCAACCCTCCAGATATGAAAGAAGCTACTCTTTAGATATTGAAAATGAAGGGTGTGTAGGCAAACAGTGAAGCTATTAAACTGGTGTTGTAGTAGAAATTTCTAAACAATAGTTATCCACAAAGTCAGAAATAATTTACAAATTAAAGGACAGAACTGCTAACACACACCAGGCAAGACTGGAAAGAAAATAGTGACTAACATGGGACTTAATTGGAGTTTATGTACTGATATTTATCATAGTGCAGCTGCTTCATCTTCCTGAAAAGCTAGAATTATACTTCTATACCTGTCCTCCAGTTTCAACCAGACCATGTCCATTAGTGGTCAGGTTATTTATGTTTAATCAGAATCTGTTAAGTGGTAATTCCTCCAGGTGCAATCTGTAAAAAGTTCAGTATCAACTTATTGAGCTGAAATAATAAGGGACATTTTTCTGAGTTACACAGATAAAAATGATGCTATAGAAAGCCCTGTATGAAGGAATATCCTGCTACCACCAAGGAAGAGGGGAAAAAAATAGCTTTTATTTGAACACACCAAATCATGGAAGGAGCATACTTTGCTCTAGGTATTCAGGAAATAAAGAACCCATATGTGAGAGGGATGGTGCTGCTTCTAAATTGAACCTAAAAGACAGAATTCAAGGAGAAGAAAAACACGGTTCATTTTCAGAATGCAGGAATATATATTGAGGTGACAATACCAATCTGTGCTAAGAGAGATGTTTCACATATTTATTAAAAGTCAGTGGACAGAAAGGTTGAGAGAGGAGCAGGAGGTGAGCTGACAGAGGTATATAAAGATAAGAGCTCCTGAAAAGGCAAAGGCAATGTCTTTATTCTTTCTCTTAATAAAAGAGTAGCAACCACCTATAAAAATGAAAAGACAAGCTCTAATAAAAGAAAATACAGTAGTATTACTCACATATATAACTCAGTAAGCTTCGATAGCAATTAAAATCCAGTATTACTAACAACACCACCATAAATTAGGATAAACCCTCTGATGTCTCAGAAGGCAAGACGCCCACAAACTGCCTTCAGACACAAAGACACCTTCCCCAAACACCTTGTTAAAAATGTCTATTACAGGATTTTTTTCATGGCATCAGGCGTAGCAACTCCTAGGGCAGTGTAGCCCTGTAGCAAGAGTAAGCCCATTCTTCAGAAACTTATTGACAGTGAAACTCTTCTTTCCAATAGACAGAGGAAGACTTACACAAAACCCAGCGTAACTGTTGATTTAATAAACCTCTGACTCTCTTTCTCTTCCTCACCCCATTAAAGGAAATACTGAAAGTATTTTCTTGTCATATATACAATAAGAAATGAAAACACAACACCCTTACCTATCAGACTGCTGGAGGCAGCTGGGAATTTCATGGCCAAGGACAGTGCCTGTTAAAAGCAAGGCTCTATATCTTGGCTATTGTACTTTTGTGGTAAAGAGTTATACAGGTTTTAAAGCAGAGCCCCATTTGACCTCATTCCACCTCTCCTACCAAAAACTGGCCTTGTTGTGGCAGCAGTTGCTCCAAAGGTTAAAAGATACCCATCATGTATGCTAATCTTCACTGGCTAATGACTCAAACACAGCAGATAAACACCTGAACTTTGTTAAAAGGTATTTCCTTTTCAAGCAACATTTTGTTAAATAATTATGAATTACCATCCTTTCCAACACATGAAAAGACAATGAGATTTAACAGCAAACATCTATTTTCATAAAAAGAAACTGAACTCATATTCTGCATTCAAAACACATGTTCTGACATAAGTTAATTTTCTTTAAATAACCCAAATGAAAATATTCCTGGAAAAAAGCTTCATGTTTATACACATTGGGCTTTTTTTTTTTTTTGAGGTAAAAAGTATCCACAATACAGATTTAAAACACAGCTGATGGCTGTCTCACTAGACATGAACTGCAGAGTGCACCTTCTGCTCTGGACAGAGTTGAGAATTTGTCAAGAAAAGGCCAAGATCTCTGAGCACTCGAGCTGCCAAGTGCTCTCAAATTAAATCAGTTTGAAGCGGTTTTCATTAAGATGGATTGAGTGTGGCATCGTGAGAAACACTCTATCAAATGTAGTGTTTTACTTAGTGATTAAGTATATACCAGTTGATGAAGCTGCCCAAATCCTTCGTAATCCCACCACTCCAATAAACATTTAATGAGTATATAAGTTCAAAAAGCCTAGTAGAGGATTTAAACCTTCAATCTTGTTTTTATTTACTCTTGGAACCCAATTTCTCACTTCAAGTGAAGAATGCTGGTGCCTGCAGCTCATCTGTTGCCCTGGTAAAATTAAGTGTCCTCCATAGTATATATTAGAAGATGAGACACACAGGTTGCAATTTCTCCAAAGCTTTTTTTTTTAATACTGATATATATCTTAAAATTTATTTTAGGAAATTAAATTATAAAAATATGAAATAATGTATCCCTTTCCTCAATTCTGAATTCCAGGAGCCAGTACTGAAATAATTACTTTGTAACAGAGAAAATCAGTGAAAACATATGGTATTTTTTGCTTAAAATCAGAATGTTACATTAAAAATTATGCCTTTCCAAATGTGGGAGGGAGAGCTTTCAAAATAAGGCAATATTCAGAAAAAACCCCAACAATCCAAACAACACAAACAAAAATTAATACTGTACTAAATACAAGTATATATATATATATATGTACACAATGGTTTTATTGTGATGATAACCTGAAAAAATCACGAAATATCAAAAATGTAAAGTGAAATGAATTTCAGAAGTGGTTTTTAAGTAGCACAAGAAGTATTTTGAACAACAAAAAACTAAGTAACTGCACTTTGAGCAACAAAAAAACTAAGTAACTGCACTGCATAAATATCAGACTTACAGTTAGAAAACTGTTTATGAAAGTTATGAGCTTTTGTCCACTATTACACTGTCAACCATTTCTGATGACATGACACTAAATGAACTTCCCAACTCACACCCTTTCCTTGTTCAATTCACAGGATTTTTTTCTCTGTGCAAAGACATGAAAATATTCACTAAACTTAGAGTGTTAAGTATGTGTTAACTTCAGCTATATAGTGTGGATTTACAACTCTCACACTTATCAGAACAGCCCCTAACATAATACAGAGAGTCCTTCCAATATGAATAACCACATTCTTCATTTTAAAATTAAACATCTATCAAGAAAACAAAAAGTAAATTTAAAGAGCATGATTTTCTTGTTTGTGTTTCAGCTTTATCTGTGCTTAATTATGCAGGGTTTTGGGTTTCTCCTTAGTGAATCAAGTCACCAAAACTTAAATAAACTGTCCTCATTTTAATTTTATTAAAATACTGATTTTAAAACTGTGCATGGAATAACAGAAACTTGAGATGCCTGGTTGGATGTACAGAAAAACTAAACAACCAAACCTTAGTACTGGAACTTACTTGGCAGATAAAGGCTGTACAAAGGGGAAAGAAAAAGCACACTGTATTTGAGAGCGCTTCCAATTTAAATTTACAATTTCATTAGGCATTCTTCAAAGGAGTTACCAACATGCAACAGTGAACTTGTCAACCACAAGACTCACAGGCAGGGTTATCTGGTGCTAGGACACCATTATTTCAGGAAGAAAAGGGAGGAGGGGAAAAGAAAAAGAGTAGCTTTGACAACTAAAGAGCTCCAGTAAAAATACAGCCTGAATGATTAGAGAGCATCAGTTATTCACCGCAATTTCAGCAACCACCAAGGTAAATCTTTTAGCCAGTCAACTGAATGAGTGCAACTCTTCTAGAACAATAAAAGCAAAATAACTCCAAAATGTAGCTCAGCTTTTCAAAAATCAAGATGAAAGCCCTAAGGTGATTTCCATTCCCCCAGTATTTTAAATAAAGTAGTTTTAATACACACTTACATCTCTTGCTTTCCCATAGAAGGCTTCCTGAAAAGCAGCCTCTAATGAGCCAATAAAATAAACAGGATGGCAGTCACCATATCTATTTGAGATAAAATTTCCAATTAATAAAAAAGGACAAAATCAAGTAATTCCAACATTCTACCTTTTCATATATTCTGTAAATACAATGCATTGGCTATACCTTTCTAAAGATGAGTATTATACTTCTAAAGGACAGAAAGAAAATATTTAGGACCCATTTGTTTTCTGGCATTGAAAAACTCAAAAGTAATGACCTACTACATTAAAAACTTTATCATAAAAACATTCTGATTACACATGTAGATACCTTAAGTTCTACACAATTTTCTGTAAAATTTCCACAAAATTTTCAAATTATTTCCTTTCTTTATTATATTCTTAAAGCTTAATTGAAGGCTATTCTTCTATTACACATTAATGCATCTCATACACATGAAGGAATATTTCATCACTGGAGTGAAAACAGAAAACAAATAAACTTTGCATTACTTTGCAGCTTCTACCTATTCGGTGAAACAAGCAACTGTTTAACAGTGCATGATCTGGTAGGATAAATTTTTTAAAAATCCAGAATATCTCTGTTTTTTAAAAGTCAATATTTTCCCAACCACTTTGCTATAGTGAAAACTCTTACAGCAACTATGTATTTATTTTTCAATATTAATCAGTTTCAGCTTTTATGTTCCTGCATATCATAATAAAATTATCAGATATAACCAGTCTTTTTCTTCCTTCTGGACCTTTACATAATTAAGTAATGGTACTACATAGGGGCAAAATAAATAGGACAAGAATCAACCACTCCAGCTTGGGCTGAGAAATAATTTTATTTTAGAAGCAGTTCTAGCAGAAGAATTAGAATTTAAATAAATTAGATGAGGATGTCTAAATATGCTATAATCTCACAAGAAAGCATGTAGACTTGGTTTATTCTTATTTTCATTATTTACTAACTTTAACTGGGTTTGTAATAAGAATTGCACAGTTAACAGGCTAAGCTTACCTTGAAGAAAACTCTGCTGTAAATTGTAATAAGGCATCTCCTTCATTTTCAGCATTTTCTGGCACTTAAAAAATGGGGAAAAAAAAATAAATGCAACTCTATTGAAACAGATTGTAATATGCAAATACATTCACTTCACAGGTATTTCATGTTCCCAGCTTACTGAAGTGTTACCAAGAAAGCATACAAACTTCATGAAGGACTACTGACTACGAACTTTTCAAAAGACAAGAAATTTCCAGAGGGTCTCATGAATATATTCAGGTTTTCCAAAGAGTAAAATCCTCAGGTCCAGTGTAATGTGATATATCCTGTGCTCAGAGTTTGCACTCTGGGCTTTAAGGCTTGAAAGGCTCAACCCTTCCTACCCACAACGTTAAAAAGTTTTCCATATTATTATTTCCATATTAAAAAACTTCTAATGAAGTAACACTAATGCAAGTGTAAAGTAAATAAAGAGTATGCAAGAATTGCATGTAGGAGGTAACTGACTGCTCCTGCTCAATTCTTTTCATAATTTAAGGGCAAATAACCACTGAGAAGCTTGATTAGCATAAGGAATAAAACATTAATCAAAAATACAATCTGTAGAATTTTCAAAACAGGAAAGTGAAAATCTAGTTATCTACAGGTACATTTGGATAGAGATCACAATTTCTCTGACTTTATTTGTTACTCATCAGTTTTAAGTTCAATTATTATTCTTCATTTTCAAAGTTTAAAAATTTCCCTCCATGGAAAAGTGCTTTAATAGTTGCCATTTATGTGTGCAGTATTTTCCTTTGGTACATCCATCAGACATGACATCCAAACAATTCTACCATTCCTATTAAAAAATACTTCCCAGTTTCTAATTCTGCAGACCCCTCCCACCTCTCTGCCTTCACCTCTGCTGTACAACCTCCAGTAAATTGTAACTCTTACTCATTGGCGATTTCCTCAAGGCAGATGAAGCTACTCCAAACATTTCTCCATCATCAACTCCAAACTCAGTAGCATCTTCAAAGTCATCTCCATCACTGTCACTAACCATATGAACATCAGTGCATTGCTGTATTAAAACAAAACCCAAAATCCACTGTAAGCTTCTATTTCAGACATTTTCAGTGAAATACAAAATACACACACAGTGACAAATACACATAATACACTGCAGTTTAATTTATTATTTTATATAACATTATCAAAGGTAATAGTTGAGCAAATTTTATCCAAAGTTAATGCTGTTTTCCATCTAATGGTACCAGAGCTGGTTTAACTGCATAAGAAAGAGGTGGCTTTTATATTGGTATGGAATACCCATATAAAGGAGAAAAATCAAGACTTTAGTGCAAAGAGCTAAGGTCATCTCCCCCAGTCAGATGCTTTGCTGGGATTTGTTTGCTTTCTTTTTCATCTTGTTTTTCCATTACTCCTTTGCCCAGTTCCTCACTTTGTCACAATTGCAGGAACTGTAAATGGATTGATGTAAGATGCAATTCTATTGACACACCACAACAGGAGGGATGGTGACCACTGTACCCAGAGGTGTCCCTGCCTGCTCCTAGAGCAGACTGGTAACACAAAGATCATGTCCTTACCTCCTCTGACTGCTCCCTTGTTTGTACAGGTGAGGATCTTCTTCCAACTGTGAGTCGATGGCAAGGAAAAGTCACTCCTGACACAGCTAAAGTCATCTACAAAGCAAGCAATGGTTCTTCATTAAAGCCACAGTCTCAATTAAAGGTTGGGGGGAGGGTTTAAGGTTGTTTAGAGATTCAAATTAAAGACTGCATTATTTAAACAAATATTAAGAAGCCTGAAAAACTAAAATTATTCCTTACACTAAAATATTACTGAGGTGTATGTGCAGAGTATCAAAACAAATTCCATGGAACTGCAAACTGCAAAGGGCCTTGAGTTATTATTTTCTCCTGAAGCAGTATTGAAGTTTGAAACATTACTGTACATGGCAACTTTTGCAGTGCTATGCATTGATGATGCAAATGTAGATTTTATTTTTGCTAATCCAGAAGCGATTGTTAAATAAAGATGCTAAGTACTGATACAAGTAATTAAAAACAGTTAAATCATCTTGAAAAAAAAATGTGTTTTGAAAGATCTGTTTATCAGCACACATTGCAATAGACACAATCACACTGGCAACATAAAAAATACATTTCAACTAATTTTTGGTCATTTTAAATGTCAAGAGTGCACACCATGGTCCTCATTTGAACAAAGACACACAGCCCAAACTGCTGACACCGCAGTCAGCACAGTCCACAGGATGGATGTTCAGCAGCCAGTGCCAACAGAACAGCACTTCTGCTCTTTGCTGTATGCCTAAATCTCAATTTTTAAGAGCTACCAATAGAAAAATTCTACTGTCATTTGAAAGACAAAATGATTATGATGCCTGCAAACACAGAGGAATAATATTTGAAAATATGGTCTCATATACATTTTAAAATGCACTAATTATAATGCCTAGAAATGAGAACTGCCCACTCTGTGACCAGAACCACCTGTGCCATCCCTACCTTTAAAGCTTCTGCCCATCCTCCTGCCTCTTCTGGAGAGCACTTCAGTCCAGGAGAAGCAAGCTGGATGACCACAAATGGCAATTTCAGAAGCACCCAAGACCTATCTGGACTGATTTTACAATGTGAGTAGCTCTTAAATGAAGATAATTGATTGGTTTTGGGAGGAAAAAAGTATTTAATGCTTTAATTCAATTTTTAGTGATGTGGAGAAGGGTAGTGTTGGCTGTATGTTTAAAGCATCTTTTGTAATGGTTCCTTCAGATGAAACACAGAGAGGACAGAAAAACACCTAGATCCTGTAAAACTTATTAGTATTTTTGCAGGGCACAGAACAAAATATTTACATTATACATTTCAGAAATACAGCACTCTCCTAATTGGACTATAAAAACATTAAGGTAAAATATATTTCAATCATTCTCAACAAAAACCCAAGAATAAATTATAAGCCATAAATTTCATTTACTGCCATGAGCACTGAAAATACCCCATTTATTTTTTATACATAATTCAGAGTGACTTTCTCACTTATCTGCTAGAACTCACAGAGATTTAATTTGCTGCAGGTTGAAGCAGGCTGATTAAGCAGGCTGGTTACCAAATGAATGTTAACCTGTCTGAACTAGCCTACTGTCACATTCTCACAGCAAGGTTAAACACAAGTTTAGCTGTGTAAAAAGCCCAGCAATCGCCTTAAAGGAAGTGAGTTTTAATACTCTGGAGTAAATGAAATATTAAAGACGACACCCAGGTCTAGACCAATTACCTGTGAAACTCCTGTGACAAGAGAGCATAAGAACTGCATTCTCTGCCATAAGCCACCATTTCAATTATTATTTTTATAAGCTTCTAATAATAAACAAAACCCAACTGTTATAAAACCTGAAACTTTGCCCTGTAGTTATCACACCATATGAAATGCTGGTAAAACACACAAACACCCACGTGAGCCACACACAGACCACAGCTCCCTCTCTCACAGCATCAAATCCCCTGACAGATGCCTGGAAAGGCTCCCGGTATCTTTTACGTGCACATTAAAGAGAGAGGGGTAAGATCAAGCAGGCAGTTATTGTGCTGCTTCATCACTTGGCCCAATTGCAGGGTGTTGCAATTCCAATTTGCAACCCTATATTATAGTGTCAAAGCGTCTCTCAAACACCAGCTAACAGCAGAAGGGGTTCCACATCAGAGTCTGTTTCATCCCACTCTCCACACACTTGCTGGAATGTTGGGGGTTTGTGCACATTGGTGTGAGAAATCACCCTTCTCTTTTGCCTTTTTTTTTTCCTTCTGAGAAGTCGTTTTGGTTTTTTTTTTGCAAAAGAAATAGCAGCTCTGCCTCCATTCCAAAATAAACAGGCATCAACATTCTTCTAGAATAAAGTTATCTTCATTCAAAGGCAGAGAGTTCTCCTGCAAAGACAGATTCTACCACCACAAAAGCTCAAGCTTTATTCTGGAAATCATAAAAACACCAAGACTAAGCAAAAGATTGTTTTCCAGGCAGCTCAACAAATCCTTTCCTAGTACTGAGAATGCAAGGTACTGATGGGAGCACAACTGAAGTGTCTCAGTGGCTAGAACTGTAGACCTCACACTGCTCTAGGAGAGGTTTTTCTTTCTGAATACTGCACCTGCCCCTCCCAAACAGAGAT
This sequence comes from Passer domesticus, assembly GCF_036417665.1. Lineage (NCBI taxonomy): Eukaryota > Metazoa > Chordata > Aves > Passeriformes > Passeridae > Passer > Passer domesticus. Next base: position 56,334,223 of record NC_087480.1, read on the forward strand.
GCAGAAAATTACCTTTGCAATAAATTATCATTATTTCAGCCACCTTCCCATGGGAGTGGACAAAATCTTTATACCAACCCCACAACTGAACCAAACCCAAAAACAGGTTTGTAACCAGAGTACCTGATTACCCATATTCTCTAGCTTATGAGCCCATCTGGCTAAGAAAAAACCCAAAAGTCAGTCACTTTTCTGAATTTTTCTCTTTTTGCATGATCACCACTATGTGGGTAGCAGAGCTTGATTGGGATGGCTTCCACATGCTCAAGAAAAGACACTGAAAATGTATTTGCAGGACTTGTGCATGAATGACAAGCCACGTATAGGTTATGAAAGAAATAATATACTAAAACAAAAATAAATAAGATTATTCTATTTGTTTAGGCAGGGAACCTATGCTTGTGCAAATCAAACTGTCTCAGAACTGAAAGGTACATGAGGTAGAAAGTGAAACAAAATCAGAAATAAGGAAAATAGCTTGCAAAAAGTAACTCCAGAACCAGATCTTTTGTTCCACACTATGTAGACATTGCTTGTGCTTATTTAAAGTTGAAGTAATCTCCTATTTGGCTTCCTGTAGCTTTTAAGGAGAAGGAAAATAAAATTCAAGATTTCAAACATTTCAGGGAGAGTGACAGCAGGAGAGTCTCCTTTTAGGAAACAGCAGAGATACTAAATGGATTCAACAGCTCTGGGATTCAAAAAGGTAAGGGTACAACCTGGACTAAAAGTGCACAAAAGGTTACTTGAAATAGATTTTAACTACTAAGAGAAAGATCACTACATAATCTTACAGTTTACAGAGGAAAGAAATAGTCTGGTGCTCACTTGTGCTTTCCAACAGTAAGACACTAATACTATTTGTAAATGCTCAGTGTGAGATGATTTGTTTTTCAATTGCCAGCATTAGCAATCGAGGGATAAAGTTAAGCAACATCTTTTCTGATCCAAACATGCATGATTCTTTGTCAACCTTCCAGATTAACCCAGAAATATCTGCCAAATCTGGAGTGAGACCAGATGCTTTAAACAATAAATTATTCTTCATGTTATATTAATTTTATGTAGAAGCTTCTATAAATATAATTCCGAACTATCTAAACCCACTATTTTTTCCCCAAATATTTCATGATACAAATATGTCTGCAGGAGAGAAAGCAATCATTGAGAGCATTTAATTCCAGAGTGCTGCCATTTCATGCTCAGAATAATATGAAAAATTACAAGCCCATAATCTCAAAACCTTGTATCTTCTAGAAAGAATTTGTTGGCACAACTTAATTCCCACTCTTGCAGATTTCTGACATTACAAATGAAGAAACAAACTCAGTCTCCTGCAGCAGTCCAGAGATATTTAATCAATATGCTGAAGGTGTGAGAAAGATAAACAGTAGAAGGAACATGAAGGAATGATACCAGCAGAGAACTCCAGCTGCAGATTTCACTCCTCTGAGAAATGCTGATACAAAAATTATAAGCTCAGTGGACTGTATCAGGAAAGGAGTAATTGGATATGACAAATTGGTCTTCCTCATGTTCAGCCACACACTGATGGAGAAAAACAGCATCTCAAGAGAGATTTGAATGGCAGCCATACCTAATGAGGAAAGTGAAGGAAGCTGTAAGAGCCTTCTAATGCCTTACAGAATATAGCTGGGACACCAAAGTGTCCAGCTTAAGGCAATAATCTGTAAAGAACAGAACATTCCTCCTCATCCTCAATTACTGAGAGTTAGTGCTGGTCACAGGATACTTGCCATCAAGGGATCCCATCTCTGCAAAGGGATAAAGCTTTTTGTAAACAAGAACTATTCAGAACAAGCAGATATAATGTTTAAGGAAGGCAGGAATATTGGTTTACTCTGTGCTTTTTGTTATGATTCTGATTATTAGAAGAGCAATGAGGGTTTTGAGATTTTGGAGTGTATGGGCACTCTGATTTGTTTTAATGTACATTAATGCATCTATCTGAACCTACAGACACTTACCTGTTAATCAGGGCAAGTTACTAAATGGAGCCTTCAGCTATGTTACCCAGTACTTGTCAATTTTAAAGAAAACAGCTTGTAGCTGTTTAAAAGACCACTGAAAAGGAGAAACTGTTTCAGTCACTACAATGAGGTAATTTTATTTTCGAACTACTCAAATGACAAATTCTTTCCAACTCCCTGGAGAGGTATTTTTCCATGACAAAATATTTTCTAATACCATTTTTTTGGCATAAAGGAAAGATTCTTGATAATTTGTTCTTAGAAATTCAAAGGTCAAACTGTAAATCTTACAAAGCATCAGAGAGAAATTCAGAGAACACCTGATCCACACACAAAGGAGAAGATTCTATAAATGGTGCCAGATTTCACTTGCACACACACAGCAAGTGAAGCAACAGGCATTACCTGACAATGGCAAGCCAAAACCAAAACCTTGCCGTGGATAAACCTTCTGGAGTTTTAATATAAAAAGATCCTAAAAAGAAATAGAATTTCTGTATAAATTCTTCTATGAACCTGTCCAATTATTCAAGCAGCTAAACTTCTAATACAGAATCATTTTTGGCTTCAATAGGAAATGAAATAGGGGAACTCTCACAGCATGATTTTCTATTGAGGTAAAGGAAAAAAAATTCCATTTTCTGCTTTTAATACTCAGAGATAAAGTAAGCAAACAAGATTGTGGTGTACAAAATAAAAAGCATGTTTTCCGATACTTGACTCTCCCCCATAAATCTCCCATAAAAAGGGCTCTTTCTAAAGGTTGCTTAGCAGGCTGCTCTACACACATAGGGGTTTGTAACACACATATATCACACAAAAAATCTCAATCAAAAACGAATGCAGTGTTACCTACAGATTGAAACCTAATCCTGGTTCAAATACTCCATGTGACAGCCCTGTCACCCTGCGCAAAACGAGAGTTGTTTACCTTTTCCATTCACTAGTTGGCTTAAGAATAAAGAAATAAACATGACCAAGTACATTTCATAACATTCAATTATTCAAAATAACTTAAGAGATGTGCGCATAGCAAAATACTCAATGACTGGCAGGTGTCTCCTCTGTGAAAATCTCACTCCCATAATTTGATCCTTTTTCTCTTTGGATTAATTACCATGATGGTTTTTCCCCCTCATCAGATAAGAGAAGGGATAAGGATAGAGGGCTGAGCAAGGAGCATTATCAAGCATTTCAATTTTCATATTAAATTTACTATTCTGTTTTGTGACCTTTTATTATAGCACAAACTAATCCCGAGTATGATAAATGCCAATTTATCAGATGGATGGATAGATTGATTTTCTTGAAGATACAGGGAAAAAAGCTGTATTTTCAACACAATTATATGAAGTTTGAGAAGGAACAAAAACTCTAGAAGGAACATTTCTGTTATTGTTTTTCTACGTACATGGTACTACTAGATGGACTTGGATACAAGGTATTTTAGGGATCAAAAGCTTTCATTGCCTAAGTGCACTGATAGTAGGTAAGGTAATAAGACAAAACAAATTATAAACCTAGTTGGAAGGTTGAAAATCTAGTTGGAACACCTAGAAAATAATTTATTCTTCTTGCTGTTTACCATTGGAGCTAGACTGGTCAGGCTGCTCCACAGCTGAGGCTCACTCACATTTCCATTTTCCTTTTGTAATCTATCCTTTCCAAGACCGAGTAAGCTAGGAAAAATAAGGAATATTTGTATGGTGGACAGGATATAGCAATTAATGTGGCATATAGGAAAAATCCAAGTGTAAAAGGCAGGGGTGAGAGGCAGAGCCAATGAGTGAAGTTTTGTTTTTGCACTTGAAATACAAGAGTAGGAAGTTTTTCATTAAACAAACAGTTGAATAAAATTGTGGTTTCTAAGTGCATTCAGCATAGTCCTTGCATGTGAATACTGAAGCAGGGGAAATAAGAGTATGGGAACTCTGGCAATCTTCTGCAGTTCTCCAGAGATTATCAGATGGCTCCACACTCTTTCCTGGCTGGAAATCCAAACAGAGAAACCAATCCATGCAATAAGGACATGGTGGACTCCCAAGCAACTCATGCCATTTCTGAGGATACTCCAAGCCTCATCATTTCAAGAAAAATGTCACTATGACATGAGAGAGTTTTCATATGAGCTTGTTCTTGCCATGGCTGCAGCTCCTGGTGTTTAACCAAGCATTATTAACAGCGCTTGGGCAGCCTGCTGTGCTCAGACAAACCTTCACTGAACTCCTTGGGAACAAACAGGTGGTCAACACTTCCAAACCCATCCCTTGTCACTGTATACATTCAATAAATAACCGATCTTCTTTTCAATGTATAATCTCACAAGGGCAAAGTGATACATGATTTAAGAATTCCTGCATGTTCATGTTTAAAAGTTATGTTTAAAACTTCAAGAGATTAAAGATTTTCTGTGAATTATCCTTTGACTTGTTTTTTCTCAAAAGTTAGCAAGTATTTTTCCAGTAGTAACAGACTGTAAAATTACTTCTATCCATACTGAAATACATAGTATACATAAAACAAGTGTTATCACACCAACAAAGAGCAAGTACCCCAAAGTAAAATGAAGGTACATTGCAATTCAAAAAGCAAATCTATTAAATACATTCTTTTAGTTGATTGAAACAAGGGCTTTTTTGTACTATGCAATTAATTGACTCAGAAAGATTTACTACCCAGAACTGAAGTGCTCTCTTCAGTCTGAACTACTCAACTAGACACTGTTATCCAAGTTCAGTACATAATATTTAAAAAAAGAAATCAAACACCCAAACCTCATCTACTGCCATGTAAGCCCTTATCCCTCCTTGAATAACAATAAAAAGTGGATGTAATTCCACATTAGCCACTTTGTCTTTTGACATCAAACAGCATTAGCTGGGAAAAATAGTCAAGTATGCTTGAGGTTTGTTTATTTTATTAAACTATTGCACAAATATGAAAATGAACAGAAGAGTTTAAAAAATTTGACAGCCCTTGAAATTAACTTCCTCTGGAAAATAACTTCATTTTCATTATGCATCTCCAATAAAAAGAAAAAAAATCTTGACAGGTATTCAACGTTTCATTTTAAACACTAACTGGATGAAAAAAAACCATCTCTAGCGTGGAGTGTGTTCAGGTTATAAATCAGTAATGCTTATTTTAACTCCTCACAAAGTGTTGTTGAGATAATTACTGCTGACAGCTTTATTCAAGGTTCATTTCACTTTTTCTACTATTTTTCCCCTGTTAGAAGTTCCGCAGGGCCCATGGGAAGATCCACCCCTCACACCTGTTAGGGTTCTTCATGTTACTGAGGCCAGTTTGGACACGTCACTTCACATTAGCCTTGTGCCAGAGCGCTGTGACAATTACTTATCGCAGGTTTAACTCGGAAAAAAGTTTCTAATCCAGCCACAAGAACAGTGTCAGAGTACGTAATTTAAACCTGTCAACACAGGTTGGAGGAAATTCATTCCAAGGATTTCAGTCGTGTTCCCATGGTAGATCTCTGAACTATAATGAAGCTTAAAATCACAAAGGAATGCTATAGAATTAAAACACAGAGCCCAAAAGTTTAAAGAGCTCTGAAGGGAAAAAAAGGTGTCTGAACTATTACTCATGTTTTAAAATTTGATAAATTCTTTAGATTAGGATTAAGAGCCTGCTGTGTTAATTTGCCAAAATTCCAAGAGGCTGCTGCATATGTATCTTATTTTGCTGCAGTGTAAAGGCACAATCCTGGCAGATCTTTACATGTGCTGGAGGTAGAAGTATGGTCAGGCAGCTCTGGAATCATCTTGAAGATGGTGTGGGAGGCTGGAGGAGATCCAAGGCACAGTGAGGAGGGCACCCAGACACCAGGCAAGGGATGCTGGCATTGCAGCAACAACCACCCTAAAGGCAGCTCCACAAAACACACACAACGAGATTCTTGTGAGCTTGAGAAAAAGTGGTGCCTGGTGCTCTGGGAACACCCAGCCCTGGTGTGCTGGTTGAACACACATGCCAATTTTTGCTACGGGCCCTGTTAATCAGCAGCCGTGTTACTGTGCATCTACCCCTCTCGTTTGCTGGCTGAATGAAAATTATCCCTGGTTTCGATTATTTCTCATTTGACTGAGCCTAGTTAGGCAAATTAGGAATTAAAGCAGAAGGACAGCTACTGTAGTACTTAATGTTGCTTCAAACCACAAATATATTTAAAGGAAACACAAAGAAAATAATATTTCCTCGTACAACGGATTCTGCTAAAAAAGAAATATAGTTGAGAGACTGAAATAAATACCCATGATCACTTACAGAGCTCATTCTTCCTGTTAGACAAAAACTGTAAATATTAAAAAGGATGAAAAATCTGCCAAGCCATTTGCAGCTATTTGAAACACAGGGTAACAGAATTAAATAAACGCTGAAAGACCTGGAACACAGTTAAGTATAGACCATGAGGCTAATTGTGGATCTTGAGTTAATTACTTTCCACTGATACGTTTTCTCAATGGTCTTTTACATGAGTTTTTTCTTTCCTCAGTCTGAACCCCAAGGCAATTCAGCGTGCTAGCCTCCAAACTCTGGGTGATTCATTGTGTACTTCTGCCTTAGGATTTTTAGTTCATGCAGAGAAAGCCAGGCTTTCACATCAAGTTGATGTTAATGTGCACTGACAAAGCAACAGTAAAGGAGCTTCATGTTTGTCACAACGTGCACTCTTTAATTTAGTAATTGCTTTATACTGATATGCAAATAATGACACATTTCCCAAATTTCCAGTTCCTCAGCAATGCCTTCGTTAATTACTCAGTGGTTAAAACTTAGGCATGTAAATTGGTCCAGTGAGTTTATTAATAAGTACACCTGTGTGAACTGATCTATAAAACACACATGCCTGGGAACAGGTCATAACTCACTGTACATTCCTGAAGGGCTCTGGAACTGAAAAAAACAATTCTCTAACTAAACCAAGATAAATTACAACTAACAGAGTGTTGTTCACAGATAAACTGAGATTCCCAACCTTTTCTAAATTAAGAGAGACTGTCTGCGGGTGACAACAAATACCAGGAGTCAAAGCATCCATCGAGAGAGGGATCAAGGTAAAGAAAAGAAAAGGTCAATTAAAAAAAAAAAGGACAAGAATCCCTCTAGCACCTGAAAATATGGGAAAGGGCCAGTGTCCACTCATCCATCAGCTCTCTGTGGACGACCACATGCTTTGAAGTCTGGTTATAGTATTTTGTGATACTGTGAACGCTTACTTTTGACATTCTAACATCAAAAATTCAGCTGCACTTAACATGGATTCAGACTCATAACAACTGCAAAAACACTCAACTGAATTTTAACCTATCCTTTCCTCAAAATGTTCATGTTTTATTTGCTTGCTTTTATGTTCCAACACAATCTGTTAAATTTCTGGTATTTTCTTTATGCAACTATGTAACTGCCATAGAATATGGACAGTATAATACTTGCTTTTACTGAGTCTGATCTCAAACCATTTATTTTTCACAATTCAGAAGAGACACAAAACCATTAACAGTTTTTTAAGCTCGGGAACAAATAAAATAACAAACAGTATAAACTAACAACAATCCATCTACATCACATATTGCCCACAGATATTCACAGATACACCTTGGGAACTGCTTTGCATTCACAAAGAGTATCAGCCAAATACTTGGCACGTTTCTGGTCTATGGTGGGATGCCATTTACTTCACAACATTGTACAATGCTTTGGATGGCAGAGAAGTGCCTGGATTTGTTTCCAGCACTATATAATTCCTTGGCACAGTTCAAGCAGTTGTGCTAGCAGAATTGCTTCCAAAAAAAAAATGCTTCAAACACTGATGGGATTTTTATGCTGCCTCTTCTTCATGGATATCATTTTCTGAAGAATTGGATTTTTGCAATGTTAGCTCTTGAAAACACAGTGCTACTGACTTCTAAAAATGAGCTTCTAAAAAGGATGATTGTTTCCTACTTTCTGTTTCTCTTACCTGGAATGTGTATCCTCTAGTGAAGTTCTGCTCTGCTTATAATAGTGGAGTTTGATTACAAAGAAACAAGCACCACTGTGATAATCCTCCAGGAATAATGCAATTACCACTTATCAAACAGGTGTCTGCTGTATTCCAAGGAGATTATCACTTCCTATTCTGCTCTCAGAGAGCACAGAATAAAAGAGAAGCTGCTACTATTAAATGACTGAGGGGAAAAAGAGTCTTTGATAACAGCTCCTGCCAGCATCTCTCAGCAGGGCATGAAGCAAATGTAGTCCTTCTATAACAACTTGGCACTGAAATGAGTATTTTGGTTTCTGTAAAACGAGTTAAAGCACCTAAGAAAGACCACTTCAGTTAACGCAATCTGAAACATCTCTCTATGTTTCTTCATGGAATATTCCAAGAATCTCAGCACCTCTGGCTTTATGCCAAACCATGCCCCTTGTGAGTAGTCCTGAAGAGGAATTCTGCCTGCTCCAGCAAAAATCAGCTGCAGAGCTGCTCCATGAAACACATCATCCT